>NC_133142.1:73510525-73878180 GCF_048418815.1 Hemitrygon akajei | reverse complement strand
ATCCCCCCCCGGTTCCCCTTCTCCTCACCTGCCCATCCCCCCCCCCCGGTTCCCCTTCTCCTCACCTGCCCATCATCCCCCCCGGTTCCCCTTCTCCTCACCTGCCCATCATCACCCCCGGTTCCCCTTCTCCTCACCTGTCCATCATCCCCCCCGGTTCCCCTTCTCCTCACCTGTCCATCATCCCCCCCGGTTCCCCTTCTCCTCACCTGCCCATCATCCCCCCCCCGGTTCCCCTTCTCCTCACCTGCCCATCATCCCCCCCCGGTTCCCCTTCTCCTCACCTGCCCATCCCCCCCCCCCGGTTCCCCTTCACCTCACCTGCCCATCATCCCCCCCGGTTCCCCTTCTCCTCACCTGCCCATCATCCCCCCCTGTTCCCCTTCTCCTCACCTGCCCATCATCCCCCCCTGTTCCCCTTCTCCTCACCTGCCCATCATCCCCCCCCGGTTCCCCTTCTCCTCACCTGCCCATCCCCCCCCCCCCGGTTCCCCTTCTCCTCACCTGCCCATCATCCCCCCCCGGTTCCCCTTCTCCTCACCTGCCCATCATCCCCCCCCCCCGGTTTCCCCTTCTCCTCACCTGTCCATCATCCCCCCCCCCCGGTTCCCCTTCTCCTCACCTGTCCATCATCCCCCCCCGGTTCCCCTTCTCCTCACCTGCCCATCATCCCCCCCCCCGGTTCCCCTTCTCCTCACCTGTCCATCCCCCCCCCGGTTCCCCTTCTCCTCACCTGCCCATCATCCCCCCCCCCGGTTCCCCTTCTCCTCACCTGCCCATCATCCCCCCCCGGTTCCCCTTCTCCTCACCTGCCCATCCCCCCCCCGGTTCCCCTTCTCCTCACCTGCCCATCATCCCCCCCGGTTCCCCTTCTCCTCACCTGCCCATCATCCCCCCCGGTTCCCCTTCTCCTCACCTGCCCATCATCACCCCCGGTTCCCCTTCTCCTCACCTGCCCATCATCCCCCCCCCCGGTTCCCCTTCTCCTCACCTGCCCATCCCCCCCCCGGTTCCCCTTCTCCTCACCTGCCCATCATCCCCCCCGGTTCCCCTTCTCCTCACCTGCCCATCCCCCCCCCCCCGGTTCCCCTTCTCCTCACCTGCCCATCATCCCCCCCCCCGGTTCCCCTTCTCCTCACCTGCCCATCATCCCCCCCCCCGGTTCCCCTTCTCCTCACCTGTCCATCCCCCCCCCGGTTCCCCTTCTCCTCACCTGTCCATCCCCCCCCCCGGTTCCCCTTCTCCTCACCTGCCCATCATCCCCCCCCCCGGTTCCCCTTCTCCTCACCTGCCCATCATCCCCCCCCCCGGTTCCCCTTCTCCTCACCTGCCCATCATCCCCCCCGGTTCCCCTTCTCCTCACCTGTCCATCCCCCCCCCCGGTTCCCCTTCTCCTCACCTGTCCATCATCCCCCCGGTTCCCCTTCTCCTCACCTGCCCATCATCACCCCCCGGTTCCCCTTCTCCTCACCTGCCCATCATCCCCCCCCCCCGGTTCCCCTTCTCCTCACCTGTCCATCATCCCCCCCCCCCGGTTCCCCTTCTCCTCACCTGTCCATCATCCCCCCCCCGGTTCTCCCTTCTCCTCACCTGCCCATCATCACCCCCCGGTTCCCCTTCTCCTCACCTGTCCATCATCCCCCCCCGGTTCCCCTTCTCCTCACCTGCCCATCCCCCCCCCCGGTTCCCCTTCTCCTCACCTGTCCATCATCCCCCCCCCCCGGTTCTCCATCTCCTCACCTGCCCATCATCCCCCCCGGTTCCCCTTCTCCTCACCTGCCCATCCCCCCCCGGTTCCCCTTCTCCTCACCTGCCCATCCCCCCCCCCCGGTTCCCCTTCTCCTCACCTGCCCATCATCCCCCCCCCGGTTCCCCTTCTCCTCACCTGCCCATCATCCCCCCCCCTGTTCCCCTTCTCCTCACCTGCCCATCATCCCCCCCGGTTCCCCTTCTCCTCACCTGCCCATCATCACCCCCCCCGGTTCCCCTTCTCCTCACCTGCCCATCCCCCCCCCCCCGGTTCCCCTTCTCCTCACCTGCCCATCATCCCCCCCCCGGTTCCCCTTCTCCTCACCTGCCCATCCCCCCCCCGGTTCCCCTTCTCCTCACCTGCCCATCATCCCCCCCCGGTTCCCCTTCTCCTCACCTGCCCATCATCACCCCCCCCGGTTCCCCTTCTCCTCACCTGCCCATCCCCCCCCCCCCGGTTCCCCTTCTCCTCACCTGCCCATCATCACCCCCCCCGGTTCCCCTTCTCCTCACCTGCCCATCATCCCCCCCGGTTCCCCTTCTCCTCACCTGCCCATCCCCCCCCCGGTTCCCCTTCTCCTCACCTGTCCATCATCCCCCCCCCCCGGTTCTCCATCTCCTCACCTGCCCATCATCCCCCCCGGTTCCCCTTCTCCTCACCTGCCCATCCCCCCCCCGGTTCCCCTTCTCCTCACCTGCCCATCCCCCCCCCCCGGTTCCCCTTCTCCTCACCTGCCCATCATCCCCCCCCCGGTTCCCCTTCTCCTCACCTGCCCATCATCCCCCCCCCCTGTTCCCCTTCTCCTCACCTGCCCATCATCCCCCCCGGTTCCCCTTCTCCTCACCTGCCCATCATCACCCCCCCCGGTTCCCCTTCTCCTCACCTGCCCATCCCCCCCCCCCGGTTCCCCTTCTCCTCACCTGCCCATCATCACCCCCCCCGGTTCCCCTTCTCCTCACCTGCCCATCATCCCCCCCGGTTCCCCTTCTCCTCACCTGCCCATCCCCCCCCCCCGGTTCCCCTTCTCCTCACCTGCCCATCATCACCCCCCCCGGTTCCCCTTCTCCTCACCTGCCCATCATCCCCCCCCGGTTCCCCTTCTCCTCACCTGTCCATCCCCCCCCCCCGGTTCCCCTTCTCCTCACCTGTCCATCATCCCCCCGGTTCCCCTTCTCCTCACCTGCCCATCATCACCCCCCGGTTCCCCTTCTCCTCACCTGCCCATCATCCCCCCCCCCCGGTTCCCCTTCTCCTCACCTGTCCATCATCCCCCCCCCCCGGTTCCCCTTCTCCTCACCTGTCCATCATCCCCCCCCGGTTCCCCTTCTCCTCACCTGCCCATCATCACCCCCCGGTTCCCCTTCTCCTCACCTGTCCATCATCCCCCCCCGGTTCCCCTTCTCCTCACCTGCCCATCCCCCCCCCGGTTCCCCTTCTCCTCACCTGTCCATCATCCCCCCCCCCCGGTTCTCCATCTCCTCACCTGCCCATCATCCCCCCCGGTTCCCCTTCTCCTCACCTGCCCATCCCCCCCCGGTTCCCCTTCTCCTCACCTGCCCATCCCCCCCCCCGGTTCCCCTTCTCCTCACCTGCCCATCATCCCCCCCCCGGTTCCCCTTCTCCTCACCTGCCCATCATCCCCCCCCCCTGTTCCCCTTCTCCTCACCTGCCCATCATCCCCCCCGGTTCCCCTTCTCCTCACCTGCCCATCATCACCCCCCCCGGTTCCCCTTCTCCTCACCTGCCCATCCCCCCCCCCCGGTTCCCCTTCTCCTCACCTGCCCATCATCCCCCCCCCGGTTCCCCTTCTCCTCACCTGCCCATCCCCCCCCCGGTTCCCCTTCTCCTCACCTGCCCATCATCCCCCCCCGGTTCCCCTTCTCCTCACCTGCCCATCATCACCCCCCCCGGTTCCCCTTCTCCTCACCTGCCCATCCCCCCCCCCGGTTCCCCTTCTCCTCACCTGCCCATCATCACCCCCCCCCGGTTCCCCTTCTCCTCACCTGCCCATCATCCCCCCCGGTTCCCCTTCTCCTCACCTGCCCATCCCCCCCCCGGTTCCCCTTCTCCTCACCTGTCCATCATCCCCCCCCCCCGGTTCTCCATCTCCTCACCTGCCCATCATCCCCCCCGGTTCCCCTTCTCCTCACCTGCCCATCCCCCCCCCGGTTCCCCTTCTCCTCACCTGCCCATCCCCCCCCCCGGTTCCCCTTCTCCTCACCTGCCCATCATCCCCCCCCCGGTTCCCCTTCTCCTCACCTGCCCATCATCCCCCCCCCTGTTCCCCTTCTCCTCACCTGCCCATCATCCCCCCCGGTTCCCCTTCTCCTCACCTGCCCATCATCCCCCCCCCGGTTCCCCTTCTCCTCACCTGCCCATCCCCCCCCCCCCGGTTCCCCTTCTCCTCACCTGCCCATCATCACCCCCCCCGGTTCCCCTTCTCCTCACCTGCCCATCATCCCCCCGGTTCCCCTTCTCCTCACCTGCCCATCCCCCCCCCGGTTCCCCTTCTCCTCACCTGCCCATCATCCCCCCCCCCTGTTCCCCTTCTCCTCACCTGCCCATCATCCCCCCCGGTTCCCCTTCTCCTCACCTGTCCATCATCCCCCCCGGTTCCCCTTCTCCTCACCTGTCCATCATCCCCCTCCCCCGGTTCCCCTTCTCGTCACCTGCCCATCATCCCCCCCCGGTTCCCCTTCTCCTCACCTGCCCATCATCCCCCCCGGTTCCCCTTCTCCTCACCTGTCCATCATCCCCCCCCGGTTCCCCTTCTCCTCACCTGCCCATCCCCCCCCCGGTTCCCCTTCTCCTCACCTGCCCATCCCCCCCCCCCGGTTCCCCTTCTCCTCACCTGTCCATCATCACCCCCCCCCGGTTCCCCTTCTCCTCACCTGCCCATCCCCCCCCCCCGGTTCCCCTTCTCCTCACCTGCCCATCATCCCCCCCGGTTCCCCTTCTCCTCACCTGCCCATCATCCTCCCCGGTTCCCCTTCTCCTCACCTGCCCATCATCCCCCCCCGGTTCCCCTTCTCCTCACCTGCCCATCCCCCCCCCCCGGTTCCCCTTCTCCTCACCTGCCCATCACCCCCCCCGGTTCCCCTTCTCCTCACCTGCCCATCATCCCCCCCGGTTCCCCTTCTCCTCACCTGCCCATCATCCCCCCCGGTTCCCCTTCTCCTCACCTGCCCATCATCCCCCCCCCCCGGTTCCCCTTCTCCTCACCTGCCCATCATCACCCCCCGGTTCCCCTTCTCCTCACCTGCCCATCATCCCCCCCGGTTCCCCTTCTCCTCACCTGCCCATCCCCCCCCCGGTTCCCCTTCTCCTCACCTTCCCATCATCACCCCCGGTTCCCCTTCTCCTCACCTGCCCATCCCCCCCCCCCCGGTTCCCCTTCTCCTCACCTGCCCATCATCCCCCCCGGTTCCCCTTCTCCTCACCTGCCCATCATCCCCCCCGGTTCCCCTTCTCCTCACCTGCCCATCCCCCCCCGGTTCCCCTTCTCCTCACCTGTCCATCATCACCCCCGGTTCCCCTTCTCCTCACCTGCCCATCAACCCCCCCGTTTCCCCTTCTCCTCACCTGCCCATCATCCCCCCCCCGGTTCCCCTTCTCCTCACCTGCCCATCATCCCCCCCCGGTTCCCCTTCTCCTCACCTGCCCATCATCCCCCCCCCGGTTCCCCTTCTCCTCACCTGCCCATCATCCCCCCCGGTTCCCCTTCTCCTCACCTGCCCATCATCCCCCCCGGTTCCCCTTCTCCTCACCTGTCCATCATCCCCCCCCGGTTCCCCTTCTCCTCACCTGCCCATCCCCCCCGGTTCCCCTTCTCCTCACCTGCCCATCATCACCCCCGGTTCCCCTTCTCCTCACCTGCCCATCATCCCCCCCCGGTTCCCCTTCTCCTCACCTGCCCATCATCCCCCCCGGTTCCCCTTCTCCTCACCTGCCCATCCCCCCCGGTTCCCCTTCTCCTCACCTGCCCATCATCCCCCCCAGTTCCCCTTCTCCTCACCTGCCCATCCCCCCCCCGGTTCCCCTTCTCCTCACCTGCCCATCATCCCCCCCAGTTCCCCTTCTCCTCACCTGCCCATCCCCCCCCCGGTTCCCCTTCTCCTCACCTGCCCATCCCCCCCCCCGGTTCCCCTTCTCCTCACCTGCCCATCCCCCCCCCCCGGTTCCCCTTCTCCTCACCTGTCCAACATCCCCCCCGGTTCCCCTTCTCCTCACCTGCCCATCATCCCCCCCCCGGTTCCCCTTCTCCTCACCTGCCCATCATCCCCCCCAGTTCCCCTTCTCCTCACCTGCCCATCCCCCCCCCCGGTTCCCCTTCTCCTCACCTGCCCATCCCCCCCCCGGTTCCCCTTCTCCTCACCTGCCCATCATCACCCCCGGTTCCCCTTCTCCTCACCTGCCCATCATCACCCCCCGGTTCCCCTTCTCCTCACCTGCCCACCATCCCCCCCGGTTCCCCTTCTCCTCACCTGCCCATCATCACCCCCAGTTCCCCTTCTCCTCACCTGCCCATCCCCCCCCCCCGGTTCCCCTTCTCCTCACCTGCCCATCATCCCCCCCCCCCGGTTCCCCTTCTCCTCACCTGCCCATCATCCCCCCCAGTTCCCCTTCTCCTCACCTGCCCATCCCCCCCCCCGGTTCCCCTTCTCCTCACCTGCCCATCCCCCCCCCGGTTCCCCTTCTCCTCACCTGTCCATCCCCCCCCCCCCGGTTCCCCTTCTCCTCACCTGCCCATCATCACCCCCGGTTCCCCTTCTCCTCACGTGCCCATCATCCCCCCCCGGTTCCCCTTCTCCTCACCTGCCCATCATCCCCCCCCCCCCGGTTCCCCATCTCCTCACCTGCCCACCATCCCCCCCGGTTCCCCTTCTCCTCACCTGCCCATCATCACCCCCCCCCTGGTTCCCCTTCTCCTCACCTGTCCATCATCCCCCCCCGGTTCCCCTTCTCCTCACCTGCCCATCATCACCCCCGGTTCCCCTTCTCCTCACCTGCCCACCATCACCCCCGGTTCCCCTTCTCCTCACCTGCCCATCATCACCCCCCCCCTGGTTCCCCTTCTCCTCACCTGCCCACCATCCCCCCCGGTTCCCCTTCTCCTCACCTGCCCATCATCACCCCCCCCCTGGTTCCCCTTCTCCTCACCTGCCCATCATCCCCCCCCGGTTCCCCTTCTCCTCACCTGTCCATCCCCCCCCCTCCGGTTCCCCTTCTCCTCACCTGTCCATCATCCCCCCCCCCCGGTTCCCCTTCTCCTCACCTGCCCACCATCCCCCCCGGTTCCCCTTCTCCTCACCTGCCCATCATCACCCCCCCCCCTGGTTCCCCTTCTCCTCACCTGTCCATCATCCCCCCCCGGTTCCCCTTCTCCTCACCTGCCCATCATCACCCCCGGTTCCCCTTCTCCTCACCTGCCCACCATCACCCCCGGTTCCCCTTCTCCTCACCTGCCCATCATCACCCCCCCCCTGGTTCCCCTTCTCCTCACCTGCCCATCATCCCCCCCCGGTTCCCCTTCTCCTCACCTGTCCATCCCCCCCCTCCGGTTCCCCTTCTCCTCACCTGCCCATCATCACCCCCGGTTCCCCTTCTCCTCACCTGCCCACCATCACCCCCGGTTCCCCTTCTCCTCACCTGCCCATCATCACCCCCCCCCCTGGTTCCCCTTCTCCTCACCTGCCCATCATCCCCCCCCGGTTCCCCTTCTCCTCACCTGTCCATCCCCCCCCCCGGTTCCCCTTCTCCTCACCTGCCCATCATCCCCCCCCGGTTCCCCTTCTCCTCACCTGCCCATCCCCCCCCCGGTTCCCCTTCTCCTCACCTGCCCATCATCCCCCCCCCCTGGTTCCCCTTCTCCTCACCTGTCCATCATCCCCCCCCGGTTCCCCTTCTCCTCACCTGCCCATCATCACCCCCGGTTCCCCTTCTCCTCACCTGCCCACCATCACCCCCGGTTCCCCTTCTCCTCACCTGTCCATCATCCCCCCCCTCCGGTTCCCCTTCTCCTCACCTGTCCATCATCCCCCCCCCCCGGTTCCCCTTCTCCTCACCTGTCCATCATCCCCCCCCTCCGGTTCCCCTTCTCCTCACCTGTCCATCATCCCCCCCCCCCCGGTTCCCCTTCTCCTCACCTGCCCATCATCACCCCCGGTTCCCCTTCTCCTCACCTGCCCATCATCCCCCCCCGGTTCCCCTTCTCCTCACCTGCCCATCCCCCCCTGTTCCCCTTCTCCTCACCTGCCCATCATCCCCCCCGGTTCCCCTTCTCCTCACCTGCCCATCCCCCCCTGTTCCCCTTCTCCTCACCTGTCCATCCCCCCCCCCCCCGGTTCCCCTTCTCCTCACCTGCCCATCCCCCCCCGGTTCCCCTTCTCCTCACCTGTCCATCCCCCCCCCGGTTCCCCTTCTCCTCACCTGCCCATCATCCCCCCCCCGGTTCCCCTTCTCCTCACCTGCCCATCATCCCCCCCCGGTTCCCCTTCTCCTCACCTGTCCATCCCCCCCCCGGTTCCCCCTTCTCCTCACCTGCCCATCATCCCCCCCCGGTTCCCCTTCTCCTCACCTGCCCATCATCACCCCCGGTTCCCCTTCTCCTCACCTGTCCATCATCCCCCCCGGTTCCCCTTCTCCTCACCTGCCCATCCCCCCCCCCGGTTCCCCTTCTCCTCACCTGCCCATCCCCCCCCCCGGTTCCCCTTCTCCTCACCTGCCCATCCCCCCCCCGGTTCCCCTTCTCCTCACCTGCCCATCCCCCCCCCGGTTCCCCTTCTCCTCACCTGCCCATCCCCCCCCCCGGTTCCCCTTCTCCTCACCTGCCCATCCCCCCCCCCGGTTCCCCTTCTCCTCACCTGCCCATCCCCCCCCCCGGTTCCCCTTCTCCTCACCTGTCCATCCCCCCCCCCCGGTTCCCCTTCTCCTCACCTGTCCATCCCCCCCCCCCCGGTTCCCCTTCTCCTCACCTGCCCATCCCCCCCCGGTTCCCCTTCTCCTCACCTGTCCATCCCCCCCCCCCGGTTCCCCTTCTCCTCACCTGTCCATCCCCCCCCCGGTTCCCCTTCTCCTCACCTGTCCATCCCCCCCCCGGTTCCCCTTCTCCTCACCTGTCCATCCCCCCCCCCCGGTTCCCCTTCTCCTCACCTGTCCATCATCCCCCCGGTTCCCCTTCTCCTCACCTGTCCATCCCCCCCCCGGTTCCCCTTCTCCTCACCTGCCCATCATCACCCCCCGGTTCCCCTTCTCCTCACCTGCCCATCATCACCCCCCGGTTCCCCTTCTCCTCACCTGCCCATCATCCCCCCCCCCCGGTTCCCCTTCTCCTCACCTGCCCATCATCCCCCCCCCCCGGTTCCCCTTCTCCTCACCTGCCCATCCCCCCCGGTTCCCCTTCTCCTCACCTGCCCATCATCCCCCCCCGGTTCCCCTTCTCCTCACCTGCCCATCCCCCCCCCCCGGTTCCCATTCTCCTCACCTGCCCATCCCCCCCCGGTTCCCCTTCTCCTCACCTGCCCATCATCCCCCCCCCGGTTCCCCTTCTCCTCACCTGTCCATCATCCCCCCCGGTTCCCCTTCTCCTCACCTGCCCATCATCCCCCCCCCGGTTCCCCTTCTCCTCACCTGCCCATCATCCCCCCCCCCGGTTCCCCTTCTCCTCACCTGCCCATCATCACCCCCGGTTCCCCTTCTCCTCACCTGCCCATCATCCCCCCCCCCGGTTCCCCTTCTCCTCACATGCCCATCATCCCCCCCGGTTCCCCTTCTCCTCACCTGCCCATCATCCCCCCCCCGGTTCCCCTTCTCCTCACCTGCCCATCATCACCCCCGGTTCCCCTTCTCCTCACCTGCCCATCATCCCCCCCCCCGGTTCCCCTTCTCCTCACCTGCCCATCATCCCCCCCCCGGTTCCCCTTCTCCTCACCTGCCCATCATCACCCCCGGTTCCCCTTCTCCTCACCTGCCCATCATCCCCCCCCCCCGGTTCCCCTTCTCCTCACCTGCCCATCATCCCCCCCCCGGTTCCCCTTCTCCTCACCTGCCCATCATCCCCCCCGGTTCCCCTTCTCCTCACCTGCCCATCCCCCCCCCCCCGGTTCCCCTTCTCCTCACCTGCCCATCATCCCCCCCCCCCGGTTCCCCTTCTCCTCACCTGCCCATCATCCCCCCCGGTTCCCCTTCTCCTCACCTCTCCATCATCCCCCCCGGTTCCCCTTCTCCTCACCTGCCCATCATCCCCCCCCCCGGTTCCCCTTCTCCTCACCTGCCCATCATCCCCCCCCCTGTTCCCCTTCTCCTCACCTGTCCATCATCCCCCCCCGGTTCCCCTTCTCCTCACCTGTCCATCATCCCCCCCCCGGTTCCCCTTCTCCTCACCTGCCCATCATCCCCCCCCCGGTTCCCCTTCTCCTCACCTGCCCATCATCCCCCCCCCTGTTCCCCTTCTCCTCACCTGTCCATCATCCCCCCCCGGTTCCCCTTCTCCTCACCTGTCCATCATCCCCCCCCCGGTTCCCCTTCTCCTCACCTGCCCATCCCCCCCCCGGTTCCCCTTCTCCTCACCTGCCCATCATCCCCCCCCGGTTCCCCTTCTCCTCACCTGCCCATCATCCCCCCCCCCCGGTTCCCCTTCTCCTCACCTGTCCATCATCCCCCCCCCCCGGTTCCCCTTCTCCTCACCTGCCCATCATCCCCCCCCCCCGGTTCCCCTTCTCCTCACCTGTCCATCATCCCCCCCGGTTCCCCTTCTCCTCACCTGCCCATCATCACCCCCCCCCCCCGGTTCCCCTTCTCCTCACCTGCCCATCCCCCCCCGGTTCCCCTTCTCCTCACCTGTCCATCCCCCCCCCCCCGGTTCCCCTTCTCCTCACCTGCCCATCCCCCCCCCCGGTTCCCCTTCTCCTCACCTGTCCATCCCCCCCCCGGTTCCCCTTCTCCTCACCTGCCCATCATCCCCCCCGGTTCCCCTTCTCCTCACCTGCCCATCATCACCCCCCGGTTCCCCTTCTCCTCACCTGTCCATCATCCCCCCCCCCCCGGTTCCCCTTCTCCTCACCTGCCCATCATCCCCCCCGGTTCCCCTTCTCCTCACCTGCCCATCATCCCCCCCGGTTCCCCTTCTCCTCACCTGTCCATCATCCCCCCCGGTTCCCCTTCTCCTCACCTGCCCATCATCCCCCCCCGGTTCCCCTTCTCCTCACCTGCCCATCATCCCTCCCGGTTCCCCTTCTCCTCACCTGCCCATCATCCCTCCCGGTTCCCCTTCTCCTCACCTGCCCATCCCCCCCCGGTTCCCCTTCTCCTCACCTGCCCATCATCCCCCCCGGTTCCCCTTCTCCTCACCTGTCCATCATCCCCCCCCGGTTCCCCTTCTCCTCACCTGCCCATCCCCCCCCCCGGTTCCCCTTCTCCTCACCTGCCCATCATCCCCCCCGGTTCCCCTTCTCCTCACCTGCCCATCCCCCCCCGGTTCCCCTTCTCCTCACCTGCCCATCATCCCCCCCGGTTCCCCTTCTCCTCACCTGTCCATCATCCCCCCCCGGTTCCCCTTCTCCTCACCTGCCCATCATCCCCCCCCGGTTCCCCTTCTCCTCACCTGCCCATCATCCCCCCCGGTTCCCCTTCTCCTCACCTGTCCATCATCCCCCCCCGGTTCCCCTTCTCCTCACCTGTCCATCATCCCCCCCCCGGTTCCCCTTCTCCTCACCTGTCCATCATCCCCCCCCGGTTCCCCTTCTCCTCACCTGCCCATCATCCCCCCCCGGTTCCCCTTCTCCTCACCTGCCCATCATCCCCCCCGGTTCCCCTTCTCCTCACCTGCCCATCATCCCCCCCCGGTTCCCCTTCTCCTCACCTGTCCATCATCCCCCCCCGGTTCCCCTTCTCCTCACCTGTCCATCATCCCCCCCCGGTTCCCCTTCTCCTCACCTGCCCATCCCCCCCCGGTTCCCCTTCTCCTCACCTGCCCATCATCCCCCCCGGTTCCCCTTCTCCTCACCTGTCCATCATCCCCCCCCGGTTCCCCTTCTCCTCACCTGCCCATCATCCCCCCCCGGTTCCCCTTCTCCTCACCTGCCCATCATCCCCCCCGGTTCCCCTTCTCCTCACCTGCCCATCATCACCCCCCGGTTCCCCTTCTCCTCACCTGCCCATCATCACCCCCCGGTTCCCCTTCTCCTCACCTGTCCATCATCCCCCCCGGTTCCCCTTCTCCTCACCTGCCCATCATCCCCCCCCGGTTCCCCTTCTCCTCACCTGTCCATCATCCCCCCCCGGTTCCCCTTCTCCTCACCTGCCCATCCCCCCCCCCGGTTCCCCTTCTCCTCACCTGTCCATCATCACCCCCCGGTTCCCCTTCTCCTCACCTGCCCATCATCCCCCCCCGGTTCCCCTTCTCCTCACCTGCCCATCATCCCCCCCCGGTTCCCCTTCTCCTCACCTGCCCATCATCCCCCCCCGGTTCCCCTTCTCCTCACCTGTCCATCCCCCCCCCCCCCGGTTCCCCTTCTCCTCACCTGCCCATCATCCCCCCCCGGTTCCCCTTCTCCTCACCTGTCCATCCCCCCCCCCCGGTTCCCCTTCTCCTCACCTGCCCATCATCCCCCCCCCGGTTCCCCTTCTCCTCACCTGTCCATCATCCCCCCCCGGTTCCCCTTCTCCTCACCTGCCCATCATCCCCCCCGGTTCCCCTTCTCCTCACCTGTCCATCCCCCCCGGTTCCCCTTCTCCTCACCTGCCCATCATCCCCCCCCGGTTCCCCTTCTCCTCACCTGCCCATCATCCCCCCCCGGTTCCCCTTCTCCTCACCTGCCCATCATCCCCCCCGGTTCCCCTTCTCCTCACCTGTCCATCATCCCCCCCCGGTTCCCCTTCTCCTCACCTGCCCATCATCCCCCCCCCCCCGGTTTCCCCTTCTCCTCACCTGCCCATCATCCCCCCCCCGGTTCCCCTTCTCCTCACCTGTCCATCCCCCCCCCCGGTTCCCCTTCTCCTCACCTGTCCATCCCCCCCCCCCGGTTCCCCTTCTCCTCACCTGTCCATCATCCCCCCCGGTTCCCCTTCTCCTCACCTGTCCATCCCCCCCCCGGTTCCGCTTCTCCTCACCTGTCCATCCCCCCCCCCCGGTTCCCCTTCTCCTCACCTGCCCATCATCCCCCCCCCCCCGGTTCCCCTTCTCCTCACCTGCCCATCATCCCCCCCCCCGGTTCCCCTTCTCCTCACCTGTCCATCATCCCCCCCGGTTCCCCTTCTCCTCACCTGTCCATCCCCCCCCCGGTTCCCCTTCTCCTCACCTGTCCATCATCCCCCCCCCCCGGTTCCCCTTCTCCTCACCTGTCCATCATCCCCCCCGGTTCCCCTTCTCCTCACCTGCCCATCATCCCCCCCGGTTCCCCTTCTCCTCACCTGTCCATCATCCCCCCCGGTTCCCCTTCTCCTCACCTGCCCATCATCCCCCCCGGTTCCCCTTCTCCTCACCTGCCCATCATCCCCCCCCCCGGTTCCCCTTCTCCTCACCTGCCCATCATCCCCCCCGGTTCCCCTTCTCCTCACCTGCCCATCATCCCCCCCCCGTTCCCCTTCTCCTCACCTGCCCATCCCCCCCCCCCCCGGTTCCCCTTCTCCTCACCTGCCCATCATCCCCCCCCCCCCCCGGTTCCCCTTCTCCTCACCTGCCCATCATCCCCCCCCCCCCCGGTTCCCCTTCTCCTCACCTGCCCATCATCCCCCCCCCCCCCGGTTCCCCTTCTCCTCACCTGCCCATCATCCCCCCCCCCCCCGGTTCCCCTTCTCCTCACCTGCCCATCATCCCCCCCGGTTCCCCTTCTCCTCACCTGTCCATCATCCCCCCCCGGTTCCCCTTCTCCTCACCTGCCCATCATCCCCCCCCCCCGGTTCCCCTTCTCCTCACCTGCCCATCATCCCCCCCCCGGTTCCCCTTCTCCTCACCTGTCCATCCCCCCCCCGGTTCCCCTTCTCCTCACCTGTCCATCCCCCCCCCCCCGGTTCCCCTTCTCCTCACCTGTCCATCATCCCCCCCGGTTCCCCTTCTCCTCACCTGTCCCATCCCCCCCCCCGGTTCCGCTTCTCCTCACCTGTCCATCCCCCCCCCCCGGTTCCCCTTCTCCTCACCTGCCCATCATCCCCCCCCCCCGGTTCCCCTTCTCCTCACCTGCCCATCATCCCCCCCCCCGGTTCCCCTTCTCCTCACCTGCCCATCATCCCCCCCCCCGGTTCCCCTTCTCCTCACCTGCCCATCATCCCCCCGGTTCCCCTTCTCCTCACCTGCCCATCATCCCCCCCCCCGTTCCCCTTCTCCTCACCTGCCCATCCCCCCCCCCCCCCGGTTCCCCTTCTCCTCACCTGCCCATCCCCCCCCCGGTTCCCCTCTCCTCACCTGCCCATCATCCCCCCCCCGGTTCCCCTTCTCCTCACCTGCCCATCATCCCCCCCCCCGGTTCCCCTTCTCCTCACCTGCCCATCATCCCCCCCCCCGGTTCCCCTTCTCCTCACCTGTCCATCATCCCCCCCCCCGGTTCCCCTTCTCCTCACCTGCCCACCATCACCCCCCCCCGGTTCCCCTTCTCCTCACCTGTCCATCATCCCCCCCCCCGGTTCCCCTTCTCCTCACCTGCCCATCATCCCCCCCCCCGGTTTCCCCTTCTCCTCACCTGCCCATCCCCCCCCCCCGGTTCCCCTTCTCCTCACCTGTCCATCATCCCCCCCCCCCGGTTCCCCTTCTCCTCACCTGCCCACCATCACCCCCTGGTTCCCCTTCTCCTCACCTGTCCATCATCCCCCCCGGTTCCCCCTTCTCCTCACCTGTCCATCATCCCCCCCCCCGGTTCCCCTTCTCCTCACCTGCCCATCATCCCCGGTTCCCCTTCTCCTCACCTGCCCATCATCCCCCCCGGTTCTCCTTCTCCTCACCTGCCCATCATCCCCCCCCCCGGTTCCCCTTCTCCTCACCTGCCCATCATCCCCCCCCCGGTTCCCCTTCTCCTCACCTGCCCATCATCACCCCCGGTTCCCCTTCTCCTCACCTGCCCATCATCCCCCCCCCCGGTTCCCCTTCTCCTCACCTGCCCATCATCCCCCCCCCGGTTCCCCTTCTCCTCACCTGCCCATCATCCCCCCCCGGTTCCCCTTCTCCTCACCTGCCCATCCCCCCCCCCCGGTTCCCCTTCTCCTCACCTGCCCATCATCCCCCCCCCCCGGTTCCCCTTCTCCTCACCTGCCCATCATCCCCCCCCGGTTCCCCTTCTCCTCACCTCTCCATCATCCCCCCCCGGTTCCCCTTCTCCTCACCTGCCCATCATCCCCCCCCCGGTTCCCCTTCTCCTCACCTGCCCATCATCCCCCCCCCTGTTCCCCTTCTCCTCACCTGTCCATCATCCCCCCCCGGTTCCCCTTCTCCTCACCTGTCCATCATCCCCCCCCGGTTCCCCTTCTCCTCACCTGCCCATCCCCCCCCCGGTTCCCCTTCTCCTCACCTGCCCATCATCCCCCCCGGTTCCCCTTCTCCTCACCTGCCCATCATCCCCCCCCCCCGGTTCCCCTTCTCCTCACCTGCCCATCCCCCCCCGGTTCCCCTTCTCCTCACCTGTCCATCCCCCCCCCCCGGTTCCCCTTCTCCTCACCTGCCCATCCCCCCCCCCGGTTCCCCTTCTCCTCACCTGTCCATCCCCCCCCCCGGTTCCCCTTCTCCTCACCTGCCCATCATCCCCCCCGGTTCCCCTTCTCCTCACCTGCCCATCATCACCCCCCGGTTCCCCTTCTCCTCACCTGTCCATCATCCCCCCCCCCCGGTTCCCCTTCTCCTCACCTGCCCATCATCCCCCCCGGTTCCCCTTCTCCTCACCTGCCCATCATCCCCCCCGGTTCCCCTTCTCCTCACCTGCCCATCATCCCCCCCGGTTCCCCTTCTCCTCACCTGCCCATCATCACCCCCCGGTTCCCCTTCTCCTCACCTGCCCATCATCACCCCCCGGTTCCCCTTCTCCTCACCTGTCCATCATCCCCCCCGGTTCCCCTTCTCCTCACCTGCCCATCATCCCCCCCCGGTTCCCCTTCTCCTCACCTGTCCATCATCCCCCCCCGGTTCCCCTTCTCCTCACCTGCCCATCCCCCCCCCCGGTTCCCCTTCTCCTCACCTGTCCATCATCACCCCCCGGTTCCCCTTCTCCTCACCTGCCCATCATCCCCCCCCGGTTCCCCTTCTCCTCACCTGCCCATCATCCCCCCCGGTTCCCCTTCTCCTCACCTGCCCATCATCCCCCCCCGGTTCCCCTTCTCCTCACCTGTCCATCCCCCCCCCCCGGTTCCCCTTCTCCTCACCTGCCCATCATCCCCCCCGGTTCCCCTTCTCCTCACCTGTCCATCCCCCCCCCCCGGTTCCCCTTCTCCTCACCTGCCCATCATCCCCCCCCGGTTCCCCTTCTCCTCACCTGTCCATCATCCCCCCCGGTTCCCCTTCTCCTCACCTGCCCATCATCCCCCCCGGTTCCCCTTCTCCTCACCTGTCCATCCCCCCCGGTTCCCCTTCTCCTCACCTGCCCATCATCCCCCCCGGTTCCCCTTCTCCTCACCTGCCCATCATCCCCCCCCCGGTTCCCCTTCTCCTCACCTGCCCATCATCCCCCCGGTTCCCCTTCTCCTCACCTGTCCATCATCCCCCCCCGGTTCCCCTTCTCCTCACCTGCCCATCATCCCCCCCCCCCGGTTCCCCTTCTCCTCACCTGCCCATCATCCCCCCCCGGTTCCCCTTCTCCTCACCTGTCCATCCCCCCCCCGGTTCCCCTTCTCCTCACCTGTCCATCCCCCCCCCCCGGTTCCCCTTCTCCTCACCTGTCCATCATCCCCCCCGGTTCCCCTTCTCCTCACCTGTCCATCCCCCCCCCGGTTCCGCTTCTCCTCACCTGTCCATCCCCCCCCCCCGGTTCCCCTTCTCCTCACCTGCCCATCATCCCCCCCCCCCGGTTCCCCTTCTCCTCACCTGCCCATCATCCCCCCCCCCGGTTCCCCTTCTCCTCACCTGCCCATCATCCCCCCCCCCGGTTCCCCTTCTCCTCACCTGCCCATCATCCCCCCGGTTCCCCTTCTCCTCACCTGCCCATCATCCCCCCCCCGTTCCCCTTCTCCTCACCTGCCCATCCCCCCCCCCCCCGGTTCCCCTTCTCCTCACCTGCCCATCCCCCCCCCCGGTTCCCCTCTCCTCACCTGCCCATCATCCCCCCCCGGTTCCCCTTCTCCTCACCTGCCCATCATCCCCCCCCCGGTTCCCCTTCTCCTCACCTGCCCATCATCCCCCCCCCCGGTTCCCCTTCTCCTCACCTGTCCATCATCCCCCCCCCCCGGTTCCCCTTCTCCTCACCTGCCCACCATCACCCCCCCCCGGTTCCCCTTCTCCTCACCTGTCCATCATCCCCCCCCCCGGTTCCCCTTCTCCTCACCTGCCCATCATCCCCCCCCCGGTTCCCCTTCTCCTCACCTGCCCATCCCCCCCCGGTTCCCCTTCTCCTCACCTGTCCATCATCCCCCCCCCCCGGTTCCCCTTCTCCTCACCTGCCCACCATCACCCCCTGGTTCCCCTTCTCCTCACCTGTCCATCATCCCCCCCGGTTCCCCTTCTCCTCACCTGTCCATCATCCCCCCCCCCGGTTCCCCTTCTCCTCACCTGCCCATCATCCCCCCCCGGTTCCCCTTCTCCTCACCTGCCCATCATCCCCCCCGGTTCCCCTTCTCCTCACCTGCCCATCATCCCCCCCGGTTCCCCTTCTCCTCACCTGCCCATCATCCCCCGGTTCTCCTTCTCCTCACCTGCCCATCATCCCCCCCGGTTCCCCTTCTCCTCACCTGCCCATCATCCCCCCCCCCCGGTTCTCCTTCTCCTCACCTGCCCATCATCCCCCCCGGTTCCCCTTCTCCTCACCTGTCCATCATCCCCCCCCCGGTTCCCCTTCTCCTCACCTGCCCATCCCCCCCCCGGTTCCCCTTCTCCTCACCTGTCCATCATCACCCCCTGGTTCCCCTTCTCCTCACCTGCCCATCCCCCCCCCGGTTCCCCTTCTCCTCACCTGTCCACCATCACCCCCTGGTTCCCCTTCTCCTCACCTGCCCACCATCACCCCCTGGTTCCCCTTCTCCTCACCTGCCCATCATCCCCCCCCCCCCCGGTTCTCCTTCTCCTCACCTGCCCATCATCCCCCCCGGTTCCCCTTCTCCTCACCTGCCCATCATCCCCCCCTGTTCCCCTTCTCCTCACCTGCCCATCATCCCCCCCCCCCGGTTCCCCTTCTCCTCACCTGCCCATCATCACCCCCGGTTCCCCTTCTCCTCACCTGCCCATCATCCCCCCCGGTTCCCCTTCTCCTCACCTGCCCATCCCCCCCCCCGGTTCCCCTTCTCCTCACCTGCCCATCATCCCCCCCAGTTCCCCTTCTCCTCACCTGCCCATCATCCCCCCCGGTTCCCCTTCTCCTCACCTGCCCATCATCCCCCCCCCGGTTCCCCTTCTCCTCACCTGCCCATCCCCCCCCCCGGTTCCCCTTCTCCTCACCTGCCCATCACCCCCCCCCGGTTCCCCTTCTCCTCACCTGCCCATCATCCCCCCCGGTTCCCCTTCTCCTCACCTGCCCATCATCCCCCCCGGTTCCCCTTCTCCTCACCGGCCCATCATCCCCCCCCCCGGTTCCCCTTCTCCTCACCTGCCCATCACCCCCCCCGGTTCCCCTTCTCCTCACCTGCCCATCATCCCCCCCGGTTCCCCTTCTCCTCACCTGCCCATCATCCCCCCCCCCGGTTCCCCTTCTCCTCACCTGCCCATCATCACCCCCCCCGGTTCCCCTTCTCCTCACCTGCCCATCCCCCCCCCCCCGGTTCCCCTTCTCCTCACCTGCCCATCATCCCCCCCGGTTCCCCTTCTCCTCACCTGCCCATCCCCCCCCCGGTTCCCCTTCTCCTCACCTGTCCATCATCACCCCCGGTTCCCCTTCTCCTCACCTGCCCATCAACCCCCCCGTTTCCCCTTCTCCTCACCTGCCCATCATCCCCCCCGGTTCCCCTTCTCCTCACCTGCCCATCATCCCCCCCCCCGGTTCCCCTTCTCCTCACCTGCCCATCATCCCCCCCCCGGTTCCCCTTCTCCTCACCTGCCCATCCCCCCCCCGGTTCCCCTTCTCCTCACCTGCCCATCATCCCCCCCCCGGTTCCCCTTCTCCTCACCTGCCCATCCCCCCCCCGGTTCCCCTTCTCCTCACCTGCCCACCATCACCCCCTGGTTCCCCTTCTCCTCACCTGCCCATCATCCCCCCCCCCCCCGGTTCTCCTTCTCCTCACCTGCCCATCATCCCCCCCGGTTCCCCTTCTCCTCACCTGCCCATCATCCCCCCCTGTTCCCCTTCTCCTCACCTGCCCATCATCCCCCCCCCCGGTTCCCCTTCTCCTCACCTGCCCATCATCACCCCCGGTTCCCCTTCTCCTCACCTGCCCATCATCCCCCCCAGTTCCCCTTCTCCTCACCTGCCCATCATCCCCCCCGGTTCCCCTTCTCCTCACCTGCCCATCATCCTCCCCGGTTCCCCTTCTCCTCACCTGCCCATCATCCCCCCCCCGGTTCCCCTTCTCCTCACCTGCCCATCATCCCCCCCCCCGGTTCCCCCTTCTCCTCACCTGCCCATCACCCCCCCCCGGTTCCCCTTCTCCTCACCTGCCATCATCCCCCCCGGTTCCCCTTCTCCTCACCTGCCCATCATCCCCCCCCGGTTCCCCTTCTCCTCACCTGCCCATCATCCCCCCCCCGGTTCCCCTTCTCCTCACCTGCCCATCACCCCCCCCGGTTCCCCTTCTCCTCACCTGCCCATCATCCCCCCCGGTTCCCCTTCTCCTCACCTGCCCATCATCCCCCCCCCGGTTCCCCTTCTCCTCACCTGCCCATCATCCCCCCCCCGGTTCCCCTTCTCCTCACCTGCCCATCATCCCCCCCCGGTTCCCCTTCTCCTCACCTGCCCATCATCCCCCCCGGTTCCCCTCTCTCCTCACCTGCCCATCATCCCCCCCCCCGGTTCCCCTTCTCCTCACCTGCCCATCATCACCCCCCCCCGGTTCCCCTTCTCCTCACCTGCCCATCATCCCCCCCGGTTCCCCTTCTCCTCACCTGCCCATCATCCCCCCCCCCGGTTCCCCTTCTCCTCACCTGCCCATCATCCCCCCCGGTTCCCCTTCTCCTCACCTGCCCATCCCCCCCCCCCGGTTCCCCTTCTCCTCACCTGCCCATCATCCCCCCCCGGTTCCCCTTCTCCTCACCTGCCCATCAACCCCCCCGTTTCCCCTTCTCCTCACCTGCCCATCATCCCCCCCCCCGGTTCCCCTTCTCCTCACCTGCCCATCCCCCCCCGGTTCCCCTTCTCCTCACCTGCCCATCATCCCCCCCCCGGTTCCCCTTCTCCTCACCTGCCCATCATCCCCCCCGGTTCCCCTTCTCCTCACCTGCCCATCATCCCTCCCGGTTCCCCTTCTCCTCACCTGCCCATCCCCCCCGGTTCCCCTTCTCCTCACCTGCCCATCATCCCCCCCGGTTCCCCTTCTCCTCACCTGCCCATCCCCCCCCCCCCGGTTCCCCTTCTCCTCACCTGCCCATCCCCCCCCCCGGTTCCCCTTCTCCTCACCTGTCCATCATCCCCCCCCCCCGGTTCCCCTTCTCCTCACCTGCCCATCATCCCCCCCCGGTTCCCCTTCTCCTCACCTTCCCATCATCCCCCCCCCCCGGTTCCCCTTCTCCTCACCTGTCCATCATCACCCCCGGTTCCCCTTCTCCTCACCTGCCCATCATCCCCCCCGGTTCCCCTTCTCCTCACCTGCCCATCCCCCCCGGTTCCCCTTCTCCTCACCTGCCCATCATCCCCCCCGGTTCCCCTTCACCTCACCTGCCCATCATCCCCCCCCCCCCCGGTTCCCCTTCTCCTCACCTGTCCATCATCACCCCCCCCCTGGTTCCCCTTCTCCTCACCTGCCCATCCCCCCCCCCGGTTCCCCTTCTCCTCACCTGTCCATCATCACCCCCCCCCCCGGTTCCCCTTCTCCTCACCTGCCCATCCCCCCCCCCGGTTCCCCTTCTCCTCACCTGTCCATCCCCCCCCCCGGTTCCCCTTCTCCTCACCTGCCCATCCCCCCCCCCCGGTTCCCCTTCTCCTCACCTGCCCATCATCACCCCCGGTTCCCCTTCTCCTCACCTGCCCATCATCCCCCCCCCCCGGTTCCCCTTCTCCTCACCTGCCCATCACCCCCCCCGGTTCCCCTTCTCCTCACCTGCCCATCCCCCCCCCCGGTTCCCCTTCTCCTCACCTGCCCATCATCCCCCCCGGTTCCCCTTCTCCTCACCTGCCCATCATCCCTCCCGGTTCCCCTTCTCCTCACCTGCCCATCCCCCCCGGTTCCCCTTCTCCTCACCTGCCCATCATCCCCCCCGGTTCCCCTTCTCCTCACCTGCCCATCCCCCCCCCCCCCGGTTCCCCTTCTCCTCACCTGCCCATCCCCCCCCCCGGTTCCCCTTCTCCTCACCTGTCCATCATCCCCCCCCCCCGGTTCCCCTTCTCCTCACCTGCCCATCATCCCCCCCGGTTCCCCTTCTCCTCACCTTCCCATCATCCCCCCCGGTTCCCCTTCTCCTCTCCTGTCCATCATCACCCCCGGTTCCCCTTCTCCTCACCTGCCCATCATCCCCCCCGGTTCCCCTTCTCCTCACCTGCCCATCCCCCCCGGTTCCCCTTCTCCTCACCTGCCCATCATCCCCCCCGGTTCCCCTTCACCTCACCTGCCCATCATCCCCCCCCCCCCCGGTTCCCCTTCTCCTCACCTGTCCATCATCACCCCCCCCCTGGTTCCCCTTCTCCTCACCTGCCCATCCCCCCCCCGGTTCCCCTTCTCCTCACCTGTCCATCATCACCCCCCCCCCCGGTTCCCCTTCTCCTCACCTGCCCATCCCCCCCCCCCGGTTCCCCTTCTCCTCACCTGTCCATCCCCCCCCCCGGTTCCCCTTCTCCTCACCTGCCCATCCCCCCCCCCGGTTCCCCTTCTCCTCACCTGCCCATCATCACCCCCGGTTCCCCTTCTCCTCACCTGCCCATCATCACCCCCGGTTCCCCTTCTCCTCACCTGCCCATCATCACCCCCGGTTCCCCTTCTCCTCACCTGCCCATCCCCCCCGGTTCCCCTTCTCCTCACCTGCCCATCATCCCCCCCGGTTCCCCTTCTCCTCACCTGTCCATCATCACCCCCCCCCCTGGTTCCCCTTCTCCTCACCTGCCCATCCCCCCCCCGGTTCCCCTTCTCCTCACCTGTCCATCATCACCCCCCCCCCGGTTCCCCTTCTCCTCACCTGTCCATCCCCCCCCCCGGTTCCCCTTCTCCTCACCTGCCCATCCCCCCCCCCGGTTCCCCTTCTCCTCACCTGCCCATCATCACCCCCGGTTCCCCTTCTCCTCACCTGCCCATCATCACCCCCGGTTCCCCTTCTCCTCACCTGCCCATCATCACCCCCGGTTCCCCTTCTCCTCACCTGCCCATCCCCCCCGGTTCCCCTTCTCCTCACCTGCCCATCCCCCCCCCCGGTTCCCCTTCTCCTCACCTGCCCATCATCACCCCCGGTTCCCCTTCTCCTCACCTGCCCATCATCACCCCCGGTTCCCCTTCTCCTCACCTGCCCATCCCCCCCGGTTCCCCTTCTCCTCACCTGCCCATCATCCCCCCCGGTTCCCCTTCTCCTCACCTGTCCATCATCCCCCCCGGTTCCCCTTCTCCTCACCTGCCCATCATCACCCCCGGTTCCCCTTCTCCTCACCTGTCCATCATCCCCCCCGGTTCCCCTTCTCCTCACCTGCCCATCCCCCCCCCCGGTTCCCCTTCTCCTCACCTGCCCATCATCACCCCCCCGGTTCCCCTTCTCCTCACCTGCCCATCATCCCCCCCGGTTCCCCTTCTCCTCACGTGCCCATCCCCCCCCCGGTTCCCCTTCTCCTCACCTGTCCATCATCCCCCCCCCCCGGTTCCCCTTCTCCTCACCTGCCCATCATCACCCCCGGTTCCCCTTCTCCTCACCTGTCCATCATCCCCCCCGGTTCCCCTTCTCCTCACCTGCCCATCATCACCCCCGGTTCCCCTTCTCCTCACCTGCCCATCCCCCCCCCCGGTTCCCCTTCTCCTCACCTGCCCATCATCCCCCCCCCCGGTTCCCCTTCTCCTCACCTGCCCATCATCACCCCCGGTTCCCCTTCTCCTCACCTGTCCATCATCCCCCCCGGTTCCCCTTCTCCTCACCTGCCCATCCCCCCCCCCCGGTTCCCCTTCTCCTCACCTGCCCATCATCCCCCCCCCGGTTCCCCTTCTCCTCACCTGCCCATCCCCCCCCCCGGTTCCCCTTCTCCTCACCTGTCCATCATCCCCCCCCCCCCGGTTCCCCATCTCCTCACCTGTCCATCATCACCCCCCCCCGGTTCCCCTTCTCCTCACCTGTCCATCATCACCCCCCCCGGTTCCCCTTCTCCTCACCTGTCCATCATCCCCCCCGGTTCCCCTTCTCCTCACGTGCCCATCATCACCCCCTGTTCCCCTTCTCCTCACCTGCCCATCATCCCCCCCGGTTCCCCTTCTCCTCACCTGCCCATCATCCCCCCCGGTTCCCCTTCTCCTCACCTGCCCATCATCACCCCCCCCCCGGTTCCCCTTCTCCTCACCTGTCCATCCCCCCCCCCCGGTTCCCCTTCTCCTCACCTGCCCATCATCCCCCCCGGTTCCCCTTCTCCTCACCTGCCCATCATCCCCCCCGGTTCCCCTTCTCCTCACGTGCCCATCCCCCCCCCCGGTTCCCCTTCTCCTCACCTGCCCATCATCCCCCCCGGTTCCCCTTCTCCTCACCTGCCCATCATCCCCCCCGGTTCCCCTTCTCCTCACCTGCCCATCATCCCCCCCCCCCGGTTCCCCTTCTCCTCACCTGCCCATCATCCCCCCCGGTTCCCCTTCTCCTCACCTGCCCATCCCCCCCCGGTTCCCCTTCTCCTCACCTGTCCATCATCCCCCCCGGTTCCCCTTCTCCTCACCTGTCCATCATCCCCCCCGGTTCCCCTTCTCCTCACCTGCCCATCATCCCCCCCGGTTCCCCTTCTCCTCACCTGCCCATCCCCCCCCCCCCGGTTCCCCTTCTCCTCACGTGCCCATCCCCCCCCCCCCGGTTCCCCTTCTCCTCACCTGCCCATCATCACCCCCTGTTCCCCTTCTCCTCACCTGCCCATCATCCCCCCCCGGTTCCCCTTCTCCTCACCTGCCCATCATCCCCCCCGGTTCCCCTTCTCCTCACCTGCCCATCATCCCCCCCCGGTTCCCCTTCTCCTCACCTGTCCATCCCCCCCCCCCGGTTCCCCATCTCCTCACCTGTCCATCCCCCCCCCCGGTTCCCCTTCTCCTCACCTGCCCATCATCCCCCCCCCCCCGGTTCCCCTTCTCCTCACCTGCCCATCATCCCCCCCCCCGGTTCCCCTTCTCCTCACCTGCCCATCCCCCCCCGGTTCCCCTTCTCCTCACCTGCCCATCATCCCCCCCCGGTTCCCCTTCTCCTCACCTGCCCATCATCCCCCCCGGTTCCCCTTCTCCTCACCTGTCCATCATCCCCCCCGGTTCCCCTTCTCCTCACCTGCCCATCATCCCCCCCCCCCGGTTCCCCTTCTCCTCACCTGCCCATCATCCCCCCCCGGTTCCCCTTCTCCTCACGTGCCCATCCCCCCCGGTTCCCCTTCTCCTCACCTGCCCATCATCCCCCCCCCCGGTTCCCCTTCTCCTCACCTGTCCATCATCCCCCCCCGGTTCCCCTTCTCCTCACCTGCCCATCCCCCCCGGTTCCCCTTCTCCTCACCTGCCCATCATCCCCCCGGTTCCCCTTCTCCTCACCTGTCCATCATCCCCCCCCCCCGGTTCCCCTTCTCCTCACCTGTCCATCATCCCCCCCCCCCCGGTTCCCCTTCTCCTCACCTGCCCATCATCCCCCCCGGTTCCCCTTCTCCTCACCTGCCCATCCCCCCCCCCGGTTCCCCTTCTCCTCACCTGTCCATCATCCCCCCCGGTTCCCCTTCTCCTCACCTGTCCATCCCCCCCCCCCCCCCCGGTTCCCCTTCTCCTCACCTGTCCATCATCCCCCCCCCCCGGTTCCCCTTCTCCTCACCTGTCCATCATCCCCCCCCCCCCGGTTCCCCTTCTCCTCACCTGCCCATCATCCCCCCCGGTTCCCCTTCTCCTCACCTGCCCATCCCCCCCCCCGGTTCCCCTTCTCCTCACCTGTCCATCATCCCCCCCGGTTCCCCTTCTCCTCACCTGCCCACCATCCCCCCCGGTTCCCCTTCTCCTCACCTGTCCATCCCCCCCCCCGGTTCCCCTTCTCCTCACCTGCCCATCATCCCCCCCGGTTCCCCTTCTCCTCACCTGCCCATCATCCCCCCCGGTTCCCCTTCTCCTCACCTGTCCATCCCCCCCCCCCCCCCGGTTCCCCTTCTCCTCACCTGTCCATCCCCCCCCCCCCCCCGGTTCCCCTTCTCCTCACCTGTCCATCATCCCCCCCGGTTCCCCTTCTCCTCACCTGCCCATCATCCCCCCCGGTTCACCTTCTCCTCACCTGCCCATCATCCCCCCCCCGGTTCCCCTTCTCCTCACCTGCCCATCATCCCCCCCCCCCCCGGTTCCCCTTCTCCTCACCTGCCCATCCCCCCCCCCCGGTTCCCCTTCTCCTCACCTGCCCATCATCCCCCCCAGTTCCCCTTCTCCTCACCTGCCCATCCCCCCCCCCGGTTCCCCTTCTCCTCACCTGCCCATCCCCCCCCCCGGTTCCCCTTCTCCTCACCTGTCCATCATCCCCCTCCCCCGGTTCCCCTTCTCCTCACCTGCCCATCATCACCCCCCGGTTCCCCTTCTCCTCACCTGCCCACCATCCCCCCCGGTTCCCCTTCTCCTCACCTGCCCATCATCCCCCCCCCCGGTTCCCCTTCTCCTCACCTGCCCATCATCCCCCCCGGTTCCCCTTCTCCTCACCTGCCCATCATCACCCCCCCCCTGGTTCCCCTTCTCCTCACCTGCCCATCATCCCCCCCCTGTTCCCCTTCTCCTTACCTGCCCATCATCCCCCCCCCCCCCCCCGGTTCTCCTTCTCCTCACCTGCCCATCATCACCCCCCGGTTCCCCTTCTCCTCACCTGCCCATCATCCCCCCCGGTTCCCCTTCTCCTCACCTGCCCATCATCCCCCCCGGTTCCCCTTCTCCTCACCTGTCCATCATCCCCCCCCGGTTCCCCTTCTCCTCACCTGCCCATCCCCCCCCCCGGTTCCCCTTCTCCTCACCTGCCCATCATCCCCCCCCCGGTTCCCCTTCTCC
This sequence comes from Hemitrygon akajei, assembly GCF_048418815.1. Taxonomy (NCBI): domain Eukaryota; kingdom Metazoa; phylum Chordata; class Chondrichthyes; order Myliobatiformes; family Dasyatidae; genus Hemitrygon; species Hemitrygon akajei. Next base: position 73,852,022 of record NC_133142.1, on the reverse strand, counting down.
TCACCTGTCCATCATCACCCCCCCCCGGTTCCCCTTCTCCTCACCTGCCCATCCCCCCCCGGTTCCCCTTCTCCTCACCTGCCCATCATCCCCCCCCCGGTTCCCCTTCTCCTCACCTGCCCATCCCCCCCCGGTTCCCCTTCTCCTCACCTGTCCATCATCCCCCCCCCCCGGTTCCCCTTCTCCTCACCTGCCCACCATCCCCCCCCCCCCCCGGTTCCCCATCTCCTCTCCTGCCCACCATCACCCCCTGGTTCCCCTTCTCCTTTGCTTTCTTCTATGGCTCACTGTTCTCTCCTATTTTTTTTGTAATTTGTTTTTTTATTGTTCATCATCAAACAAACATTTCCGTAAGATGTATTTCAGATATTGTACATATATATCATATAGTCATATATGACACAAATCTCCACATAGTATTTATCTGAGGTATATACTTACAGAAAAGAGAGGAAAGAAAGAACAAGCGAAAGGAGAAAACTATGTACAAGTAGGGAGTGATCTTTTTTTAACAGCATATTCATTGATTTGTGAGAACAAAATCAGGCCTATGAGGTGTTATGTAGTTAAACCATTTTTCCCAGTATGAATCAAATTGTTCCAACTTATGATTAACAGATGCTGTTATCTTCTCCATTTTGTAAATGTCCATTGTAATTTCCATCCATGCATTTAAGGTTGGGCTCTCCTGTGATTTCCTAGTAAGAGTCTTTTTACCAGCCATCAGCAGTATATTCATTAAATATTTATCTCTTTTCAACCACTCTTGAGGTATGTACCCAGAATATATGGTCATACTTTCTAAGGGTGCAATGCAGAACACGCCCTTCCAGCCTCGCCACCTAGCACTCCCCGATTTAACCCTCGCCTAAACATGGGACAATTTATAATCACCAATTGAACTATAAACCGGTACGTCTTTGGAAGGAAAGGTGTACTGTGCTAGGAAACAGGAGCACCTGGAGGAACCCACGCCGTCACAGGGAGAATGTACAGACTCCTTACAGGCAGTGGCGGGAATTGAACCCGGGTCACTGATACTGTAAAGTGTTGTGCCAGCCTTCTTCTTCAGGCCTTTATCTCTTCCACCTCTGCTCCTTCTCCCATTTACCTGTCTTCCCCCTCACCTGCTCTCACCTATAACCTGCCAGCTTGTACTCATTTCCCTCCCACCACCTTCTTATTCTGGGTTCTACCCTCTTTCCACTCTTGATGAAGTGTTTCAGCCCGAAACTTTGACTATTTATTCCTCTCTATATATGTTGCCTGACTTGTTGAGTTCCTCCTGCATTATATGTGTTGCTTGGGCTTATTTTCATTATCGTATGTGACGTAACATTTGTTCTTTTGTGGCAGTAGTCATGCAAAGACATATATTTATTATAACTTACAAAATAAATATGTAGTGCAAAAAAAGGAGTAATGAGACTGTGTTGATTGGTTCTTGGACTGGCCAATCTATCTCAGTCTTGTACACTTCCTTATTGGCATCTGAGACTTCACCAACAACAGTGGTGCTATTGGCAAATTTATAGATGGCATCTGAGCTGTGCCTAGTGACTCAGAGCAGAAGAATTTCGATTGAACGTTGACTTGGTTGGAGTGTATTAGCCATACCAGCAGATCATAAAAACTCGGACTGTTTTCCCTGGGGCGTCAGAGACTGAGGCATGAACAGAAATAAGAACATAACAATCTGAGAAGCAGAGCTAGGGTAGATAATCAGAGTGTTTTTTCTAGGGTGGAAATGTCAAATGCTGGAGGATGTAGCTTTAAAGTGAACAGAGAAGCTTTAAAGAATGTTTCTGAGGCAAGTTTTTAAATACAGAGAAAGGTAGGTGTCTGGAATGTGCTTTCAGGGGAGATTATAAAAGCTGATTTGATAGCAACTTCTAAGGGGGCATTTAAATGCGTGGTGAACAAGTTGCCATTGGAAGTGTACAAAGCCTTTGACAAGGTCCTGCACAGGAAGATGGTCAAGGAGTTCAGTTGCTTGGCATTCAGGATGATGTAATAAACTGGATTAGATGTTGGCTTCAGGGGTTACACTAGGAAATGGTAGTAGATGGTTGCCTCTCTGACTGGAGGTCTGTGATTAGTGGTGTGCCGCAGGGATCGACACTGGGTCCTTTGTTATCTGTCATCGATATCAATGTGGTAATAATGTGGATGATAATGTAGTAAACTGGGTCAGCAAATTTGTGGATGACATCAAGATTGGGGGTATAATGGACAGTGAGGAAGACTATCAAAGCTTGCAGCAGGATCAAAACCAGCTGAATTGAATTGAATTGACCTGATTTCTTACATTCTTCATATACATGAGGAATAAAATCTTTACGTTACTCTGAATGTGCAATGTGCAAATTATAGTAAGTTGTAATAGATAGTATGTGCTGAAAATGGTAGACAGAATTTAATGCAGAGAAGATCTGGGAGGACAAACCATGGTAGGACTTACACAGTGAATGGTGGGGCACTGAGGAGTGCGGTAGAACAGAAGTCCTTCTGTTTGTCTAGTCTGTGCTAAGCTATCAATCTGCCTAGTCCCAGCAATGTTTAAGGGGAACATGAGAGGGAACTTCTTCATTCTGTGTGTGAATACAGATCCATAATTCCTTGAAGGTGGTGTCACAAGTAGATAGGATCGTAAAGAAAGATTTTCAGAAATCGAAGAACTGAGTATGGCATGTTGATCTTCATAAATCGGAGTACAGGAGCCGGGATGTTATGCTAAAGTTGTATAAGACGTTAGTGAGGCCAGATTTTAAGTAGGTGTGCAGTTTTGGTCACCTATGTACCTACAGGAAAGATCAATAAAATTGAAAGAATGCAAAGAAAATTTACAAGGATGTTGCCAGGACTTGAGGACCTGAGTTATGTGGAAAAATTATTCTCTTAATTCTCTAGAGCACAGGAGAAGGAGGGGAGGTTTGACTGAGGTATACAAAATTATGAAGGCTGGAGATAGGGTAATTACAAGTAGGCTTTTTCCATTGAGATTGGGTGAGAGTAGAACGAGAGGTCATGGGTTAAGGGTGAAAGGTGAAATGTTTAAGGTGAACATGAGAGGGAACTTCTTCATTTTCTGTGTGAAAGCAGCTGCCAGTAGAAGTGGTGGATGTGGGTTTGATTTCATCATTTAAGAGAAATTTGGATAGGTACATGGATGAGAGGGGTATGGATTGGAGGGGTTTAGATGGGAGGGGTATGAATGGGAGAGGTATGGATGGGAGGGGTTTAGATGGGAGAGGTATGGATGGGAGGGGTATGGATTGGATGGGTTTAGATGGGAGGGGTATGAATGGGAGGGGCTTAGATGGGAGGGGTATGAATGGGAGGAGTATGGATGGGAGGGCTATGGATGGGCTATGGTTCAGGTTGTTGGGACTAGACAGAATAAATCATAGCCTAGCACAGACTAGATGAAGAGAAGGTCCTGATTCTGTGGTGTAGTGTTCTATGACTCTCTGTGACTCTAAGTGTTGTTGCAGTGTTGATTTAGATGATGGAATAGATGGCTTTGCTGCCAAGTTTGCAGATAATACCAAAATTGGTGGAGGGGCAAGTAGTGTTGAGGAAACAGATAGACTGCAGAAGGACTTAGACAGATTAGGAGAATGGGCAAGAAAGTGGCAAATGAAATACAATGCTGGAAAATGCATGGTCATACCTGTTGGTAGCAGAAATAAATGTGCAGACTATTTTCTAAATGGAGTGGAAATGCAAAAATCTGAGACGCAAAGGGACCTGGGAGTCCTCGTACAGAACGGGTTAACTTGCAGGTAGAGTCGGTGGTGAGGAAGGTAAATGCCATGTTAGCATCAATTTCAAGAAGTCTAGAATACAAGAGCAGGGATGTGATGCTGAGGCTTTATAAGGCACTGGTGAGGCCTCACCTTGAAAATTGTGAACAGTTTTGGGCTTCTCATCTAGGAAAAGATGTGCTGACATTGGAGAGGGTTCAGAGGAGGTTCACAAGGATGATTCAGGGAATGAAAGGGTTATCATGTGAGGAACATTTGTTTGCTCTGGGTCTGTTTGCACTGGAATTTAGAAGGATTGCAGGGCAGGGGATCTCATTGAAACCTTTTGAATGTTGAAAGGTGTAGACAGAGTCGATGTGGAAAGGATGCTTCCCATGGTGGGGAGGGGTGAGTTAAGACTAGAGGTGCAGCCTCAGGATAGAGGGGCAACCATTAAAACACAGCATCAAGGGTTACGGGGGAAGGCTGGGGATTGGGGCTGAGAAGGGGCAAAAAGTATCAGCCAGGATTGAATGGCAGATTAGAATCAATTGGCCAAGTGACCTAATTCTACTCCCATGTCTTATAGTTTAACGGTTGGGCCTGAAGGCCTGTTTCCATGCTGTGTAACTCTATTGGTAGCACTGAAAGCTAACAAGGGCATAATGATGTATAGTAAGCACAAGGTTGTGATTGTGGGAGATTTTAATTTTCCACACATAGACTGGGAAGCCCATTCTGTAAAAGGGCTGGATGGTTTGGAGTTTGTAAAATGTGTGCAGGATAGTTTTTTGCCGTAATGCATAGAGGTACCAACTAGAGAAGGGGCAGTGTTGGATCTCCTGTTAGGGAATGAAATAGGTCAGCTGAAGGAGATATGTTTTGGGGAGCACTTTGAGTTCAGTGATCACAATGCCATTAGTTTCAATTTAATTATGGAGAAAGGTAGGACTGGACCCAGAGTTGAGATTTTTGATTGGAGAAAGGCTAACTTTGAGGAGATGCAAAAGGATTTAAAAGGGGTGGATTGGGACAATTTGTTTTATGGGAAGGATGTAATAGAGAAATGGAGGTCATTTAAAGGTGAAATTTTGAGGGTACAGAATCTTTATGTTCCTGTTAGGTTGAAAGGAAAGGTTGAAAGTTTGAGAGAGCCATGGTTTTCAAGGGATATTGGAAACTTGTTTTGGAAAAAGAGAGAGATTTACAATAAATATAGGCAGCATGGAGTAAATGAGGTGCTCGAGGAATATAAAGAATATAAAAAGAATCTTAAAAAAGAAATTAGAAAAGCTGAAATAAGGTATGAGGTTGCTTTCCAAGTAAGATGAAAATAAAGCCAAACGGCGACTACATTTGCAGCAAGTGTTTGTTGCTCGAGGAACTCCAGCTTCATATTGATGAGCTGCAGTCCGAGCTTCAGACACTGCGACACATCAGGGAGGGGGAGAGTTACCTGGACTCTGTGTACCAGGAGATAGCCACACCTAATAGATTAACTAATGTAGATTGCAGTCAAGCACAGGATGGTGTGGCTATGAGTGAGGCAAGTAGGGGAATCCAGGAGGTAGGGCTGGAGGAGATGCAGGCCTTGCTCTTGTCCAACCGATTCGAGGCTTTAACTCCCTGTGAGGGCAGGAGCGGGGACTGTGGGGAGGATGAGCAACCTGCCCATAGCACCGTGGAGTGGGGGGCCATTCCAGAGGGGGGAGTCAATAGAAATATTGTAGTAATAGGGGACAGTATCGTCAGGGGGATAGATAGGGTTCTCTGCAACCGAGAGCGAGAGTCCCAAAGACTACGTTGCCTGCCTGGTGCCAGGGTTAAGGACATCTCTTCTGGGCTGGAGAGAAACTTGCAGTGGGAGGGGGAGGATCCAGTTGTCTTAGTACACGTTGGTACTAATGACATAGATAGGACAAGGAAGAAGGTTCTGTTACAGGAATATGAGCAGCTAGGGGTCAAATTAAAAAACAGAACCTCAAGGGTAATAATCTCTGGATTATTACCTGAGCCACGAGCAAATTTGGTTAGGTTAAATAAGATTAGGGAGTTAAATGCGTGGCTCAAAGACTGGTGTGGGAGAAGTGGGTTTTGCTTCTTGGGACACTGGCACCAGTACTGGGACAGGAGAGAACTGTTCCGGAGGGACGGGCTTCACCTGAACCGGGCTGGGGTTAGTGTCCTGGCGAATCATATAACTAGGGCTGCAGAGAGGTCTTTAAACTAACTAGTGGGGGGGAGGATTCTAGAGAGCAAATAATTAAAAAGACAATGGAGAAGGTAATGGATGTAGGTAAAAGTGGAGGAAGAAAAAGACAGAGTGTGTCAGGAGGGGAAAGAATGTACAGAGATAAGCATAAAGTTGTACAAAAGGAAAAGGTAGGAAATAAGTGTCAAACATATTGACTGGACTAATCAAGTCGGACACGGCAGCCTTGAAGAAGAGTTTATTGAGTGTATTCGGGATGGGTTCCTTGAACAATACGTTACTGAGCCGACAAGGGGGCAAGCAGTCTTAGATCTGGTCCTGTGTAATGAGACAGGACTAATAAAAAATGTCCTAGTAAAGGATCCCCTTGGAATGAGTGACCATAACATGGTCAAATTCCATATTCAATTAGAGGATGAGAGGGTTGGATCTCAAACAAGCGTACTGAGCTTAAATAAAGGAGACTATGATGGTATGAGAGCGGAATTGCTTAAGATGGATTGGGAAAATAGATTAAAGGGTAGATTGGTACTTGATCAGTGGTGTATATTTAAGGAGTTATTTTACAACTATCAAGAAAAATATATTCCACTGAAGAAAAAAGGGTGTAAAAGAAAAAATAGTTATCCGTGGCTAAGTAAAGAAATAAAGCAAAGTATACGACTAAAAAGAAAGTTATATAAGGTAGCTAAATCTAGTGGGAAGATTGAAGATCGAGAAGCTTTTAAAGATCAGCAGCAAATAACAAGAAGATTGATTAAGAAGGGGAAGATAGATTATGAAAGTAAATTGGCGAAAAACATAAAAGCAGATAGTAAGAGTTTTTATAGTTACATAAAAAGAAAAAGGGTGGCTAAAGTAAATGTTGGTCCCCTAGAAGATGAGACCGGGAAATTAATGGTAGGGGACATGGAGATGGCGGAAACACTGAACAAATATTTTGTATCAGTTTTTACAGTAGAGGACACTCAAAATATTCCAACACTGGATAAACAGGGGGCTCTAGGGGGAGAGAAGCTAACTACGATTCAAATCACCAAGGAAATGGTACCTGATAAATTAATGGGACTGAAGGTGGATAAATCCCCTGGACCGGATGGCTTGCATCCTAGGGTCTTAAGGGAAGTGGCGGTCGGGATTGTGGATGCATTAGAGATAATTTTTCAAAACTCGCTGGACTCGGCAATGGTCCCAGCAGATTGGAAAAATGCTAATGTAACTCCTTTATTTAAAAAGGGCAATAGACAGAAGGCTGGGAATTATAGGCCAGTTAGCCTAACATCTGTGGTTGGCAAAATGTTGGAATCGATAATTAAGGAAACAGTAACAGGGCATTTGGATAAACATAGCTTGATAGGACAAAGTCAGCATGGCTTTACAAAAGGGAAGTCATGTTTGACAAATTTGTTGGAGTTCTTTGAGGACATAACATATAGGGTAGATAAAGGGGAACCAGTGGATGTGGTGTATTTGGACTTCCAAAAGGCATTTGACAAGGTGCCACACCAAAGATTATTACTTAAAGTAAAAAATCATGGGATTGGGGATAATATTCTGGCATGGGTGGAGGATTGGCTTTCTAACAGAAAACAGGGAGTTGGGATAAATGGTTTATTCTCAGACTGGCAGTTGGTGACTAGTGGTGTTCCGCAGGGGTCGGTGTTGGGACCCCAACTCTTTACAATCTATATTAATGATTTGGAGAAAGGGACTAAGTGCAACGTATCACAGTTTGCTGATGACACAAAGATGGGAGGGAGTGTAATGAGTGCGGAGGACATTGAAACCCTGCAGGGGGACATAGATAGGCTGAGTGATTGGGCAGACATTTGGCAGATGAAATATAATACTGACAAGTGTGAGGTCTTGCACTTTGGCAGGAAAAATAATAGAGCAAGTTATTATCTAAATGGGGAGAAACTGGAAAGTGCTTCTGTGCAAAGGGATCTGGGGGTCCTGGTGCAGGAAACACAAAAAGTTAGTATGCAAGTGCAGCAGGTGGTCAAGAAGGCCAATGGAATGCTGGCTTTTATTGCTAGGGGGATGGAGTATAAGAACAGGGAGGTCTTACTGCAGTTGTACCGGGTATTGGTGAGACCACACCTGGAGTACTGCGTGCAGTTCTGGTGTCCATATTTAAGAAAGGACATACTGGCTCTCGAGGCAGTGCAGAGAAGGTTCACTAGGTTAATTCCGGGGATGGGTGGGTTGATGTATGATGAGAGGTTGAGTAGATTGGGACTCTACTCATTGGAGTTCCGAAGAATGAGAGGCGATCTTATTGAAACATATAAGATTGTGAAGGGGCTTGATTGGGTGGATGCGGGGAGAATGTTCCCAATGATGGGTGAAACTAGGACTAGGGGGCATAATCTTAAAATAAGGGGATGCCATTCCAGGACTGAGATGTGGAGAAATTTCTTCACTCAGAGGGTAGTGGGGCTGTGGAATTTACTGCCCCAGAGAGCTGTGGAAGCTACTACACTCAATAAATTCAAAACGGAGATAGACATTTTCCTGGATAAAAATGGCATTAGGGGATACGGTGAGCGAGCAGGTAAGTGGACATGAGGCTAGGTTTAGATCAGCCATGTGATCTCCTGGACCAGTTTTCGATAGCCTGGATGGGTCGGAGAGGAATTTTCCAGATTTTTTCTCCTCAATTGGCAACTCGGTTTTTTTTCCCCGGGTGATCACATGGGTTTGGGCGGGATGAATAATAAAATAAAATGGGCGGCATGGTGCCCTGTTGGTTGGCACTGTTGCCTTGTGGGATTCGGTGAAAACTAGAGTTAAGATTGGATCAGCCATGATCTTGTTGAATGGCGGAGCAGGCTTGAGGGGCCGATTGGCCTACTCCTGCTCCTATCTCTTATGTTATGTTATGTTCTTATGTTCTACAGTTATATTAATAGCAAAAGGATAGTGAAGGATAAAATTGGTCCCTTAGAGAATCAGAGTGGACAGCTATGTGTGGAGCCAAAAGAGATGGGGGAGATTTTGAACAATTTCTTTTCCTCAGTATTCACTAAGGAGAAGGATATTGAATTGTGTAAGGTAAGGGAAACAAGTAGGGTAGTTATGGAAACTATGATGATTAAAGAAGAGGAAGTACTGGCGCTTTTAAATAATATAAAAGTGGATAAGTGTCTGGGTCCTGACAGGATATACCCTAGGACCTTGAGGGAAGTTAGTGCAGAAATAGCAGGGGCTTCAACAGAAATATTTCAAATATCATTAGAAACAGGGATGGTGCTGGAGGATTGGCATATTGCTCATGTTGTTCCATTGTTTAAAAAGGATTCTAAGAGTAAACCTAGCAATTAAGTTTGAAGTCAGTGGTGGGTAAATTAATGGAAAGTATTCTTAGAGATGGTATATATAATTATCTGGATAGACAGGGTCTGATTAGGAACAGTCAATATGGATTTGTGCGTGGAAGGTCATGTTTGACAAATCTTATTGAATTTTTTGAAGAGGTTTCTAGGAAAGTTGACGAGGGTAAAGCAGTGGATGTTGTCTATATGGACTTCAGTAAGGCCTTTGATAAGGTTCCACATGGAATGTTAGTTAGGAAGGTTCAATCGTTAGATATTAATATTGAAGTAGTAAAATGGATTCAACAGTGGCTGGATGGGAGATGCCAGAGAGTAGTGGTGGATAACTGTTTGTCAGGTTGGAGGCTGGTGACTAGTGGTGTGCCTCAGGGATCTGTACTGGGTCCAATGTTGTTTGTCATATACATTAATGATCTGGATGATGGGGTAAATTGGATTAGTAAGTATGCAGATGATACTAAGACAGGTGGCGTTGTGGATAATGAAGTAGATTTTCAAAGCTTGCAGAGAGATTTAGGCCAGTTAGAAGAGTGGGCTGAAAGATGGCAGATGGAGTTTAATGCTGATAAGTGTGAGGTGCTACATTTTGGTAGGACTAATCAAAATAGGACATACATGGTGAATGGTAGGGCATTGAGGAATGCAGTAGAACAGAGTGATCTAGGAATAATGGTGCATAGTTCCCTGAAGGTGGAATCCCATGTGGATAGGGTGGTGAAGAAAGCTTTTGGTATGCTGGCCTTTATAAATCAGAGCATTGAGTATAGGAGTTGGGATGTTAAAATTGTACAAGGTATTGATGAGGCCAAATTTGGAGTATTGTGTACAGTTCTGGTCACCGAATTATAGGAAAGATGTCAACAAAATAGAGAGAGTACAGAGGAGATTTACTAGAATGTTACCTGGGTTTCAGCATCTAAGTTACAGAGAAAAGTTGAACAAGTTAGGACTTTATTCTTTGGAGCGTAGAAAGTTGAGGGGGACTTGATAGAGGTATTTAAAATTTTGAGGGGGATAGATGGAGTTTACGTGGATAGGCTTTTTCCATTGAGAGTAGGGGAGATTCAAACAAGAGGACATGAGTTGAGAGTTAGGGGGCAAAAGTTTAGGGGTAACACAAGGGGGAACTTCTTTACTCAGAGAGTGGTAGCTGTGTGGAATGAGCTTCCAGTAGAAGTGGTAGAGGCAGGTTCGATATTGTCATTTAAAGTAAAATTGGATAGGTATATGGACAGGAAAGGAATGGAGGGTTATGGGCTGAGTACAGGTCGGTGGGACTAGGTGACAGTAAGTGTTCGGCACGGACTGGAAGGGACAAGATGGCCTGTTTCCGTGTTGTAATTGTTATATGGTTATATAATATAGACCTGGTTGACTGTATCAAATGTCAAAAATAAGAAAGAGGTTAAAAAGAAAGAGGTAAGAACACAGGTTCCGTTAAGTAAACATTTCTGTTTCTGTACAGATCCCATGTTACCTGTGTGATACCAAGCTTGAATTGTTCTTTCCAATACCAACTTATCATTCAGCAGATTTGACCATAAGACCAAAAGACATAGAAGCAAAATTAGGTAATTGAGCTCATTGACACTACTCTGCCATTCCATCATGGCTGATCTGATTTCCCCCTGAATCCCATTCTTCTGCCTTTTTCCCCAAAACCTTTGATGCCCTGACTAATCAAGAACCTATCAACTTCTGTTCTAAACATACTCAATGACTTGGCCTCCACAACTGTCCGTGGCAATGAATTCGACAGATTGACCAGCGTCTGGCTAAAGAAATTCCTTCTCATCTCCATATTAAAGGGATGTCCTTCTATTCTGAGGCTGTGCCCTCTGATTCTAGACTACCCCACCAGACGGATCATCCTCTCTTTGTAAGCCTTTCAATATTCAATAGGTTTCAATGATTCCCCATCGTACTTCTAAACTCCAGCAAATACAGGCCCAGAGCCATCACACTCTCCTCCTACAGTAACCCTTTCATTCCCAGAATTATTTTCTCTTCCAGAATATTTTCATGATATGACACTTAGGAAGTTTGGCTGGTATTATTAAGTGCAAGTCTGGGCATATTTTGGACAATGGGTGAAAGTGTAACTGCGGAACCTGATGAATTGGATAGAATGATGAAGTTGATGTAGCACTGATTGTTCTATGAAGCACTGGTTAATTATACTGACTTCAGCTTTGGATTTCATTTTATCGCAGTGGTACGGGACTTTGTACTCATTTCTCAGCACACAGCACCTGAAGATGCAGTGAAAGAAATTGATGAACTCTATGATGTCACCCTGAAAATCATGAAAGAGTGGAATACAGAGGTATGTCTCTATTTCTGGATAGAAGTGTTATATATGCTGTATTGTGTCACTTATGGATCATATTTTAGAGCATAAAATCTGAGAATTACCATCAAAAACCCACCAGAAATTATAATTGTTTTTCTTGCCATGCTCCCATATTTTAGCAAATAGACACTGAATAATGACTGCCATCAGTCTCACAGTGGTCACCTGCTCCTTATAATTAGGTGTTGAATTCAGTAGCTTGGATTTTAGGATCAGAAGTCAAGGGTTTAGTGCTGCCATCGACCTTGAAGAAGCCTCCCACAAATTTTCTGAGGGATTTGCAGATTACATTTCTCCTTTCCTGAATATTGTTTTGTTGTTGGCTTATTTCTAAAGCATACAACAACCATTATCACTATGAGCAAACTTTATAAAGTGAACAAATAAAGCCACAGAAGTCTGAAATAAATATATTGAAGGAATCAAACTCTACACATAGAAAATCTGCTTTTTAGGGCTTGATAGATTCTTCAGCAGTTATTGGTCTATAATGCTGCTAACAATGTACTTGCTCTTTATTCATCAAGGTGCAATTTGTTTCTGTTTTTATTGGAACAAAATATTATGTGTAAGTATTTATAAATGTATTTTCATCAGTTCACTGTGAACACTGTGTTCACTGCCATGATGAAAACTTCAGCTCTGTGGAAAAGATGGGAATAATTGATAATCATACGTTCAGAATGCACTTTTAAATGCACATAGGTGTAATCTAAATCTTAAATACTAACAGTGTCATCACTATTTTAAATTGCAATTCATTATTTTGATGAACAGGAAATATGGAGATAAACTTGTTCAACCTCATTTGTCCATTAAGTTTCCTGTTTGAGAACTGTATTTTGAACAAAAAAAAAACAGATTCTAGAGTTCCTTATCATATTCACAAGATTCTGTAGATGCTGGAGCAACATACACAAAATCCAAAGCAACATACACAAAATGCTGGAGGAACTCAGCAAGTCAGGCAGTATCAATTGAAATGAATAAACAGTTGATGTTTAGAGCCGAGACCCTTCATCAGGAATGGAAGGGAAGGGGATGATGACAGAATATAAAAGTGGAGGGAGAGGAAGGAGGACCAAATAGAAGGTGATAGGTGAAGTCAGGTGGGAGGGAAAGGTAAAGGGAGAAGAATGAATCTGATTAGAGAGGAGAGTGGACCATGGGAGAAAGGGAAGAAGAAGGGACAACAATGGAGATGATAGACAGACAAGGAGAAGAGGTAAGAGGTCAGAGTGATGAATAGAAGAAGAGGGAAGAGAAGGGGAAAATAAAAGAAATACTGGAAGGCGAAATCCATCTGGCATCTGGTTGAAAGTTACCTAGACCAATACGAGATATTGCTTCTCCACGCTGAGTTGGCATCATCATGGCAAAAGAGGAGATCATGGACAACATATCAGAACGGGATTGGGGATAGGAATTAAAATGGTAGGCTACTGAGAAATTCCACTTTTGGCAGATGGAGCGGAGGCGTGTATTTGATACTTGGAATGGTGGCAAATTAATCAAAACACTTTAGGCTTTTCTGACTCAAGCCAACAACAGAGCTCTTGTCTCTCGATAGATGATACAGTGAAACACATCCAAGTAATTAAAAAAGCAAAAGAAATCGAGTACCATAAAATCAACTCCGTCTTGTACGAATGTAATAAAAATCATAATACCACAATTTCTACTAATTTGAATTCAGCTCTCCAATTGCCTTGAGTATTTTAGTTTTCATTTTAGTCTGAAATACAGAAAACCTGCTAATTTTCCAATGCGATGGTAATATACATCCGGGCAGGGGTCTTCATTTCTAATTTGCATTGTTTCTTTTTACTTTACCTCCTTTACTGTTTGACTACTTTCTCTCAGTCCGACTTTCATGTCTAGTTTGTGCTTTTTCCCGTTTTTCGTGTCTCACTTCTGGTCTCAGCCTTTCCTAAGGGACTTTCTTCTTTCATTCTGTTTCTGCTGCTCCTTGCAAAGATTGATAGGTCACAGGCAATTACAATCAAGTCTGCTTGTAGTTGACAAGATCATAAGACAGCTATGGATAATGAGGAACATTCTACTCATGTGTTCATCCATCCTGGAGCACTTCCATGTCTTCTCTGCGAGTATCAACTTCTCTGTGTGATGAAAGTTCTTTTAAGTCTATTGACAAGATGACTTAGATGGTTTAGAATCTTCTGAAATGCTTCCTTTACAACATGAAAATCTGTGTTTTCCCACAGCACAGTTTGTGACACAAGGGGCAGATCAATGATTATTTGCTTCACTGCCTGAGTGCTTCTCTGTGACTGGGTCCTCAAGACTCTGAACAGTACTCAAATTTGGAGATGGTAGCAAACACTTGCTTTGTGGTGGGTGATTAGTGAGGAGGAAAGCAGACAGGAAGGTAACATACGGAATTCAATCCAGGGAAGTGTGAGGTAATCCAGTAAGGGAGGGAGAATACACCATGACCCTGAACTTGTTGTCAGTGGTGAACCCTATTTGCAAGGTAGCTTGGAAGGACTTTAGCAGCCAGTTAGCATATTCACAATTGTCAAATCTGCAAAAACTGTTAAGGGTTTCCAATCACATTGGGAAACATTCATAAACTATAATGATTTATTAAAAGGTACCTTTAATGTAAAAAGAATCATTCATAAAACAAAACATTTTAAATTACATAAAATATTGCCATAGGCATAATAAATAAGAAAAAATCTAATATTTAGAAGAAACACACAAAATTCTGAAGGAATTCAGCAGGTCAGGCAGCATCTATGGAGAGAAACAAACAGTTTTTCAGAATGAGACCCTTCATCGGGATTGGAAGGGAAAGGGACAGAAAGCAGAACAAGATGGGGGGAGCGGGAAGGGTTACAAGCTAGCAGGTGAGAGCTGAAACCAAATGAGGTGGGGGAGGGGGATAAAGTGAGAAGCTGGGAGGTGATAGGTGAACGAGGTAAAGCACTGAAGAAGAAAGCATCTGATTGGAGAGGACTGTGGACCATGGGAGAAAGTGAATGAGGTGGGACATCAAATGAGGTGATGGGTAGCTGAGGAATTGAGAAAGGGTAAGAGGGGAGCAAGCATGGAGAATGAAAAAAGTGAGAAAGAGGAGGAGGTTGGAGAAATTGATGTTCATGCTATCAAGTTGGAAGCTACACAGATGGTCTATCTACTGAAGTGCTGCTGGCCAGAATGAATGACAATCTACAAATCAGTGAATTCAAATGAATATAGGGCAGTGGAGGCAGACAGACTGATTGTCTTTGTCCTGCTGCATGCTTGGGGATGGAGCCTGCCATTTTGTGAGGACACTCTGTTCTCCATTTTGTGAGTTTGGCATGCTGGGCTTAGTCAATGTTTTAGGGAGAACACAATGATGCTTCAGGTGGCCTGCTGGACTGGAGACCATTTCCAGGTGGAAAGTTGTTGTGAGATGTTCTTTGGTTGGCTATAACATGCAGTTTGTGGATGTTGGGGTTGAAGTGGTTTGAGCTCATTGCAAATTGAGAACAACTGTCACTTGATGGGAAGAGGGCAATAAATGGATGCTGGCTTGGAGCAGAGCCAGTAACAAGGTGTTAAAGGACAGACACATGACCTGCGGTCAGTGACACTGGAATGCAACATTTGAATTGATAAGGAAGGGATATAAAAGTGGATGCTTCGTGTGTGCTGGTAGCGATAACCTTGAAGAATAACCATCACAAGCACAAGCGTGAGCAACCCTGTGTGAAACACTTGGTGAGTGGATTGGGACAACGAGGAGTGCCTGGCCAGTGTCAACCCCCTTGCCCGGGTAATACCTTTGCTATTCTTTGACTATTCATGAGAGTAAGGGATACTTAGCGGGTGTGCACACAAGATATTTAACATGTGAATTCACGTTCTTGTTAGTTTAAACAATAAAGGTACTTGTCAGTAAATGCAGATCTCTCTGTGCCTCACTAATCATTGTTATAAGTAGTATTTTTTTTCAACAGTGGCATTGAGACAGGTGCATTAACAGGCAGGGAACAGAGAAATATAGACCATGTGCAGTTTAAATTGATATGATGATTGGCATAAACTCTGTGGGCTGAGGGCTTGTTCTATGCATATTGTTCTTGTTCTACCTTCTTAGTCTGTTGCACCCATGTGTGTTCAGGGTTGGAGCCTAGTTAACAAATAGCTGACTGCAATTTCAAGATTTCATCATTTATTCAGATATAACGGCGTGGCGTGGGAGGAGTGGCCCCATTTGTAGCACGGACTAGGCCTCATGCAGCGGTGTTGCCTGCTGCCAGCCATCCAGGAGAAGCGACGTCTGCCGGAGGTAGTGTGTGGCCTGAGGTATATGCTAGTGTCAGTGCTGCCCCCCAGTGTTCGTTCAGTGGAAGACAAGTTGGATTGCATTCATCTGCAAACTGCAGTGGGCTTGTTCGTGCCATCAATATCCACAGACTTGGGCTGTTTTATATATTTTGTGTGACTGTATGTTTACTGCTATATGTGTCTCATGCTGTTTGATTGTTGGTACTGTTGTTGCACCTTGGCCCCAGAGGAACACAGTTTCCTTTGGCTGTATTTGAATAACAATTAAACCTGAACTTGAACTTTAAATCATAAGGTTCCTTACACTTGTTTGGTAAAGTGTCATCAGTCATGTAAGATCTTGGCATTTATTAATGCTAGGGCACAGAGAAATATAGAGGAACAGAGAAATTTATCCAAAGAGTGGTGGTAATTCACTGGCTAAAAGGGTGATGAAGAGCTGGAAACTGGTTCCGCTGCTTATCGAGATGCTTCTATGCTTCAAATCATACTGATTGGTACATCCTACCAAATTTCTATAGATGTATCACAAAGAGCATTCTGACTGGTACTGGAGTTTGAAGATATTTTAAGGAACAGCTTCTTCCCCTTCACCATCAGATTTGTGTACAATCCACGTACTCAAGAACACTACTGTGCACTATTCCTGCTTTGAATGTTTTTATAATTGTAACCTTGAGTTATTCTTTCTGTCTGTTGACACAAAACAACATCATGTCAATGATAATAAACCTGATTCTGATACAACGTTCTAGTGGGGACTATCCGTCAGGGTCAACAATCGCAACTTCCCAGCTCAAGGAAGAAAGAGAAAATTGGCCCTACTAGTTCACACAGAGGGATGGACAGACCTAGGTAGAAAGGAATTTTCCAATATTAATAAGAATCATAGAATGGGAAAGATTTAGGAGTGAACAATGAACAGGGTGGAAATAATAGATAGCTCCAGTAGATGTAGACACAGGTTAGGCAAAGCATAAGGAGAATATCAGAAAGAAAGCAACAAAGAACTACATGGAAGTAGGGCTGGCATGTCAGCATAGTAGTTAGTGTAATGCTTTCAGCACCAGTTCAATTCCCATTCCTGTCTGTAAGAACTTTGTACATTCCACCTGTGACTGTGTGGGGTTTCTCTGGGTCTCCTCCCAAATTCTAAAGTAGGTTAATTGAGCTTATGATTGTAATTGGGTGGCGAGTGCTTGTAGGCCAGAAGGGTCTGTATCTCTAAATAAATAAATACATTTGGCTAAGGAAGTCAAGGAGAGGTTTGGAAGGGTTGGTGGGTGGAGGTGGGCTGGAGATAGAATTTCCAAGGTGCATGAAGTGATAAAATAAACCTGAACAAGAGGTGGTCTTGGCAGGAGATTTCACCAGTGAGAATTCTACAGAGAACTTTTTCATTAGCATTGCTAGCATTAAAATTAGCATTGAAATTTCAAATAAGCTCAATCGTGATCATAACTCAAATTCTGGCTTTCAGTGTTTTCTGAGTCCATGCCGCATCTTCCACAGATATCAGCTAGAGCTTTGGGTGACAGTCCGATGAATAAAACCTGGCTTTATTTTGTCCTCATCCTTAGCTATGGCACTAAACCTCATCATTGATTCTAACATTTCTTCTGCTTGTTATTGATCACGGTGGAAGCTAGCTGAATGTAAAATGGCAGCTACAATCTGATAGATTATAATGGCTACTCTTCATTAAGTTCTTTGGGACATGAAAAGTGGTATATAAATGCAAGTCTTTGACAGGTTCAGCTATAGGTAAAATTTCAAGAGAATTGGCATTGGTTTATTATTGTCACATGTACCAAGATACAGTGGAAAGCTGTTCATACCGATCAATCCAGTAGACAGCGCATTGAAGAAAGCGCAGAAAGCAATAGCAACGCTAAATAAAGTGTAACAACTACAGAGAAAATGCAGAGAACAGGGTTAAGGAGGGTGGTAATCTACGGAATTCATTGCCACAGACAGCCGTGGAGTCGTCATTGAATATATTTAAACAGAGGTTGATAGGTTCTCAGTTAGTCAGGGTGTCAAAGGTAATCAGAAGGCAGGAGAATGGGTGAGACGGGAGAATAAATCAGCCATGATTGAATGGCAGACAGACTCAATGGGCCAAATGGCCTAATGCTGCTCCTATGTCGTATGGTCTCAACATAAAATGTGATATCATAATGAGGTAGATTCTGATATTAAGAGTCCAAAGTATCATGCTGGAGAACTATTTAATAGTCATAGGAGTGGGGTAGAGGCTGCCCTTGAACTTGGGGGCACATGCCTTCAGGCTTTTGTCAAGGGTTTGCCTCTCTTCACTTGTGATTTGCTGGCACAATAATCTAAAATCTTACATCCTAACCTTTGTATTTAGTACCCTGCCAGCCTGTAAGTTGGGAACTGCCACGTTAGAGGCCCAACTAGGCAACTACCAAATTAAGAGAGATCCAAGATTGTTTATTGTCATTTTTCGGGACACAAGCATAAAGGATTTCAAAATAATTGTTACTCCAAATCCAATGCAGCATTAAAAAGACTACAGTAAGCATAAAGAGCAGAATGAATACAAATATAAAAGGAATCCTATAAAAATGTACAAGTAACTGTTAGAAAAGGAGAATGGAAACCTTTACAGTTTCTTTTACACGTTATTAAAGTAAAACATTTGCGCCTGGGAATAAGTGTTAATACATTAGCAAGAACATGCTTAATGTGTTTAGTTAATCTCTCTGCTTTGAGAGGAATTAACATATCTGAAGTAAATGTTGAAGTAAATGAGTTGTAGTGTTAAAATACTGAGCAGAGGAATGTTATACAAGCACATTGAAGCATCATCCATTAATATTTCTTGACAGTTATTTCAGGTGCAACTGATTAATTTAATCAGACACCACGCAGCAGGAGCTTAATTGTATCACACCTTAAGTCACAGCTTTCCCTTTCTACAGAACATTATGATACTTGGAGACTTCAACGCTGACGGAAGGTATGTATCGAAGAACAAGATGAAAACTATACGGCTCCGAACAGACAAGAATTTCTACTGGCTCATCGGAGATGACGAGGACACTACTACAAGATTAAGCACAGACAAGGCCTATGACAGGTGAAGATCACAGGGGTGTGTGGAGAATGGGGTCAGGAAGATGTTTGTGATCCAGTGTTTTCAATGGGCATCAATTGTGATCGGTCTCAGTTTTCCCAATATTTTCACTCAGTGGGTGGTTAGTATATTGAATGGGCAGCAAGAGGAAGTGGCTGAGGTGGATACATAAACGATAGTTAAAGGGTACTTGAACAGGTATATGGGTAGGAAATGATATGAGGGATACAGGTTAAATATGAGAAATTGGGACTGGCTTAGATGGGAGTCATGATCAGTATGGACCAATTGGGCTGAAGGACTTGTTTCTACACTGTACAGTTCTCTGACTTTATTTAATCGAAGCTCAAAAATTTTCAAAGTTCAAAGTAAATTTATTATTGAAGTACTGTACATATACATCACTATAAGCAACCCTAAGATTCATTCCCTTGCAAGCATTCATAGTAAATAACGGGACACTCAATATAATCAATGAAAGACTGCACCCAACAGGATGGACAGACGACTAATGTGCAAAAGCCAACAAGCTGTGCAAATACAGAAAGAACAAAAGAAATAACAATAATAATAAATACGCAAAAATATCGAGTACATGAGGTGAAGAGTCCTTGAAAGTGAGTCCATAGGTTGTGGGAATAATTCAGTGATGGGGCGAGTGAAGTTAAGTGAAGCTATCCCCTCTGGTTCTAGAGCTCAATGGCTTTGAAAAGATGTACTGAACAACACACACCAAATGCTGGAAGAAATCAGCAGGTCAGGAAGCATCTATGGAAATGAATAAACAGTCGATGTTTCAGCTGAGACCCTTCATCAGTACTGGAAACGAAGGGGCAAGACACCAGAATAAAAAGGTGTACTGAGGCTGTTGCTTTTGGACCCCCGTACAAACTTTACATCCCAAACAGCTGTAGCTGGATACTGTTTAATTTTTAAGCAAATTGCTTATCAGCTTTGTGCCTTAGTTTCTGTACACCCTCTTCCCCACTGAGAGGAGTTTCCACTTCTCATCATGCGATTGCAGAAACAATCTGTTGTTCCGCATTCTTACTTCAGCTTGTCGCTGGATGAAACACTCATCCACATACCTGCTAGCTCTCAACTCGACTGTTCCTGACGCCTCTATTATTCCACTCTCTACTAACTTGTCTGTGTCTGAAACAGCCCCCAAGTCCTTCAGTGAGTGGCAGTGTGGGAAAGCTCTGGTTTGAAGTATCTCTCACCACTTCAAAAGTTCAAAGTAAATTTATTATCCAAGTACATATATGTCATCATATACCACTCTGAGATTCAATTTCTCACAGGTATTCACAGAACAAAGGAATACAACAGAATCAATGAAAAACTACACACAAAGACAGTCTACTTGACAGATAGACCTCAGTATGTGCGGTTGGGAGACTGTAGGTCTGACACGGTGGTCAGCAGCACAGGAGCGCCGCAGGGAACCGTACTCTCTCCGGTCCTGTTCACCCTGTACACATCAGACTTCCAATATAACTCGGAGTCCTGCCATGTGCAGAAGTTCGCTGACGACACGGCCATAGTGGGGTGTGTCAGGAATGGACAGGAGGAGGAGTATAGGAAACTGATACAGGACTTTGTGATATGGTGCAACTCAAACTACCTGCGTCTCAATATCACCAAGACCAAGGAGATGGTGGTGGACTTTAGGAGATCTAGGCCTCATATGGAGCCAGTGATCATTAATGGAGAATGTGTGGAGCAGGTTAAGACCTACAAGTATCTGGGAGTACAGTTAGATGAGAAGATAGACTGGACTGCCAACACAGATACCTTGTGCAGGAAGGCACAGAGTCGACTGTACTTCCTAAGAAGGTTGGCGTCATTCAATGTCTGTAGTGAGATGCTGAAGATGTTCTATAGGTCAGTTGTGGAGAGCGCCCTCTTCTTTGTGGTGGCGTGTTGGGGAGGAAGCATTAAGAAGAGGGACGCCTCACGTCTTAATAAGCTGGTAAGGAAGGCGGGCTCTGTCGTGGGCAAAGTACTGGAGAGTTTAACATCGGTAGCTGAGCGAAGGGCGCTGAGTAGGCTATGGTCAATTATGGAAAACTCTGAACATCCTCTACATAGCACCATCCAGAGACAGAGAAGCAGTTTCAGCGACAGGTTACTGTCGATGCAATGCTCCTCAGACAGGATGAAGAGGTCAATACTCCCCAGTGCCATTAGGCTTTACAACTCAACCGCCAGGACTTAAGAACTTTTTAAAAGCTATTATTAATGCTTTTTGAGATAGTGATTTAGATGCATATCATATTTTTTACTGAGTTAAGTATTGTATGTAATTTGTTTTGCTACAACAAGTGTATGGGACATTGGAAAAAAGTTGAATTTCCCCATGGGGATGAATAAAGTATCTATCTATCTATCATTCTATCTATCTATCTATCTATCTATCTAAAGACTGACAACCAACCAGTGTGCAAAAGACAGTGTAAATACGAACAAAGAGATAAGGTAACGGTATTGCTTCTCTGAGTGGAGGACTGTGACTAGTGGTGTGCCACAGGGATCAGTGCTGGGTCCATTGTTATTTGTCATCTATATCAATGATCTGGATGATAATGTGGTAAATTGGATCAGCAAATTTGCTGATGATACGAAGACTAGAGGTGTAGTGGACAGTGAGGAAGGTTTTCAAAGCTTGCAGAGGGATCTGGACCAGCTGGAAAAATGGGCTAACAAATGGCAGATGGAGTTTAATGCAGACAAGTGTGAGGTATTGCACTTTGGAAGGACAAACCAAGGTAGAACATACAAGGTAAATGGTAGGGCATTGAGGAGTGCAGTAGAACAGAGGGATCTGGGAATACAGATACATAATTCCCTAAAAGTGGCATCACAGGTAGATAGGGTAGTAACGAGAGTTTTTTGTACATTGGCCTTTATAAATCGAAGTTTTGAGTATAAGAGTTGGAATGTTATGGTGAGGTTGTATAAGGCATTGGTGAGGCCGAATTTGGAGTATTGTGTACAGTTTTGGTCACTGAATTACAGGAAGGATATTAATAAGTTTGAAAGAGTGCAGAGAAGGTTTACAAGGATGTTGCCGAGACTTGAGAAACTGAGTTACCGAGAAAGGTTGAATAGGTTAGGACTTTATTCCCTGGAGCGTAGAAGAATGAGGGGAGATTTGATAGAGGTATATAAAATTATGATGGGTATAGATAGAGAGAATGCAAGCAGGCTTTTTCCACTGAGGCTAGGGGAGAAAAAAACCAGAGGACATGGGTTAAGGGTGAAGGGGGAAAAGTTTAAAGGGAACATTGGGGGGGGGCTTCTTCACACAGAGAGTGGTGGGAGTGTGGAATGAGCTGCCAGGTGAAGTGATAAATGCAGGCTCACTTTATTTTTGTAATTTATTTTTTTATTGAAGTTCATCATCAAACAAACATTTCCATAAGATGTACTTCAGACATTGTACATATATATCATATAATCATATATATCACAAATCTTCACAAAGTATTTATAGACAATAGACAATAGGTGCAGAAGTAGACCATTTGGCCCTTCGAGCCTGCACCACCATTTTGAGATCATGGCTGATCATCTACTATCAATACCCGGTTCCTGCCTTGTCCCCATATGCCTTGATTCCCCTATCCATAAGATACCTATCTAGCTCCTTCTTGAAAGCATCCAGAGAATTGGCCTCCACTACCTTCCGAGGCAGTGCATTCCAGACCCCCACAACTCTCTGGGAGAAGAAGTTTTTCCTTAACTCTGTCCTAAATGACCTACCCCTTATTCTCAAACCATGCCCTCTGGTACTGGACTCTCCCAGCATCTGGAACATATTTCCTGCCTCTATCTTGTCCAATCCCTTAATAATCTTGTATGTTTCAATCAGATCCCCTCTCAATCTCCTTAATTCCAGCGTGTACAAGCCCAGTCTCTCTAACCTCTCTGACCTCTCTGTGTAAGACAGTCCAGACATCCCAGGAATTAACCTCATGAATCTACGCTGCACTTCCTCTACAGCCAGGATGTCCTTCCTTAACCCCGGAGAACAAAACTGTACACAATACTCCAGGTGTGGTCTCACCAGGGCTCTGTACAAATGCAAGAGGATTTCCTTGCTCTTGTACTCAATTCCCTTTGTAATAAAGGCAAACATTGCATTAGCCTTCTTCACTGCCTGCTGCACTTGCTCATTCACCTTCAGTGACTGATGAACAAGGACTCCTAGATCTCTTTGTATTTCTCCCTTACCTAACTCTACACCGTTCAGATAATAATTTGCCTTCCTGTTCTTACTCCCAAAGTGGATAACCTCACACTTATTCACATTAAACATCATCTGCCAAGTATCTGCCCACTCACCCAGCCAATCCAAGTCACCCTGAATTCTCCTAACATCCTCATCACATGTCACACTGCCACCCAGCTTAGTATCATCAGCAAATTTGCTGATGTTATTCTCAATGTCTTCATCTAAATCGTTGACATAAATTGTAAACAGCTGTGGTCCCAATACCAAGCCTTGTGGCACCCCACTAGTCACCACCTGCCATTCCGAGAAACACCTATTCACCGCTACCCTTTGCTTTCTATCTGCCAACCAGTTTTCTATCCATGTCAATGTCTTCCCCCCAATGCCATACGCTTTGATTTTACCCACCAATCTCCTATGTGGGAGCTTATCAAATGCCTTCTGAAAATCGAGGTACACTACATCCACTGGATCTCCCCCGTCTAACTTCCTGGTTACATCCTTGAAAAACTCCAATAGATTAGTCAAGCATGATTTACCCTTGGTAAATCCATGCTGGCTCGGCCCAATCCTATCACTGCTATCTAGATATGCCACTATTTCATCCTTAATAATGGACTCTAGCATCTTTCCCACCACCAATGTCAGGCTGACAGGTCGATAGTTCTCTGTTTTCTCCCTCCCTCCTTTCTTAAAAAGTGGGATAACATTAGCCATTCTCCAATCCTCAGGAACTGATCCTGAATCTAAGGAACATTGGAAAATGATTACCAATGCATCCGCAATTTCCAGGGCCACCTCCTTTAGTACCCTAGGATGCAGACCATCTGGACCTGGGGATTTGTCAGCCTTCAGTCCCATCAGTCTTCTCATCACCGTTTCCTTCCGAATGTCAATCTGTTTCATTTCCTCGGTTACCCTATGTCCTTGGCCCATCCATACATCTGGGAGATTGCTTGTGTCTTCCTTAGTGAAGACAGATCTAAAGTACTTATTAAATTCTTCTGCTATTTCTCTGTTTCCCATAACAATTTCACCCAATTCATTCTTCAAGGGCCCAACATTGTACTTAACTATCTTCTTTCTCTTCACATACCTAAAAAAGCTTTTGCTATCTTCCTTTATATTCCTGGCTAGCTTGCGTTCGTACCTCATTTTTTCTCCCCGTATTGTCTTTTTAGTTAAGTTCTGTTGTTCCTTAAAAACTTCCCAATCATCTGTCCTCCCACTCACCTTAGCTCTGTCATATTCCCTTTTTTTTTAAATGCTATGCAATCTCTGACTTCCTCTGTCAACCACTGTGGCCCCTTTCCCCCCTTTGAATCCTTCCTTCTCTGGGGGATGAACTGATTTTGCAACTTGTGCATTATTCCCAAGAATACCTGCCATTGCTGTTCCACTGTCTTTTCTGCTAGGATATCCATCTAGTTAACTTTGCCCAGCTCCTCTCTCATGGCTCCATAGTTTCCTTTGTTCAACTGCAACTCTGACACCTCCGATCTGCCCTTATCCTTCTCAAATTGCAGATAAAAGCTTATCATATTATGATCACTACCTCCTAATGGCTTCTTTACTGCAAGATCGCTTATCAAATCCTGTTCATTACATAACGCTAAATCCAGAATAGTCTTGTCCCTGGTCGGCTCTCGTACAAGCTGTTCCAAGAATGCATCCCGTAGGCACTCTACAAACTCCCTATCCTGGGGTCCAGCACCAACCTGCTTCTCCCAGTTCACCTGCATGTTGAAATCCCCCATAACTACTGTGACATTACCTTTGCCACATGCCAATGTTAACTCCCTATTCAACTTGCACCCAATATCCATGTTACTGTTTGGTAGCCTGTAGACAACACCCATTTGGGTCCTTTTGCCCTTACTGTTCCTCAGTTCTATCCACACAGACTCTACTTCTCCTGATCCTATGTCCCCCCTTGCAAAGGACTGAATCTCATTCCTCACCAACAGGGCCACCCCACCCCCTCTGCCCACATTTCTGTCCCTACGATAGCACGTATACCCTTGTACATTCATTTCCCAGGTCTGATCTCCCTGCAGCCATGTCTCCGTTATCCCAACAACATCATAAGTTACCTATTCGCACCTGAGCATCAAGCTCATCTGCCTTATTTCTGATACTTCGTGCATTCAGATATATAATTTTTAGCCCATTTTTCCTCTCTCTGTTTGAATCGCTGCCTATTGTGCTTAACCCAGATCCCCGAACTCCCATCGGGCTATACGCTCCTAGAATTTTGTTGTCCTTCCTAAATTTACTTATTCTTTCTGCACATTTAACTCCATGTTCCGTCAGACCATCCCTCTGTACATGTGTCCTCCTTATCACTTGTTCCGCCTCACCTTTCTCTACTACACACTTAATATTCCGGAACCGTGTAGTCCCCGCCTGTCCTTTATTCTTCCTCTCGCTATCCTCTCTCACATTCTGGATCCCCGCCCCCTGCAAATTTAGTTTAAACACCCCCAAGAAGCACTAGCAAACTTCCCTGCAAGAATGTTAGTACTGCTCCAGTTCAAGTGTAAACTGTCCCTTCGGAACAGATCCCACCTTCCCTGGAACAAAGCCCAATTATCTACAAACCTGAAGCCCTCCCTCCTGCACCATCCTCTCAGCCACGTATTAATCTGTATAATCTTTCTGTTACTTGCCTCACTCGCACGTGGCACAGGTAGCAATCCTGAGATTGTTACCCTGGAGGTCCTGCTCTTCAGCTTCACACCTAACTCCCTGAACTCCCTACGCAGGACCCCCTCACTCATCCTATCCACGTCGTTGGTCCCTACATGGACCACAACATCTGGATTCTTGCCCTCCCTCTCAAGAATAACCTGCACCTGATCTGAGATGTCTCGGACCCCGGCACCAGGGAAGCAACATACCATCCGAGACTCCTGATCTTCCCCACAAAATCTCCTATCCGCCCCCCTGACTATAGAATCCCCTATCACTACCGCTCACTTCTCTTCCCTCCTCCCCTTCGTAGTCGAGGGTCCAACCTCAGTGCCAGAGACAGGACCACTACAACTTGTACCTGGTAGGTCATCCCCACCAACAGTATCCAAAACGGTATACTTATTTTTGATGGGAACGGCCACAGGGGTGCTCTGCTCTCTCTGTCTGCTCCCCCTGCCTCTCTTGACTGTCACCCATTTGCCTACCTCCTGTCTTTTCGGTGTGACTACCTCCCGATAACTCTTATCTATCTCTGCCTCTGCCTCCCGAATGATCCGTAGTTCATCCAGCTCCTGCTCCAATTCCCTAACTCGGTCTGATAGGAGCTGCAGCTGGATGCACCTATTGCAGGTGTGGTCATCAGGGACAACTGTGTTGACCCTGACCTCCCACATACTGCATACGGAGCACATCACTGCTCTAACCGTCTCCCCCATTACCTGATCCCAGATTAGTCAGAATAAATGAAAAAAGAACCTACTGACCTTACCTTTTTACCTCAGCAAGCACCTACTCAGGCTCACTGATTTCCCCTCACTGAAGTCCCCTTGCGCCAAAGCCCAGCACTCTGCTCCCACGCACTCCGCTGCCCGCTCCTGAAAGTGGGTCGCTTGTTAAGCCCGCTGAGCCAAAGCCTAGCACTCTGCTCCCACGCACTCCGCTGCCCGCTCCTGAAAGTGGGTCGCTTGTTAAGCCCGCGCTCGCCACTGACGTCACCCGCGCTTGCGCAGCTTTACCTTCCTCCTCAGGTACTCCTTATCTGAGGTATACACTTATAGAAAAGAGTGGGAAGAAAAAACAAGCAAAAGGAAAGAACTACATACAAGTAGGGAGTGATCTTTTTTTTTACAACAGATTCATTGATTTGTGAGAATAAAATCAGGCCTATGAGGCATTATGTAGTTAAACCATTTTCCCAGTATGAATCAAATTGTTCCAGCTTATGGTTAACAGATGCTGTTATCTTCTCCATTTTGTAAATGTCCATTGTAATTTCCATCCATGTATTTAAAGTTGGGCTCTCCTGTGATAATCATTTCCTAGTAAGAGTCTTTTTTTACCAGCCACCAACAGTATATTCATTAAATATTTATCTCTTTTCAATATACCTCTTTTGAGGTATATATCCAAAATATATGGTCTTACTCTCCAAGGGTATTTCACATTTAAAGGTGTCTTGTAGGGGATTGTGTATCCCCCTCCAATAGTTTTTGATAACAGGGCAGTCCCAAAAAATATGATAATGATTTGCATTTTGATTTCCACAATTTCTCCAGCAAACAGGGAGGTTACTATCATAATGGGATTTCTGAGAGGGTGTAATAAAATATCTTATCAAGTTTTTCCATCCAAACTCCCTCCATTTCTGTGAACTGGAACACTTGCAGGCTCACTTTTAGCATTTAAGAAAAGTTATTCATAGTTTCATCCATTTTTACCTCTGTAATCTTCTTCAGCCCTACACCTTTCCCAGGTATCTTCTTAACTCTAGACGCTTGTTTACGGCAAAATGTAATTGTTCCACCACTGCTGAGGTCCTAAACTCTGGAATTTATTCCCAAAAATCACCCACTTCCCTACTATTTTTTTCCTTCGGATGATCTAACTGAACATTTTTTTTCAATTGTTTTCTGTGCAATTTTGGTCTTCTTCCAATTACAGGAAGAACATGGCTGCTTTGGAAAGAGGTTTATCAGATGATAGCTGAATTAGAGTCACATTGAAGTAAAAGTTAGACAGGCTTGTGTTGTTTCCAGCCAAAGCTTTGAAGGCTGATAGGAGATCTTACAGAAGTTTATAAGACTATGAAAGACATAGATAGCATTAATAGGGAGAATCTTTTTGCAGGCTAGAAATGTCAAATTCTCAAGGAAATGCATTTAAGATGAGATGGGGGAAGCTTAAAGGAGATGTGCAGGGCACATTTTTTTTTACAAATAGAAGGTGTAAGTGCCTGGGGTCATGGTGGAAGCATATACAATAGACATGTCTGAGAGGTTGTCAGATAGACACAGAAATAGCGGGCGGTAGAAGGATATGGATCATGTACAGGCAGAAGGAATTGAGTAAAGTTGGCATTGTGTTTGGTGCAGACATGGTGCGCTGGATAGCCTCTTCCTGTCCTGTTCTTTCTTGAGGTCAGGTGTGGGTCATTTTGGTAATCACTGGCACATCCTTGCTACTTTAAAGGAACAAATATTATTGTTGTAGTTAACTGGACGTTGGAGGCTTGACGCCTGAGAGTCCGGGACCAAGCACCGGAGGCCCAGAAGAGGCCTGCCTCTGTGTGAGGGTGAGGGTGGGGAAGTGGGCTGCTTGGCTGCTGTTTCCTTGTTTCGTTCTGTTATTGTTGCTGGTGCTTGTGCTGCTCTGCTGAAAATTGTGGGCGTGCTATGTTAGTGCTGGGATGTGTGGTTTGTTGTCTTATTGTAAATGATGGATTTCACTGTATCATGTGACAAATACTGTAAATCTGAATCTGAGTTGTACCCTCTTCCACCATCTTTTCCTTCAATGTGTTCTCTTCCCTCATTTACAAAGGAATCCCGCCAGTCTCCCCACATACTAATTTGCTGGACAAGGGGTCCCACCCCACCCCACTAATTTGCGGCCAACCACCCAGAATAGGCATGAGCCAATTCTATCTGACAAACTAGCTGAAAGTGAGGACAATTATGAGTGAGGTCCACGTTGCCCTAAGTGTATTGCCTCAGTCTGTTGCTAAGTTGATTAGTACACCTAACATCTCATTAAAA
Source organism: Hemitrygon akajei (assembly GCF_048418815.1). Classification (NCBI taxonomy): domain Eukaryota; kingdom Metazoa; phylum Chordata; class Chondrichthyes; order Myliobatiformes; family Dasyatidae; genus Hemitrygon; species Hemitrygon akajei. The sequence continues at coordinate 73,822,999 of NC_133142.1, read as the reverse complement.
GAAGATCGAAGAGTTACCGGCAGCAACAAGTTAATGTATTATTCATAAAGCCTTTTCTCCATGGCTTGCTTTAAAAAGGAATACTCCTAGGCTAGAATGCTGTAATATTATCTTCAATAAGACCGTGTTCCCAAAGGCACCCTTAATAAAACTTACTGCCAGCATGTGATATTTTTCAAGCAACCCATTGCTGGCCATCTGTTAAGTAATATTAATCCATAATTAATGTGGTTTATTGAATCCTAATATTTTACTTACAACATGAGAAGATGCAGTTCCATTGTGCCTAAAAGGGCTATCCATTTTCTAAAAGAGCACCCATTTTCCGGTGTCTTATCCACGGCTTCAACATTTCTATCTCTTATTCAACCACTAACATCATATGAATTATAATCCAATTTTCACCCATTACTGTTTCCATAGCTGACCCTAGGAGAACCCAAAGCTCATTAAATTGCATTAAGATATTTTTACATTCTTCTAAGTAGTTTAAAGATCTTAGTTAAAAGACAGAAGTCCAATAATGGAATTATTTTAAGCTTGTCCTGGGTTGAGGTTGAGTCTCCAGTTTACTGACTCAATGGTGATAATGCAAACTAAAATTTAAAAATCAAGGCTTCGAGGCTGAGGGTGAAGGATGTTCAGTTCACTCCTTCTTGATGCTGTACTCGCCTTAGAGCAGAACTGGCTCCGTGGCCGTGGCCTGGAGCTGTTGGCTCCTGGATTGAACTTGCTCCGTGGCTGTGGCCTGGAGCTGTTGGCTCCTGGATTGAACTGGCTCCGTGGCCGTGGCCTGGAGCTGTTGGCTCCTGGATTGAACTGGCTCCGTGGCCGTGGCCTGGAGCTGTTGGCTCCTGGATTGAACTGGCTCCGTGGCCGTGGACACACTTTTAGGGTCTCTGTGGTTCATGGTCTGTGCGTTATTTGTTTACTTTTTTATTGTTTGCATGATTTGTTCTTCTTTTACACATTGGTTGTTTGACAGTCTTTGCTGTGTGGGATTTATTTTGTGCTTTTTTTGGTTTTGTTTTATTTTGAACATAAGATTGGAAGCCCAATGCACATTGATATGAAGAAGGAAGTGGCAGTTCCAATCCTGCATGGAAGTCCCCTGTCCCTTAACATGATGCATGATTGTTTATTTGTGAGCCAGTTGCAAGAATAGCCCTGCTTAAACTGCTGACATTGCTGGCATTCACTGTCCCTCCCTCACAGTCACTGAGATCACTACAACACACACACAAAACGCTGGTGGAACTCAACAGGTCAGGCAGCATATATGGATGGAAAAGAATAGTCAACATTTAGGGCCGAGTCTTTTCACCGGGACCGGAAAGGAATGGGGAAGAAGCCAGAATACGAAAATGGGGGTTTGGGAAGGAGCACAGGCTGGCAGGTAATAGGTGAAACCAGGTGAGGGGAAGGTGGGTGGGCGTGGGAGGTGAGATAAAGTGAGAAGCTGGGAGCTGATATGTAGAAGAGATAAAGGGCTGAAGAAGGAGGAATCTAATAAGAGAGGAAGATGGACCATTGAGAAAGGAAAGGTGGTTTGGGGGAACCAGAGAGAGATGATGGGTAGGTGAAGAGAAGGGGTAAGAGAGGAGCCAAAATGAGGAAAGAAATAAGAAAGGGCAAGGGCATAGAAATTACTGGAAGTTAGAGAAATCAATGTTCATACCATCAGGCTGGAGGCTACTTAGATGGAATATGAGATGTTGCTCCTTCATACCTTGTTGTGACCACAGACGAAGCTATGGGCCAACATGATGGAACGGGAATGGGAAGTAGAATTAAAATGGTGGCCAGCAGGACCTCCCACCTTCTGTGGATGACGGAGCGAAGGTGTTTGACAAAGCTGCCCCCCAATCTACAGATGTAGTAGTAGTCTTGGCCCAAAACATCATTTGTTTATTTCTTCCCTGACCTGCTGAGTTCTACCAGCATTTTGTGTGTGCTTCTCTGGATTCCCAGCATCTGCAGAATCTTTTGTGTTTATGACTTGTTCAACCACTGTAACCCATGTGGTTAAGGTTCTTCCACAGTACGGCGGGGCAGAATTCTAGCATTTAGATCCAGTGACAGTAAGGGAACAGAGGAATATTTTCCACTGACATGGGAGGGGAATATACAAACGGTGTTGGTAGGCATCTGCTGCCCTTGATCTGCTTGGAGGTACCAGTTGCATGTTTGGAAAGTGTTGGGAGCCACCTTATACTTTTTATAGATAAAATTCAATGTAGCACAATGCAGTCGTTGTGCAGCAAATGAATGTCCATGATATAAAACTATAAAGTGCTGGACATTCTCAGGTCAGGCAGCATCTGGAAAGAGAAACAGTTTGCATTTTAGGTTACACCATCAGTCAGTGCTTAAGGTGTTGATTTACTTGATTGTTATTGGAACCATCAACCAAATGGTAGGTACAGTATTACAATTTTCTTTTACTCCCAACATTTTCCCTCCTTATTCTTGACATGTTTCATTATAACTTTCCTCTGCCAAGCCATCTTATCAGAAACCCTGCATCACAACTTCATCTTTCTGTAATAAGAGATGAATAAACAAGTCTTAATGAAGGGTCTCAGCCTGAAATATTGACTGTTTATTCCCATCCTTTGATGGTGTGACTTGCTGAGCTCCTCCGCATTTTGTGTGAGTTATTCTGAATTTCCAGCATCTGTAGAATCTCTCGGTTTATATCTCTTATGGTTTTGTTTTGGTTACGTGATTTATAGGGCTGATTTGAGTTATATACAGAAAGAGTTTGAAATCTATCAACATAACTATCTGATTACTTATTTCCCATATGCTTATTTCTTTGTCAGACCGTGACTGGTATGATCTGGGGCATAGGCTGCCAGAGTCCTCATCCCTGTGGTTTCCACCAGCTCGCACAGTATGTATTCTAGGCGGAGATCCTTCCTCCCCCTGGGATGAGCTCTCTGAGCTTCTTCTGGCATTCTTGTAGTGCTGGGTTTTTACGGGATAGGGTTACTATCCCCACACCCAACCCTCCTCCTTTCACAGCTGGGCAGGATTCATATGCTTATTTTGTCACCCCAAAATGCATCTATACTATTCACCTCAGCTATGCCCTGTGTAAGTGCATTCCACATTCTTGCTTCTCTTTGCATGAGGAAGTTTTTCTGAATTTCTTATTTAGATTTCTTGCTGAGCATCATACATTAATTCTGCACAAGTAAAAATGTTCTTTCTGCATCCACTCAGTCCAAGCACTTTGTGACCTCTAGTAGCTAACCCCTCACTTTCTTTTCTAAAGACAAAAATAAGTCAATTTGTTCATCTTTTCCCAATATGTATACCCTCCGTATTTATTTTTCATCCTCACCATCTCCTCTATATCCTTCAAATCCTCTAAGGTGGTGTCTCAGAGAAGACTGAGTTCCTTTTGGCTCAGTGGTTCCCTGGAGACTGATAAGGCCAAGGAGAACACACACAATCTACCACAGGTGGGCCAAGGGGGGTGGGTGGGCAATTTGAGAGCTACTGTCCCCTCAGTCATTTATGCTGTGCTTCTGTGTAACCCCGAGTTGTTTTCTCACTGCTCATTCTCCACAAAGATGTTGTAGATCAGGGTATCCTAGGAATCAGTGAGACTGTTACCTATTTTTCAGTCATTGAATATTTTCCTCTGTCCATCTGTTAATCTCTTTCTGTGGCAGGGCTTGGGATCCAGGCTCTTTTGCACTGTGCTGCACTCATTGATTCAGGTGCTAGGAATGTTAGGGCTCTTTTTATAAGTGGCAAGTATGGATGATGTAACCAAGGTTTAGACTCATAGAGTAACATACAGCACAGAAACAACCCTTCTGCCCATCTAGTCCATCCTGAGCTAGAGTGTCTGGACCCTTCTCCCTGTACATCTTTTCTGGATACCACTATAAGAGCTACACTCATTCTCCTGCACACCAATGAATGAAGTTCTAATCTAAAACACAAACGAGAAAATCTGCAGATGCTGGAAATCTGAGCAACACACACAAAATGCTGGAGGAACTCAGCAGGCCAGGCAACATCTAAGGAAAGAAAGTACTGTCGATATTTTGTGTGTGTTACTTGAATTGCTAACCTATTTAACACTCCTCTCAGATTCTCAAGGTCCAGCAACATCCTGGTGAATTTTATCTACACTCTTTCAATTTTATTGATATCTTCCCTGTAGGTACATGACCAGAACTACGTACAATAGTCCAAATTCAGCCTCACCAACATCCCATACAATTTCAACATCACAGCCCAACTCCTGTACTCAGTGCCCTGACTTACGGCCAACGTGCCAAAACCTCTCTTTATGGCCCTATCTACCTAAGATGCAGTTACATAACTTTCCTTATTTTAATAGAAACCCACTCAATGTATACCCTTGTGTGTGGCCCGGCTTTTACAATGGGATTTCCAACCTGTACAGCAACCATCGAGTGCACCAATGAGTGCATTTGTATTTCCAAATTCCTGTCCCTCTACTCTACATCACTACCTAGATGATAAATAACCTTTCTATTCTTCTTACCTCATAGTTATGCATTGAAATCATTTGCAATTATTCTGCAAACTGATTAATGATCTACAATTATTTTTCTCCTCCTCAGTAATGAACATCCCAACCAATTTGACATCATGTCCGTTGTGACTCGGATTCCAGATTCTGAATGCAAGCTGTAATACTTATTTCATTTATTTTTTATTTATTAGCACCATGGCAGAGAGAGGACCTTCCAGCCTTTAAGCCACTTCAACATCACAACCCTACCAAATCAAGGGACAATTTACAATGACCTGGTACATCTTTGGACTGGAGCAACCAAGGAAAACACACACATTCCATGGGGAGGACATAGAGACCCCTTACAGAACAGCACTGGAACTGTACTCTAAACTCCAGAACTAACTGCTATGCTACCATGGCACCTAAAACCTCATCACTATGGGACACCACTATCCTTGTTCTACCATCTCTGCTTTCTGTTCTGGTCACCTAACCACATATCCCCTAGAACATTACAGCTTACTTCAGTCTATGATGTTAGGTCAACCTTTAACCTGCTCTAAATCAATGTAACCCTTCCCTCTTACATAACCCTCCATTTTTCTATCAACCATGTGCCTATCTAAGAGTTTCTTAAATGCCTTTAACGTATCTACCTCTACCACCATGGCTAGCAGGGTGTTCCACTCTCTTGAGTAAAAAACTTATCTCTGTCATCCTCCAATCATTTAAAAATGTCTCTTTGTATTAGCCATTCCTAGTGACTAGTGGTGTGCCTCAGGGATCTGTACTGGGTCCAATGTTGTTTGTCATATACAGTAATGATCTGGATGATGGGGTGGTAAATTGGATTAGTAAGTATGCAGATGATACTAAGATAGGTGGTGTTGTGGATAATGAAGTAGGTTTTCAAAGCTTGCAGGGAGATTTAGGCCAGTTAGAAGAGTGGGCTGAGCGATGGCAGATGGAGTTTAATGCTGATAAATCCAAATAGGACATACATGGTAAATGGTAGGCCATTGAAGAATGCAGTAGAGCAGAGTGATCTAGGTATAATGGTGCATAGTTCCTTGAAGGTGGAATCTCATGTGGATAGGGTGGTGAAGAAAGCTTTTGGTATGCTGGCCTTTATAAATCAGAGCATTGAGTATAGGAGTTGGGATGTAATGTTAAAATTGTACAAGGCATTGGTGAGGCCAAATTTGGAGTATTGTGTACAGTTCTGGTCACTGACTTATAGGAAAGATGTCAACAAGATAGACAGAGTACAGAGGAGATTTATTAGAATGTTATCTGGATTTCAGCACTTAAGTTACAGAGAAAGGTTGAACAAGTGAGGTCTTTATTCTTTGGAGCATAGAAGGTTGAGGGGGGATTTGATTTAGGTATTTAAAATTATGAAGGGGATAGATAGAGTTGACGTGGATAGGCTTTTTCCATTGAGAGTAGGGGAGATTCAAACAAGAGGACATGAGTTGAGAGTTAAGGGGCAAAAGTTTAAGGGTAACACGAGGGGGAACTTCTTTACTCAGAGAGTGGTAGCTGTGTGGAACGAGCTTCCAGTAGAAGTGGTAGAGGCAGGTTCAATTTTGTCATTTAAAAAAAATTGGATAGGTACATGGACAGGAAAGGAATGGAGGGTTATGGGCTGAGTGCAGGTAGGTAGGACTAGGTGAGAGTGAGCGTTCGCAACGGACTAGACGGCCTGTTTCTGTGCTGAAATTGTCATATGGTTATTTCTGTCCTGGGAAAAAGTCTCTGGCTATTTACTTGATCTACCCCTCTCATCATCTTGTACTCCTCTATAAGTCACTTCTCGCCTTCCTTCCATCCAAAGAGAAAAGCCTTAGCTTGCTCAACCTATCCTCGTAAACATATACTCAAGTCCAAGCAGCATCCTGCCAAGTATCTTCTCCATCCTTCCTATGATGAGGTGACCAGAATTGAATGCAATGCTCTGTGTAGTCTAACCAGAGCTACAACTGTACATTCCACTGGTGTCATTTTGCACATTCTCTAACATTAATCATTAGACTATTAAAAGCATTTTGAAGACCAAGATAAATTACATTGAACTTTGAACTAGCCACAAGATAAAATCTAACAGCTCCGTGTGTATAGTATGGAATTTATGAACAAATCAGGTTATACAGATATTATATTAGATTTAAATCAACACTGCCTATGATTCAAAGCTTGGATGAGATTGCATACCTTTAATAGTACTTTTCTTTATTTTCCTGTATAAAATGTCTTTGTAGTGCAGTATTTCTCTTGACATTTGGAAAGTCCACAGTGAATTCTCTGTTTACAGTGCTGTAGGCACTCTCTAATTATGTCTGTTGTTGCTGTTGACAGGATTGTTGTTTATGGGAATACATTTTATCAGGGGATAGTTCCAAATTCCGCTAAGCCTTTCAACGTCCAAGCCGAGCTGGGATGGAGCGAAGAGAGGGTAAGGAGAATGGTGACACAAGTTAGTGGAATTGTAAACTCTTCTCTCCGATGGGAGCAATGTAGGCATGGAGCTGGTTGGTGGGCTGTGGAGAAAAGGGGAGGGGTGCTGCAGTGAGTCGTGGAGGGACAGTTGAATCCTATTTTTGGCAAGGGATTGAGGTTGAGAGAGATAATAAATCAGCCATGATGGAGTAGCGGATCAGACTTCATGGGCCTAATTCTACTTGTATGTCCTTTGGTCTCATATTTTGCTATGATATAGACCATTCAGCCCAACACCTATACTAGACTGTGACAATCTCATTCACCAACTTCCTTGAAACCAATTCTCTCACACATGCCCCAATAAGACCATAAGGTATAAAGCAGAAGTAGACCATAAGGTATAAAGCAGAAGTAGGCCATTCGGCCCATTGAGTCTGCTCCGCCATTCAATCATAGGCTGATCCAATTCTTTCAGTCATCCCCACTCCCCTGACTTCTCCTCATACCCTTTGATGCCCTGGCTAATCAAGAACCTATCTATCTCTGCCTTAAATGCACCCAATGACTTGGCCTCCACAGCCACTCGTGGCAACAAATTCCACAGATTTACCACCTTCTGACTAAACATGCTCCTAACTCTCTGCCCACCCACTTGCACCAAGAGCATTTTATGGTCATTAATTAACTTAACAACCAGCACATTTCTGGGATGTGGGAAACTGGATCACTTGGATGAAAGCCATATGGCCAAGGTAGAAGACATAAACACCACACAAACAGCAGCAGAAATGGCATGGGTGAGGATAGTTTGTTTCCTGGTAAAGGAATGCTTGGTAAGTGAGAGACCTTCAAAAGTGAATATTGAGAGTATAGAATTTGAACGTTTCTGTTAGAATAAAATTCTGGGCTAACAGGTATAGAGAGACTTGGTTTTCAGAGTATTGAGGCCCTGGTTAAGACATGCATAGCAAATATATTCAGCAGGGAACAAATGGGATGCTTGAGGAGTATAAGAAGTGCAAGGTTATACTTAAGAGGGAAATCAAGAGGGCTAAAAGAAAGCATGAAGCTACTCTGCCAGACAATGTGAAGGAGAATCCCTAGAGCTCCTACACATTATATTAAGAACAAAATGATAGCATGGAACAAAATTGGTCCACTTGAGATCAGCATGGTCATATTTGACACCAAGATTGGGTATGCAGTGTACAGCGAGGAAGTCTATCATAACTTGTACAGGGATTTAGCCTAGTTAGAAAATGGGCCGAAAGATGGAATTTAATGTGGAAAAGTGTGAGGTGTTGCACTTGGGGAGGAAAAGCCAAAGTAGGACTTGCACAGTGAACGGTAGGCCACTGAGGAGTGTGGTATTAGAGAGGGATCTGGGAATGCAGATCCATCATTCCTTGCAAGTGGCGTCACAGGTAGATAGGTTCATAAAGAGAGCATTTAGTATATTGAGTTTTAGAAATGAGAGTATTAAGTACAACAGTTCAGGTGTTATGTTGTATATGATGATGGTGAAGCCAAATTTGTAGTATTGTGTGCAGCTCTGGTCACATACCTATAGGAAAGATAGCGATAAGTTTGAAAGAGTAAAGAAAAAAATTTAAAGGATTTGAGAACCTGAGCTATAGGGAGAGGTTGAACAGATTATGACTTTATTCCATGGTGTAGGAGAATGAGGGGAGATTTGATAGAGGCATACAAAATTATGCAGGATATAGACAGGGTAAATTCAAGAAGGATTTTTCCACCGAGGCTGGGTGAGAAAAGAACTAGAAGTCATGGATTAAGAGCACAAGGTGAAATATTTAAGGGGAACCTGAGGAAGAACTCCTTCACTCAGAGGGGTGGGGTCAGTATGAAAGAATCTGCTGGTGGCAGTGGTGGGTGCGGGTTCAATTGCAACATTTAAGAGAAACTTGGATAGGTACATGAATGGGAGAGCTATGGAGGGCTATGGCTCTGGTGCAGGTCAATGGAACTAGGCAAAATAACAGTTAGGCATAGACTAGATGGGCCAAAGGTTTGTTTCTGTGCTGTAGAGCTCTGTGTGTCTATGCCTACAATGCAATGGCTCTACCTGCTGTGCCACAGTACTGCTCTAAAAGAAATTTATTACTCTGCAAACTGTCCACTTTCATGCCCATCATTTTACTTAAAATGTAGAGCATTTTGCTATGTCAATTGTTCAAAGGTATTTCCTGTAGACAAGTGTAAGGAGAAAATAATTGTTACTCCTGATCCAAAGTAGGACAAAAAACCTCCTACAAAAGATAAAGAACACAGTAATAATAAAAAAGCACAATAATTACATAAGATAGCTTATGTACATTGATTGAATAGCTATAAAGTGATGTTAGACTGTATATAAGGTGACTGACTGGAAATAATGAAGCAGTGGGGGAGTTAGTGGGTGGAGATGTTGATTTATGGGTAAGTAACTGTCTTGTGGTCTTAACAAAATTGCAAATACTTCTCAGATATTTAAAGCTTCTTTCCTTTACAATTAGGCTTTGAATATCAGTGACCACTACCCTGTTGAAGTGGAGCTCAAATTGATTAACCAGGAGTGAAATGGATATGGATTAAACAGATGAAAACAACAGAACCATACTGCAACTGGCAGACAGTGGCAATTAGCAATAAGGTTGAAATAGTATAGCTGAGCCCGGTCACTTTGAAATATCATGAAAAAAATACATAATGTAAATGAGCTGCTTCATGTGTATTTCCTACTACAGGCTTCCTCTTCCTAAGCATGATGAATAAGGCTGCAAATTTGTAACAGAAGTTGCTCTCCATTGAACTTTAGGACTTCAACAGCTTTGCCTACTCCAAAGCCTTTGCTATTTTCTATTTGACAATTTCCTGGTTGGGTTAGTTTGGCAACATGTCTAGATTGACAGATGGAGTAACTGACACTAGGTCTTCAAAAGGAATCTCAGTTGAGGTGTGCAGCTGGGACTAATTGCTCCCCTCTGATCGCAGATCTCTGAAAGGTTGGGAAGGGCTGCTGCTTTCTGTGGATGGTGTTAACACTAAAATAATGAGACATATCAGCTGGTTGAGTGGTGTCACAAGCTAGCACTCAATGCCAGCAAGACTAAGGAACTTATTGAGGACTTCAGAAAAGGGAAGTCAGGAGAATACACACCAGTTCTCACTGAAGGATGAGCAATGTAAAGGATATGCTCCTTGGTGTCAACATTCCTGAGGATCCGGCTTGAGCCCAACATATTGATGCAATCATGAAGGAAGCATGCCAGTGGCTCTATTTTGTTACGATATTGAGGAAATTTGGCATGTCACCAAAGACTTGCAAATTTTCTAGACGCATTTTGACCAGTTGCATCACAGCCTGGCATGGAGGCTCCATGCACAGATCGCAAGAGGCTGCAGAGGGGTGTAGGCTCAGCCAGCTCCATTTCAGACACAAATTTCCTCAAAGACATCTTCACGAGGTGGTACTTCAAGAAAGATCCTTACCATCTAGACATAGCCTCTTCTCAATACTACTGTCAGGAAAGATTCACAGGAACCTGAAGACCCACACTCGACCATTCAGCATCAACTTCTTCCCCTCCGTCATCACGTTTCTGAACTGACCAAAAACACAATCTCGTTCTTCCTATCTTTTTGCGCTAGGTATTTACTTTGCAATTTACAATAATTTTTTCACTGTACTGCTGCCGCAAAACAACTAATTTTATCTCATATAAAACATTGATAATAAATTCTGATTATGATTCTGATCCATGCATTGACTGGAGTTTTAATGACCATGTTGTAGGAAAGACTTCATTGAACCGGAAAGAATACAAAGACTATTTATGAGAATGTTACCAGAACTCAAGAACCAAGTTATAGTGAGAGATCAAGTAAGTGAGGACTGAATTCACTGGAGCATTGGAGTCTAAACAGTGATCTTTTAAAAGTATATAAAATCATGAAGGGTGAATACACACAGATATTTTGCCAGGAAAAGGGAATCATAAAACCATTTAAAATTTAAGGTGAGAAGGGAAAGATTTGAAAGAGACTGATTTAAAATGAGAGGCAATTCCTTCAAGCAAAGGGTGGTGTGAATTGATCATAAGATATAGGACAGAATTAGGCCATCTGGCCCATCGAGTCTGCTCTGCCATTCAATCATGGCTGATACTTTTTTTTTAAAAATCTCCTCCTCAATCCGTTTCTGGTCTTCTCCCGTAACCTTTGATGCTATGTCCAGTCAAGAATCTCTGCGTTAAATACACCCAACGACCTGGCCTCCACAGCTGCATGTGGTAGCAAATTCCACAACTTCACCAACCTTTGGCTAAAGAAATTTCTCTGCATCTCTGTTTTGAAAGGGCACCCCTCTATTCTGTTGTCCTAGACTCTCCCACCATGGGTAACATCCTTTCCACATCGACTCCGTTTAGGCCTTTCAACATTCGAAAGGTTTCAATGAGATCCCCCCTCATTCTTCTGAATTCTAGCGAGTACAGACCCAGAGCCATCAAACGTTTCTCGTATAACTCTGCCACTCCTGGAATCATCCTTGTGAATCTCCTCTGGACCCTCTCCAATGGCAGCACATTTTTTTCTAAGATGAGGAGCTCAAAACTGTTCACAATATTCAAAATGAGGCCTCACCAGTGCCTTAAAAAGCCTCAGCATCACATCCTTGCTCTTGTATGCTAGCCCTTTTCAAATAAATGCTATTTGCTTTCCTCACCACCAAATCAACCTGCAAGTTAACCTTCAGGGTGTTCTCCCCGTTAAGAAAATAGTCCACACATTTATTTCTACTACCAAAGTGCACGACCATACATTTTCCAACATTGTATTTCATTTTCTACTTTCTTGCCCATTCTCCTGATCTGTCTAATTGACAGAGGAAGTTGTTGAGGCAGGTACAGTAACAAATTTTGAAAGACACTTAGACAAGTACATAGATAAGAAGGGTTTAGAGGGTGATGGGCAAACACCTCAGGTTGGCATCTTGTTCAGCATGGGTGAGTTGAGTCGAAGGGCCTGTTTCAGTACAATATTGCTCAGAAAAACTAACAGTTGCATCTGCTGAATATCTGAAATCCAGCTCAGCGTTCAGCTCCTCCCTCTGTAAGGAGGTTGTATATCCTCACCACGGAATACGTGGATTTCCTCTGGGTGCTCTAGTTTCCACCCATCATTCAAAGATGTACCAGGTAGGTTAATTGGTCATTGTAAATTATTCCATGATTAGGCTAGGGTTAAATCGGTGGGTGGATGACAGAGTGGTGCAGAGAGCCTGAAGAGTCTATTCTATGCTGTATCTCTAAATAAAAATAAATAAACTATGCAAATAAATGATTGCAATCTGGCAAAAGTGACATTTTCTGTGGGCCATAATACTACATTTAAATTTCGAATGATGCAGCTGTACCATCTGCTGGATGATAGATTGCACTACAAGGGAGAAATATACAATTCAACATAAACCTTTTTATACAAAATTATTGGTTTCACATACAATTTGTACAGAAATAGAATTATCAGCTCAACACAGATTTATGATCCACTACCACCACCTTTCCAACATTATCTGCATCCCTTATAGCTTTCCTCATCTTTCTTCCCCTAAAGGCATGTTTATGGCAGCAGGTTATTTATTCCATTCCTAAGTTCCAAAGTTTCTATCAAAACATTTCTTGGATTTATTAGCAAATCATATTTCATGAAGTGTTGGGAGATGGATAGCTAAGAAAGCAGAATTCCAGCCAAAATCTATGAATGCCCATGAAAGTCTACTTTCATTTTAACATGCCATAACCCCTATTTTTGCCTTCCTGCTTAGAGAAATGAAACATGAAGTTATTGAATAAAACAAAAGTAATGAAACAAAATGTCCCAAGGCATTTCACAAAAAGGTTATCAAACAAAATTTGACAGCCTGATAGGAAGATTAGAGAGGTGAAAGGATGAATTTTTGATGAAATTTAGAAGAACATTACAGGTTTAGGGAATCTCAGAGGTTATGGGGCCCTGACAGTTTAAGGCAGGAACTCCCCACCTTTTTTATGCCATGGATCAGTACCATTAAAAAAGGGGTACATAGATCCTGGGTTAGTGACCCTGGCTTAAGGCTTAGGGGCCAGTGGCAGAGCTTAAGTTTGGGATGATCAGTAAGCCAGAACTGGAAGTACACAGATACTCAAAGGATATTAGCTGGGGCAGACTGCAGAATAAGGGAGGGAAGAAGATTTGTATGAAAACAATTTAAAAAAGTTGGAAGTGAGCTTTTGCTTACCAACACAAGGTGACTGATGAAGGGTTGGGACATGCAAAGCAGGTGTTTATGTATCAGGCTTAGAGGACTGAATAAGGCAGGCCAGGTATGTCAAAATGCCTGTATACAGTGAGATGGGTGCAAATCAGATTGTTTTCCCTTACCTCCTTTTAGATAGAGCAGCAATAAAATTATCTGCATTATTACAAGAAACATTCTGACAACAACAAACGTCCAAACCCAACAAGTGTTGGCCTGTCGTTTTCCCTTCATAGCGCCCCTCCCCCACAATCCAGGCTCTGTGGACACCTATAACCTCCAGACCTGTAAACCATTAGCCAGTTTAATTTAGGCTGAATACAGTACAGTTTACCAAAAGACATTTCTTGTTTGAATAATAATATCATGACTCATTTTCACATCAACGACAGAATCTTTAATTCTTCTTAAATAAGATGTCTGCATTACCTCTGCCCAGCACTGCACAAGGCAAAATTGCCTTTACATTCAAACCAAGCTTTAAAGAACAAGTTGTAACTGTACCAATAGTCATCTTAATTGTTAAAATGAAACCACATTTTAGTGAAACTGCAGACAACAGTCACTTAAACAAAATCAGGAAAAAACTTTTATTGGAGTTTTAAACAAATTTACAATTTACAAGGGAAGGTAGAAAGCTCAACCAATTAAAACCAATACTTTGCAAATGTAATCCTCCACTCTTAAGATACTGCAGCTTCAACGAGTTTAATTTGGATGTTCCAGTGTATCAGTTATTTCTTGCCAGATTTTTTAATGCCGCCAGAACCTGCAGACATAAAGACCATCATCAGTAAAAGCTCAAGTACCATATTGTTTATGTTCCTTTAAGAATCTTTCCACTGCTTATGCTTTCCTAAAGGCATTTACTCCCTTGCTGTAGTATTCTTCCACAGATGCTCATCATTCTTTTGTAATAACTTACATACTGAAGAAAGTTATAAAAGGAAACCCAAATTACATCACATTCATCAAGCTTATCTTAGAATGAGCCCTACCTCGGCTGAAATGATCCTTATCTGAATCAGAATGTTGTGTCTACTCCACCTGCTCCAACACTGAAGTGTTCCCACAACCTACGGACTCACTTTCAAGGACTCTTCATCTCATGTTCAAGATATTTATTGCTTTTTTTTCTTTTTTGTATTTGTCCATTGGTGTTTGTCGGTCCTGTTGGCTGTAGTCTTTCATGGATTCTATTGTATTTTTTTGTATTTAGTGTGAATGCCCACAAGAAAATGAGTCCCAGGGTTGTATATGGTAACATATATGTACTTTCAACTTTGAAGATACTTCAGCACACAGATCAAAGGCTGATGATCCCATGTAATAGAAGTGGGAAAGCTGCACATTGGGAGAGAGAAATCGCTTGAATTACCATCTTTAAAAATTACATAGTAAATCAAGACTGCAATCACCATAGTCACAAGGACCTATTTTAAGGTTGAAGTTGAGTTAACCCTTAATCGACACCATTAAAATATCATAGTAGTATTTTGGAGAAGCTGATATGCATGAGCTGACTGCAATATGATAATACTTTGGGCTGTGGACTACTTTGGACATGCTGAAAGCTGCAATATCAATTCAAGCCTTTTGTACAGTTCAACAAATGCACTGGCTCAGGAACTCCTCGGTTATGCACTAAACACAAAATGATCAGACTGCTTCTGCACCACTGGTTTCTGCTAATTCTACAAGAAATGGTACTGGAATTAGTTTACGTTTGCCAAGTTCTCTTTTCTCCACCTCTCAGGTCATGCTCTCTCGCTGCTGCTATCAGAAAGGTACAGAAACTTCAGGACCCACACCACCAGGTTCAGGAACAGTCATCACCCCTCAACCACCAGACCACTGAAACAGAGGGGATAACTTCAGTCACCAAACAGTTCCCACAACCTCTGCACTCACTTTCGAGGACTCTTCATCCTAAAACCATAAGATATAGGAGCAGAAGTAGGCCATTTAGCCCATTGAGTCTGCTCTGCCATTCAATCATGGCTGATCCAATTCTTCCCATCATCCCTACTCCCATCTCCTCCTCATACCCTTTGATGCTCTGGCTAATCAAGAACCTATCTATCTCTGCCTTAAATGCACCCAATGACTTGGCCTCCACTGCCACTCGTGTAAACAAATTCCACAGGTTTACCATCTTATGTACTTGATATTTATTGCTTGTTTGTTTAGTTTTTTTTCCCTTTTTATTTTTTTGCAGTTTGTTGTCTTTTCCACATTGGTTGTTTGTCCTGTTGGGTGCGGTCTTCCATTGATTCTATTATGTTTATTGGATTTGCTGAGTTGCCTGCAAATCTCTAATCTCTAGGTTGTACAGTATATGCTGACATATACAGTACTACGCAAAAGGGTTACAAATATAGCTAGAGCCTAGGACTTTTGCACAGTACTGTAGTAATTTTATGTATTGCATTGTACTGCTGATGCAAAAAAATACGTCATTACATGTGAGTGACGTTAAACATGATTCTGATACAGGTCTCTATTGTAGACTGAGAGTGGGAAGAGGGTGGAGAGAGAGGAATCATGGTTAGGGAAAAAGAAAAGGGAGAGGGAAAGGAGTGGGAGGCATCAGAGAGATAATTCTGTAATGATCATAAAACCAATGGTTTGCAATCATATGACCTTGCTTGGTGTCTCAGGGCTGGGTGTACCTGCACCCATTCCACCCCCTGCCCCAGCACTCCTCTGCCACCTTTCCCACACGGTGCTCCACCCTCGCCATACCCAACATCCTTTGCTCCCACCAGAAGTACCAACTCGCTCTCCACTCCACATTGACAAAAATTGTACTGTGCAAAAATCTTGGGCAGCCAAGCTATACATAGAGTGCTTATAAAAAGTATACACCCGCCCTTGGAAATTTTCGTGTTTTATTGTTTTACAAACATTGTATCACAATGGATTAAATTTGGCTTTTTGGCACTGATCAACAGAAAAAGACTCTTTCACGTCAAAGTGTAAACAGATGTCCACAAAGTGATCTAAAATAATTACAAATATAAAACACAAGATAATTGATTGCATAAGTATTCACCCACTTCAAGCCAGTATTTAGTAGATGTCCCTTTGGCAGCAATTACAGCCTCGAGTCTGTGTGGATAGGTCTCTATCAGCTTTGCACATCTGGACACTGCGATTTTCCCCATTCTTCTTTACAAAACTGCTCAGACTCTGTCAGATTGCATGAGGATCGTGAGTGAACAGCCCTTTTCAAGTCCAACCACAAATTCTCAATTGGTTTGAGATATGGACTGAGGTAGCCTCTCCAGGACATTAACTTTGTTGCTTTTAAGACATTCCAGTGTAGCTTTGGCTTTATGCTTGAGGTCATTGTCATGTTGGAAAACAAATCTCTGTCAAGTCACAGTTCTCTTGCAGACTGCATCAGGTTTTCCTCCAGGATTTCCCTGTATTTTGCTGCATTCATTTTACCCTCTACCTTCAGAAGCCTTCCAGGGGCTGCTGCAGTGAAACATGAAGCAGCCATCACCATGCGCATGGTAGAGATGCTGTGTTTCTGATGATATGCGTGTTTGGCCTACACCAAAGATAGCCTGGTCTGATGGTCAAACAGCTCCATTTTGGTTTCATCAGACCATAGAACCTACTTCCAGCTGACTGCAGAGTCTTTCACATGCCTTCTGGCAAACTCGAGCCAAGATTTCATGTTTTTTTTTTCTCCCAAACAGTGGCTTTCTCTTTGCCACTGTTCCATAAAGTTGCGACTAGTGAAGCACCTGGGCAACAGCTGTTGTATGTGCAGTCTCTCCCACTTCCAGAGTTGTCATCAGTCTCTTGGTGGCCTCCGTCACTAGTCCCCTTCTTGCATGGTCACTCAGTTTTTGAGGATGGCCTGCTCTAGGCAGATTTACAGCTGTGCCATATTCTTTCCATTTCCTGATGACTGATTTAACTACTCCAAGGGATATTCAATGACTTGGAAATGTTCTTGTATCTGTCTCTTGACTTCCTGACTTGCGCTTCTGTAACATTTTCACAGAGTTGCTTGGAGTGTTACTTTGTCTCCATGCTGTAGTTTTTGCCAGGATACTGACTCACCAGCAGTTGGACCCTCCAGATACAGGTGTGTCTTTAACTACAACCAATTGAAACATCTTAACATAAGAAATAGGAGCAGGAGTAGAGCATCTAGCCCATTGAGCCTGCTCCAACATTCAATAAGATCATGGCTGATCTGGCCATAGACTTAGCTCCACTTACCTGTCTTTACCCCATAACCTTTAATTCCCCATCTATGCAAAAATCTATCGAACCTTGTCTTAAATATATTTACTGCTTCATTGGGCAGAGAATTCCATAGATTCACCACTCTCTGGCAAAAGCAGTTCCTCCTCATCTCTGTCCGAAATCTACCCCCGAATCTTGAGACTATGTCCACTAGTCCTAGTTTCACCTACCAGTGGAAACAACTTTTCTGCCTCTATCTTACAGTTTCTATCCATTTCAGAATGTAATGATACCATAAGATCTCCTCTCATTCTTGAATTCCAATGTGTACAGTCCCACGCAGCTCAATCTCTCATCATTGTCTAACCCCCTGATCTCTGGAATCAACCTGGTAAACCTCCTCTGCACTGCCTCCAAAGCCAGTATATCCTTCTTCAACCAAGGAGACCAGAATTGTACGTAGTACTCTAGGTGTGGCCTCACTAGTACCCTGTACAGTTGCAGCATAACCTTCCTGCTCTCGTTCAATCCCTCTAGCAATGAAATCCAACATTCCATTTGCCTTCTTGATAGCCTGCTGCATCTGCAAACCAGCCTTTTGTGATTCATGCACAAGCACTCCCAAGTCCCTCTGCACTGCTGCAATTATTTACCACTTAAATAATAATCTACTCTTTCATTTTTCCTTCCAAAGTACACTACCTTGCATTTACCAACATTGTACTCAATTTGCTAAACCCCTGCCCGCTCACTTAACCTCTGTATTATCTCTCTGCAGACTCTCTGTATCTTCTGCACAATTTGCTTTTCCACTCAATTAAGTGTCATCAGCAAAATTAGATACACTAACTACACTTGGTCCCCTCTTCCAGATCATTAATGGACATCATGAACAGTTGCACACTCAGCACTGACCCCTGTGGCACACCACTCACTGCCAACCAGAGAAACACCCATGCATCCTAACTCTCTGCTTTCTATTAGTTAACCAACCCTCTATCCATGCAAATACATCACCACCAACTCTATGCATCCTTACCTTATTCGGCACCTTATCAGACACCTTCTGGAAAATCAAGTACATAACGTCCACTTGTTCCCCTCTATCTATCCACTGCACTTGTTATACCCTCAAAGAACTCCAGTAAGTCTGCCTGATGGATCCATTTCTTTCCAGATGCCTTGCTATTTCTTCTTTAATGATAGCTTCAAGCATTATCCAACTACAGATGTTAAACTAACTGTCCTGCCTTTTGCCTCCATCCTTTCTTGAACAGTGGTGTGACATTTGCCTTCTTCCAATCCACCGGGACCTGCCCAGAGTCCAGAGTATTTTGGTAAATCATCACCAAAGCCCCTACTGTAACTTCTGCCATTTCCTTCAGTACCCTGGGATGCTTTCCATCAGGATGAAGGACCCACAAGTTTGTTCAGCACTACCGCTTTAGTGATAGCTATTGTATCGAGGTCCTCACTTCCCACTGCACCAATAACTTCTTTCTTTGGCATGTCAAATGTGTCCTCCACCATGAAGGAAGACACAAAATAGTCATTCAAAGCCTCGGCCATTTCCTCATTATCCAATAGCAATTCCACCTTCTTGTTCTCCAAGGGACTACATTCACTTAAGCCACCTTTTTCCACTTTATATAATTACAAAAACTTTTACTATCTGTTTTATATTTTCTGCTGGTTTGTTTTCATAATCTAGCTTCCCTTTCTTTATTGCTCACTTCATGGTATTTGTTGCTTTTTAAGTTTTCCCAATCTTCAGGTTACCCACTACTCTTGGCAACTTTGTATGCACGAGCTTTTAGTTTGATGCCTTCTTTTATTTCCATAGTTATCCAAGATTGGCTCTCCCCACCTTTACTGTCCTTGCTTTTAACTGGAATATACTTTTGTTGAGCATCATGAAAAATCTCTTTGAAAGTCTTCCACTATTCTTCAACTGTCCCACCATCTCACCTGTGTTCCCAGTCCACACTAGCCAAATCCTCCCTCATCCCATTGTAGTCTCCATTGTTTAGCCATAATGCATTGGTTTTAGTTTGAACTATTGCACCCTCCATTTGTATGAGAAATGAAATCATATTGTGATCACTCTTTCCAAGAGGATCTCTAATAAGATCACTGATTTTACCTGTCTCATTACACAGAACCAGATCTAAGATAGCACATTCCCTTGTAGGTTTAGTAATATGTTGTTCAGGAAAACCATCACAGATGCGTTCTATGAAGTCCTCCTCAAGACAGCCTCAACCAACTGCACACAGGTCTCCAAAAACAGATCTCCATTTAACTAATTATGTGATTTCTAAACACAATTTGGATGCACCAGATGATTTGGTATGTCATATTATAGGGAGGGAAATATTTATGCAATTAATTACTTTGTGTTTTATATTTGCTATTAATTTAGATCACTTTGTAGAGATCCATTTTCACTTTGACACCAAAGAGTCTTTTTCTGTTGATCAGTATCAAAGAAGCCAAATTAAAATCCATTACAATTCAATGCTGTCAAACAATAAAAACTGAAAACTGCCAAGGGGGGTGAATACTTTTTATAGGCACTGCATGTGCCTAAGACTTTTGCACATTACTGTACGTACTTTGACAATAAATTTACTTTGAAGTAACTCTGAAATTGGTCTAAGCACTATGACTGGGAAGGAGACATGAGGAGAATCAGTAATTCCTTTAAGAATGAAGGTAGTGTCAGTATGTGGATGTTACATTAAGTAGTCTAGATACAAAGTACCACAGCTCTGCTATCATTCTACACAGACATCAAAATGGGAAGGATGGTACAATCTGCAAACTTTCCTTACATGACGGGGCAAAGGAAAAAAAGTTAGGGAAATATACTAAATGTAAAATACATTAGAAACAGAGGGATAAAGGACAAAAATAAAAGATTAAGATGAAGAATTAAACATTATCCAAGAGAAAAATAGCACAAAAATACAGTAATAGTTAAATATATACTCAATTGCCAACTTATTGAGTACATCTGCTAGTTAATGCAATTATCTAATCACCAATCTCGAGGCACCAACTCAATGCACAAAAGAATGCAGAAATGGTCAAGATGTTCAGACCCAGCATCAAAATGGGGAAGAAATGTGATCGCCGTGACTTTGACCGTGAAATGATTGGGCAGTTTCATGAAACTGCCGACCTCTAGGGTTTACTGAGTATGGTGCAAAAACACAAAAAAAATCCAGTGAGGATGGGTAAAATATGCCTCGTTAACAAGATGGGTCACAGGAGAATGGACAGACCAGTTCAAGCTGAGAGAAACGTGACAGTAACTCAGAAATCCACAGTGGTGTGTAGAAGAGGATCAGTGAACGCACAACACATTGAACCTCGAAGTGGATGGACGACTGCAGCAGAACACCATTCCAGGTTCCACAACTGTATCTAATAAAGTGGCCAGTGAGTGTATAGATTGTACTCATGTCACAGTAAGTTATATCGAGAATTAGCTAGAAAATGGACAGAAGTAGAAAGGACTGACATACAAAATGGTTTAATATGGCTATCAATTTAAATGAATGAATCTGAATATTTAATAGATTGTCAGCTTGGAGTGGGGCTTCACTATTGTCCAGTTAGGACTTCCTGTGGAGAAACATCCTTTATGCCATATGGAATTATCTCCAGAATCACACTGGCACTGCTGACCTTCCACATAAGCTCAACTTTAGTGAAGTTTACTTGCAGTCACATCACTCACCAAGTGGCCCTTTGCCTGAAGCTTTCGCTTTCATCTCTGCCAGTTTCTTCTGCTCTTCCTTCTGTTTCTGCTTGAAAGCAAGATCATCCTGCAAAGAGAAGAAATCACAATATGCAAATTACTTCACTTAAGATTGCACTGTATGTTAGTATAATGCAGTGAAGCTAAATCTCACATATTTCTTTGTAACATCCACCTTGATTAATGTTTCAATCACTCAACTCTTTTATTCAAGCACCCAACTGCGAACTTTCAGCACCTGCAGCCTATCTGTTCAAGGATTAGTCTTGAATCCTGCGAACAAAAATGATGCATGCAATTGAAACGTGATAGTGGACTTTGCTGCTCTGCATCCCCAGGAGTTAAGCACAGCCTGCATCCTTTGAAAGTTCTGGCTGCAAGCTCAAAAAGATGGAAACAAACCAATGAATCTCAAACTATTTAGCATAATGGTGTCCATCAGCTGAAACACTCAGCATTTGCTTTTATTTATTGGTGCAGTCTTGCCAAGTGTTACATGCCTGCAAAATAACTTCTGAATGATCTGGATTATATTTGGTTCCTACAATAAGGGAAAACTTTATTTATTTAGATACAGTGCGAAATGCCTTTTCAGCCTTCCAAGCTATGCTGGCCAATAACCTTTGTATAATTATAGGGCAATTTACAATGAACAATTAACCTGCTAACCTGTATGTCTTTGGACTGTTGGAGAAAACCCATGCATTCCACAGGGAGGATGTACAGACACCTTACTGATGACATCAGGATTGAACTCGAAATCCCCGTGCTGTAATAGCATCGCGCCACCCACTACGTTACCACAGTGCCCATAAAGCCCTTGGGCCCACCAAGTCTGCACTGACCATCAACACCCATTTAGATAGATAGATAGATACTTTATTCATCCCCATGGGGAAATTCAACTTTTTTCCAATGTCCCATACACTTGTTGTAGCAAAACTAATTACATACAATACTTAACTCAGTAAAAAAAATGTGATATGCATCTAAATCACCATCTCAAAAAGCATTAATAATAGCTTTAACTATATTAATAATTAATTATTAATAGCATAATAGCATTTAAACTAATCCCAAATTATTCTTTGCACATTTCCATTGCCCCTCCTCCTAGACTCTGCCATTCACTTTTATATGAGGCGCATAAAACATAACTTACTTAACCAATCGATCCACATTGCAAAACCGTCTGGTATGGAGAGGCTACTGTACAGAATCAGAAAAAGACTGGAGAAAGTTGCAAACTAAGCCAGATATGATATGCATTAGCCTCCCCAGCATCCAGGACACCTTCAAAAGGTGATGCCGCAGCATCGATCGCCCATCATGTAGAGGATGCCTTCTTCCTGCTGAAGCCCATGGCAACTCTCAAAACTCCTCCTTTTTCTGATGCGACCAAGGAGCACCAGGCCATTGTCTCCCATACCATCACCGACCTTATTAGCTCTGGGGATCTCCCATCTACTGCCACTAACCTCATGGTTCCCACACCTCCCATTTCTACCAGATCCACAAACATTGTTTCAGCTTGTTTTTGCTCTACTGAACTCATATCTACATACCTCAACTGTTTTATTTCCTCGAATTCAGTCCCATCGTACCTACATCCATGGCACTTCACACACTCTGGGTCTTTTCAATGATTTCAGGTTTCCTGGTCTCCATCATCTTATTTTTACTATGGATGTCCAGTCCCTATACACATCCATCCCCACCAGGAAGGCCCCAAAGCTCTGTTTCTTTCTGACACCAGACCCAACCAGTTCACTTCCAACCCCACTCTCCTCCTTCTAGCAGAACCTGTCATCACTCTTAATAATTTCTCATTTGGCTCCTCCCTCTTCCTTCAAACAAAAGGTGTAGCCATGGGCACTGCAAGGGTTCCAGCTATGCCTGCCTGTTTGTCAGCTACGTGGAACAATCTTATGTTCCAAGCCTACACTAGTGGCCCCCTTCACTTTTCCTATGCTACATCAGCGAATGAATTGGTGTTGCTTCCTGCTCCCATGCAAAACTCGTCGACTTCACCGACTGCCTCCAACATCTACCCGGCCCTCAAATTCACCTGGTCCATTTCCAACACCTCCCTCCCCTTTCTCGATCTTTCTGTCTCCATCTCTGGAGACAGTTTAACTACTGATGTCTCTCACGGCTACCCGGACTACAGCTCTTCCCAACCTGTTACCTGTAAAAACTCCAACCCCTTCTCTCAATTCTCTGTCTCTGCCACATCTGTTCTCAGGATGAGGCTTTTCACTCCAAAATGAAGGAGATGTTCTCCTGCTTCAAAGAAAGGGGCTTCCCTACCCCTACCATCAATGCTGCCCTCAACCATATCTCTTCCATTTCACGCATATCTGCTCTCACCTCATCTTCCGGCCACCTCACCAGGAATAGGGTTCCTCTTGTCCTCACCCATCACTCCACCGGCTTCCACATCAAGCACATATTTCTGCACAACGTCCGCCACCTCCAACGGGATCCCGCCACCAAGCACACCTTTCGCTCCCCTTACTTTCTGCTTTCTGCAAGGATCGCTCCCTACGCGACCCTTGTATCCATTCGTCCTCCCCACAGATCCTCCCCCAGCACTTATCCATGCAAGTGGAACAAGTGTTCCACCTGCCCCCACACCTCCTCCCTCACTACCGATCAAGACCCCAAACAGTCCACCCAGGTGAGGCAACTCTTCACCTCTGAGTCTGCTGGCTTATATACTGTGTCCTGTGCCCCTAGACTTGGCCTCCAGTATATCAGTAAAACCCAATGTACATTGGGAGACCACTTTTCTGAGCAGCTACTGCCAGAAAAAGCGGGATCTCCCAATGGCCACCCATTGTATTTCCATTCCGATACGTGCATCCATGGTCTCCTCTGCTCTTGCGATGAAGCCACACTCAGGCTGGAGGAACAACACCTTACATTCTGCCTGAGTAGCCTTCAACCTGATGGCATGAACATCAATTTCCCGAACTTCTGGTAATGCCCCACACCCCCACCTTTCCCCCTCTCATCTCATCTCCTTGCCTGCCCATCGCCTCCCTCTGGTGCTCCTGCTCCCTTTCCTTACTTCCACGGCATTCTGCCCTAGATTTCCAATTCTACAGTGCTGCATCTTTCACCAATCAACCTCCCAGCTCTTTACACCCACACCCCCCCTCGGTTTCACACATCACCTTGTGTTTCTCTCTCCCCCCACCTTTTAATTTTACTCCTCATCCTTTTTTCTCCAGTCCTGCCAAACTGTTTCAGGCCAAAACGTTGACAATATTCTTTTCTGATGCTGCTTGCCCTGCTGAGTTCCTCCAGCATTTTGCGTGTTGCCTGGATTTCCAGCATCTGCAGATTTTCTCTTGCTTCCTTATTCTCATTGCTACTATCAAGGAGAAGGTACAGATGCCTGAAGGGACACTCTCAACGCTTCTTCCTCTCCGTCATTAGTCTTCTGAATGGACAATGAACCCATGAACAGCACCTCAGTACTTTTCCCTCTCATTGTAATTTATAGTTTTTATTATTATGCACTGCAATGTACTGCTGCTGCAAAACACTGCATTTCGTGCCATATACCAGTGATACTACACCTAATTCTGCTTTAAAGATGGAGATGTGAAAGGAACTGAAGCAAATCCATACATGGTCACAGGGAAACGGTGCAAACTCCACAGTGGCCTGGATGACTATTCCATAAATGACTGTTCGTCATCTTTGCAACTACATATTTTTGAATTGACTAAGAGATGACAGGATCCACTGAACTATGCAGACCAAATGAAAACATTTAGGTCTTATTAATCTCAAGTCAGAATTTGTGATGGATCTGGATCATGTCTCCTGCATAACAATTTAATTTCATTCAATAGTGCTAACATGGTGAGTATTAATCTTGATTTGATGTATTTTAATCTTCAACTGAATTAATGAGAGCACAAGTATCAATTTAAATTCTATTTATGACATTAAGGTTGCACAGGAGCCTCAGGACTCAACCACTAGGTTCAGGAACAGCTATTACATCTCAGCTGCCAAGCTCTTGGACCAGAGGGGACAACTTCACTCAGCTTCACACACCGCATTACTGAACTGCTTCCACAACCTATGAACTCATTTTCAAGGGCACTTCATACCATGTTCTCGATATTTATTGCTTGATTTATTAAT
The DNA here is from genome assembly GCF_048418815.1 of Hemitrygon akajei. Taxonomy (NCBI): domain Eukaryota; kingdom Metazoa; phylum Chordata; class Chondrichthyes; order Myliobatiformes; family Dasyatidae; genus Hemitrygon; species Hemitrygon akajei. Next base: position 73,797,613 of record NC_133142.1, on the reverse strand, counting down.
ATTATGTTTCTTCTTTTTCTTTCTTTGAAGTGTGCAACCATTCATCTGAGTCACTGCAGTGCTCTGCAAGAGGCTTGGCTACAAAAAGAAATGATCTGAACACAGAAATGTTCTAAAGTGTAATGCAGCTGATGTCAAAGAATGAATTACATTAAAAAAAAGTTTTGACCATAAACCGGTGATAAATGAGAGAAGATAGAATTGATAGTGAGAGGGCAGAGGATGGAGCAGTTGGCATGTAAGTCAATGTAGTGTGTAGTGAGACGGAGGAAAGTCAGGGCAAGGTTGCAATCAGTTGTAGTGTAACATGGGGGTAACATGGGTGATATATACAGGACTGAAGTGTTACAGTTGAATAAACGCAGTTTATAGAATAAGTGAGATGATCTTGAGTGCACTTAGAGATTGGCATGTATGACATCGTGGGCATCAATGCGCCGTGGCTGACAGTAGCTTAACATCCAAGGATACATATTGTACCGAAAGGACAGGCAGCTAGGCAGAGGAGGTGGCTTGGCCCTGCTGGTAAAAAACTAAAGTCAAATCCGTAGAAAGAGGGACATAGGATCAGAAGATGTAGAACCCTTGTGGGTAGAGTTAAGTAACTAAAAGGGTAAAAGGACCCTGGTGAGTTATAAATAGGCCTCCAAAAAGTAGACAGGATGTGGGATACAAATTACAATTGGAGATAGAAAAGGCATGTAGTAAGGGCAGTACTACGATAATCATGGGGGATTTCAAAATGCAGTTAGATTGGGAAAATCAAGTAGGGGTTGGATCCCCACATGGAATTTGTAGAATGTCCATGAGATAGCTTTTTAGAGCTGCTTGTGATTAAGCCCACTAGGGGAAAAGCCATTCTATATTGAGTTTTATGAAATTAACCTGATTTGATTAGAGAGCTTAAGGTAAAGGAACTATTAGGAGACAGTGATCATATCACAGAATTCACCCTGCAGTTAGAGAGGGAGAAAATAAAGTCAGATGTATCAGTAATACAGTTGAGTAAAGGGAATTATGGAGGCATAATGGAGGAACTGGCCAACGTTGTTGGGAGGGGGACACTATCAGGGATGGCAGTACAGCAATGGATGGAGTTTCTGGGGGCATTTTGGAAGGTGCAGGATAGGTATATCTATAAGATGAAGAAATATTCTAAAGGGAGGATGAGGCAAACAAGCAAAGTCAAAGACAGCATAAAATCAAGAGGGGGAATATAGTAAAATTAGTGGGAATTAGAGGATTGGGAAGTTTTTTAAAACCTGTAGAAGGCAACTAAAAAGCACAAGCAGAGAAAAGATGAAATATTAAAATAGGCTAACCAATATAAAAGGGGATACAAAAAGTATTCCAGATATAAAAAGAGTAACAGAGGTGAGAGTAGATATTGGACCACTGCAAAATAATGCTGGAGAGATAGCAATGGGGGACAAAGAAATGGCAAAAAAACTTAAGAATTTTGCATCCGTCTTCACTGTGGAAGACACTATTAGCATGCCAGACATTTGAGTATCAGGGACAGAGTGACCAAGGAGAAGCTGCTTGGGAAGTGGAAAGGTTTGAAGATAGACAAGTAACCTACACCAGATGGACTACAACCCAGGGTTCTGAAAGAGGTAACCAAGGAGACTGTGGAGGCATTAGTAATGATGTTGCAAGAATCGCTAGATTCCGGCGTGGTTCTGGATGACTGGATGAAAATTGCATATACAACTCCACTCTTAAGAGGGATGGGAAGCTGAATGAAGTAATTTATAGGCCTGTTAGCCTGTTTTCAGAAGTTGGTAAGATGTTGGGAGTCCATTGTTTAAGATGAGATTTTGGGGTACATAACATAGGCCAAAGTCAGCATGGTTTCCTTAAGAGAAAATTTTGCCTGACAAATTTGATGATCTTTGAGGAAATAACACACAGGGTAGACAAAGGAGTCAGTGGATATTGTTTACTTTGATTTTCAGAAGGCCTTCGACAAGGTGCAGCACATGAGACTCCTTAACAAGGTAAGAGACATGGTATGACAGGAAAGATACTACCATGGATAGATGATTGCTGACTGGCAGGAGGCAGAGAGGGAATAAAGGGGACCCTTTCTGGTTGGCTGACAGTGACTAATGCTGTTCCATAGGGGTCGGTATTGGGACTGCTTCTTTTCACATTATGACAGAATTCCTGACTTTATGTGAAGTTTGCAGATACAAAGATAGGTGGAGGTGCAGGTAGTGTTGAGGAAGCAGGGAGTGTGCAGATTGGGAGAATGGGCAGATGGAATACAGCGTAGCAAAGTGTACGGTCATGCAGACTACTTTCCAAACGTGTAGTAAATTCAAAAATCAGAGGAGCAAAGGTACTTGGGAATCCTTGTCCAGGATTCCCTGTAGGTTAACATGCAGGCTGAGTTAGTGGTAAGGAAAGCAAACGTGGCATTTGCATTCTTTTTGAGCAGTCTAGAATACAAGAGCAAGGATATAATGCTGAGGCTTTATAAGGCATTGGTCTGACAAATCAGACTACTGAGAGCAGTTTTGGGCCACTTTTCTAAAAGATATACTGGCATAGGGGAGGGTCCAGAGGAGGCTCACAAGAATGATTCTAGGAATGGAAGGGTTAACATACGAGAAGTGTTTGATGGCTCTGGGCCTGTACTCGCTGGAGTTTGGGGGTGGGGGGGGGGGGGGAAGAATCTCTTTGAAATCTATCAGATATTGAAAAGCCAAGATAGAATGGTTGTAACAGGATATTTCCAATAGTGGCTGAGTCTTGCACAGACTCAGAATAATGAACATTTAGAATACCAGGTGAGGAGGAATTTCTTTAGCTAAAAGGTGGTGAATCTGACAAGGACGGCTCTGGAGACCAAGTCACCGGATATATATTTAAAGCAGACGTTGATAGGTTCTGGATTTGTCAGGGTATCAAAGATTATAGGGAGAAGGCATAAAAGTGGGGTTGAGAGGGATAAGAAATCAGACATGATGGAAAGTGGAGCAGACCCGATGGGCTGAATGGCCTAATGCTGCCCCTATGTCTTATATCAATGCATATTCCATACCAAGTGATATTGTTGTTGTTCCTTTCTGCGCCTTATGGTGCACTGGGCAGCAATCCTGCTGTTTCTTTAGCATCTGTCTGGTTTTTTTAAAAAATGAGGCCAAGTTGCTAACTTGACGGTCAACCCTGCACAGATGGAAAGTGTGCAAGCAGCGGCCGGAGTTGAACCCGGGACCACTCGCCTCGAAGTCTGGTGTGAATACCACTACAACACCAGCCAGCTAATATCAAGTGATATAGCAAAGACAAAGCTGCTTTTAGTTAAAAGAACAATGACGTTAGCTCAATTGAAAATCATCATTCCTATCAGGCTGCAACTTTACGAGGCAATGTCCAACATTGGCCGCCCTCCTGTGGAATTCATGGGTGCTGCAGTTTCCTTCAGCGAGTCCAAACATGTACTGTAGTGGTGACCAACCTTTTTAAGCCCAGACCCCAAATCGATTAGTTACACGCATGCGCACCGGGGCAGAAAAGGCCGGAAGTAAAACCCCACAACCCAGAAGTAGAAATAATGTATAAACACCAGGGGTCACCACCCTTTTATTTTGTACCGCGGACCGGTTTAATATTGACAGTATTCCTGCGGACTGGCCGACAGGGGATGGGGGGATGGGGTGTTAAACACGACCGGAATACAGCGATACTCGAAGCAGGTTCCTTATGTCCAGTCTATTCCGCAATTTAGTTTACGTGGCTCTCAGCACTTAGCTTCTGTCCCGCTTACTCATGGCTTTTCAGCTGAAAAAACTTAATGGGTTTGTCTTTAAATGCAAGCTGCTTGGACTCAGGGTGCCGAAGCAGCTTTGAGGGCTTCATTGCCTCATTAGACAGCCTCCGGGCCCGAACTCCGGCCTCCCGCCTCCCCGTCACCAGATGCCTTGAGCAGGTGTGGCTGGTCGTGGGTGGGGTGAGAGGACAAGGTCAGGGCCAGAGGTCCCCGTACCGGGGCCGCAGCGGTCGCAGTCCGGAGAGAACAACCAACCGAGCGAGGAGGTGTGCAACAGGGCGCACGCTCAACCCCTTGTAGGATCTAACGGCCAACAAAAGTTTGGCTCAAGGAATGACTTTCAGTAGATCACAGCGAGGTAGCTGCTCTGCTACTTACGAAACCCTGAGCCCGAATTAGGTCGTCTGTGAATATTTTAGCATCGGGTTCCCCACGAACATTCGGTGTGGTGAACAGGTTTAGAGACGGCGCCCATCTGTCCGCGCTCCAGGCCGGTAGCAACGGCACTTCTCGCCGGCCGCGCGAAGCCAACCAGTGATCCCTGACACACTTGGGTAATGACCTCGCGTGGGTTCAAGTTCAACAGTGGGTGTGACAGGGAATGAGGAAAGGTGCAGCTGACTCATATCTTTTCCTCGTGGTCCGGTGGTTGGGAACCACTGAATTACACTGTGTAGTGCATGGGAGTAACACGCATGCGCACTGGGCAGAAAGAACGGAACTAAAACCCCGCAACCCAGAAACAATCTCTCAACAGTATTTGTGTATTTATTTTTCTTTTTTTTTGGAATCTACTAGGAAAGTCTCAAGATCGACTCGTCAATCGCAATCGACAGGTTGGCGACCACTAATGTACTGGATAGATTAACTGGTCATTGTAAGTTGTCCTGTGGTCAGGTTAGGGTTAAATCAAGGGTGGCTGGGACAGTGCGGATGAAGGGCCTATTCTGCACTGTACTGTTAAATAAATGTGTCAAAAACTGATGGATTGATTTAGCAGAATTCTGCAAAGGGTTTGAAAAAATTTCAGAGTAAATAGAAAACTGGACAAACAACTTGATTGACTTGCTGTCTGTACTTAGGATGTCTACATGTAACAAACTACCCCATCCAAATACGACCTAAGCATTAGAAAATACTGTAAAAGATACTGACCTCATCCACCTCTTTGTTTGATTTCTTTGGCTGTTTCAATGGCTTTTTCTTGCCTCCTATAAAGCACAAGGAGAATAAAACCAACATGGCATAAAATTATAAGACATCAGGAAAGACAATAGTCACAGAGTTATAAAACACACAAAAGGGCCCCTCTATACTGTGCCAAATGTCTTTCTGAGCTGGCCCCATTTACCTACATTTAGCCCATATCCCTATAAGCCAGGAGTTCCCAAACTTTATTTATGCTATGGACCTGACCATTAACCAAGGGGTGCATCCATGCCCCCAGGTTGGGAACACCTGCTCCAAACGTTCCTCTTCATGAACTTGTCCAAACAGGTTTTAAACATTGTAAATGTACCCAGTTTTATCACTTCATCTGGTACCTCGTTCTATACTTATTTACTGAGATGCAGGCTCTTCCATCACTTTGAGCCACTCCTCAGAGGAACCCCCAGTCTAATCACGGGCGGTACGACCAGAGGAACCCCCGGTCTAATCACGGGCGGTACGACCAGAGGAACCCCCGGTCTAACCACGGGCGGTACGACCAGAGGAACCCCCGGTCTAATCACGGGCGGTACGACCAGAGGAACCCCCGGTCTAACCACGGGGCGGTACGACCAGAGGAACCCCCGGTCTAATCACTGGGCGGTACGACCAGAGGAACCCCCGGTCTAATCACTGGGCGGTACGACCAGAGGAACCCCCGGTCTAATCACGGGGCGGTACGACCAGAGGAACCCCCGGTCTAACCACGGGGCGGTACGACCAGAGGAACCCCCGGTCTAATCACGGGGCGGTACGACCAGAGGAACGCCCGGTCTAACCACGGGGCGGTACGACCAGAGGAACCCCCGGTCTAATCACGGGGCGGTACGACCAGAGGAACCCCCGGTCTAACCACGGGGCGGTACGACCAGAGGAACCCCCGGTCTAATCACGGGCGGTACGACCAGAGGAACCCCCGGTCTAATCACGGGGTACGACCAGAGGAACCCCCGGTCTAACCACGGGACGGTACGACCAGAAGAACCCCCGGTCTAACCACGGGGCGGTACGACCAGAGGAACCCCCGGTCTAATCACGGGGCGGTACGACCAGAGGAACCCCCGGTCTAACCACGGGGCGGTACGACCAGAGGAACCCCCGGTCGAATCACGGGGCGGTACGACCAGAGGAACCCCCGGTCTAATCACGGGCGGTACGACCAGAGGAACCCCCGTTCTAATCACGGGCGGTACGACCAGAGGAACCCCCGGTCTAATCACGGGCGGTACGACCAGAGGAACCCCCGGTCTAATCACGGGCGGTACGACCAGAGGAACCCCCGGTCTAATCACGGGGTACGACCAGAGGAACCCCCGGTCTAACCACGGGACGGTACGACCAGAAGAACCCCCGGTCTAACCACGGGGCGGTACGACCAGAGGAACCCCCGGTCTAATCACGGGGCGGTACGACCAGAGGAACCCCCGGTCTAATCACGGGGCGGTACGACCAGAGGAACCCCCGGTCTAACCACGGGGTACGACCAGAGGAACCCCCGGTCTAACCACGGGACGGTACGACCAGAAGAACCCCCGGTCTAACCACGGGGCGGTACGACCAGAGGAACCCCCGGTCTAATCACGGGCGGTACGACCAGAGGAACCCCCGGTCTAATCACGGGGTACGACCAGAGGAACCCCCGGTCTAACCACGGGACGGTACGACCAGAAGAACCCCCAGTCTAACCACGGGGCGGTACGACCAGAGGAACCCCCGGTCTAATCACGGGGCGGTACGACCAGAGGAACCCCCGGTCTAATCACGGGGCGGTACGACCAGAGGGACCCCCGGTCTAATCACGGGGCGGTACGACCAGAGGAACCCCCGGTCTAATCACGGGACGGTACGACCAGAGGGACCCCCGGTCTAATCACGGGACGGTACGACCAGAGGAACCCCCGGTCTAATCACGGGGCGGTACGACCAGAGGAACCCCCGGTCTAACCACGGGGCGGTACGACCAGAGGAACCCCCGGTCTAACCACGGGGCGGTACGACCAGAGAAACCCCCGGTCTAACCACGGGGCGGTACGACCAGAGGAACCCCCGGTCGAATCACGGGCGGTACGACCAGAGGAACCCCCGGTCTAATCACGGGCGGTACGACCAGAGGAACCCCCGGTCTAATCACGGGGTACGACCAGAGGAACCCCCGGTCTAACCACGGGGCGGTACGACCAGAGGAACCCCCGGTCTAATCACGGGGCGGTACGACCAGAGGAACCCCCGGTCTAATCACGGGCGGTACGACCAGAGGAACCCCCGGTCTAATCACGGGGCGGTACGACCAGAGGGACCCCCAGTCTAATCACGGGGCGGTACGACCAGAGGAACCCCCGGTCTAACCACGGGGCGGTACGACCAGAGGAACCCCCGGTCTAACCACGGGGCGGTACGACCAGAGGAACCCCCGGTCTAACCACGGGACGGTACGACCAGAGGAACCCCCAGTTTAATCACCGGGCGGTACGACCAGAGGAACACCCGGTCTAATCACGGGGCGGTACAACCAGAGGAACCCCCGGTCTAATCACTGGGCGGTACGACCAGAGGAACCCCCCGTCTAACCACGGGGCGGTACGACCAGAGGAACCCCCGGTCTAACCACGGGCGGTACGACCAGAGGAACCCCCGGTCTAATCACGGGCGGTACGACCAGAGGAACCCCCGGTCTAATCACGGGCGGTACGACCAGAGGAACCCCCGGTCTAACCACGGGGCGGTACGACCAGAGGAACCCCCGGTCTAATCACGGGACGGTACGACCAGAGGAACCCCCGGTCTAATCACGGGCGGTACGACCAGAGGAACCCCCGGTCTAACCACGGGGCGGAACGACCAGAGGAACCCCCGGTCTAACCACGGGGCGGAACGACCAGAGGAACCCCCGGTCTAATCACGGGGCGGTACGACCAGAGGAACCCCCGGTCTAACCACGGGCGGTACGACCAGAGGAACCCCCGGTCTAACCACGGGGCGGTACGACCAGAGGAACCCCCGGTCTAATCACGGGCGGTACGACCAGAGGAACCCCCGGTCTAATCACGGGCGGTACGACCAGAGGAACCCCCGGTCTAACCACGGGGCGGTACGACCAGAGGAACCCCCGGTCTAACCACGGGACGGTACGACCAGAGGAACCCCCGGTCTAACCACGGGGCGGTACGACCAGAGGAACCCCCGGTCTAACCACGGGACGGTACGACCAGAGGAACCCCCGGTCTAACCACGGGGCGGTACGACCAGAGGAACCCCCTGTCTAATCACGGGGCGGTACGACCAGAGGAACCCCCGGTCTAACCACGGGGCGGTACGACCAGAGGAACCCCCGGTCTAATCACGGGGCGGTACGACCAGAGGAACCCCCGGTCTAATCACGGGCGGTACGACCAGAGGAACCCCCGGTCTAATCACGGGCGGTACGACCAGAGGAACCCCCGGTCTAATCACCGGGCGGTACGACCAGAGGAACCCCCGGTCTAATCACGGGGCGGTACGACCAGAGGAACCCCCGGTCTAATCACTGGGCGGTACGACCAGAGGAACCCCCGGTCTAATCACGGGGCGGTACGACCAGAGGAACCCCCGGTCTAATCACGGGGCGGTACGACCAGAGGAACCCCCGGTCTAATCACCGGGCGGTACGACCAGAGGAACCCCCCGTCTAACCACGGGGCGGTACGACCAGAGGAACCCCCGGTCTAACCACGGGCGGTACGACCAGAGGAACCCCCGGTCTAATCACGGGCGGTACGACCAGAGGAACCCCCGGTCTAATCACGGGCGGTACGACCAGAGGAACCCCCGGTCTAACCACGGGGCGGTACGACCAGAGGAACCCCCGGTCTAACCACGGGGCTGTACGACCAGAGGAACCCCCGGTCTAATCACGGGCGGTACGACCAGAGGAACCCCCGGTCTAATCACGGGGCGGTACGACCAGAGGAACCCCCGGTCTAACCACGGGACGGTACGACCAGAGGAACCCCCGGTCTAATCACGGGCGGTACGACCAGAGGAACCCCCGGTCTAACCACGGGGCGGTACGACCAGAGGAACCCCCGGTCTAATCACGGGCGGTACGACCAGAGGAACCCCCGGTCTAATCACGGGCGGTACGACCAGAGGAACCCCCGGTCTAACCACGGGGCGGTACAACCAGAGGAACCCCCTGTCTAATCACGGGGCGGTACGACCAGAGGAACCCCCGGTCTAATCACGGGGCGGTACGACCAGAGGAACCCCCGGTCTAATCACGGGCGGTACGACCAGAGGAACCCCCGGTCTAATCACGGGCGGTACGACCAGAGGAACCCCCGGTCTAATCACGGGGCGGTACAACCAGAGGAACCCCCGGTCTAATCACGGGCGGTACGACCAGAGGAACCCCCGGTCTAACCACGGGGCGGTACGACCAGAGGAACCCCCGGTCTAATCACGGGCGGTACGACCAGAGGAACCCCCGGTCTAATCACGGGCGGTACGACCAGAGGAACCCCCAGTCTAACTACGGGACGGTACGACCAGAGGAACCCCCAGTCTAATCACGGGGTACGATCAGAGGAACCCCCGGTCTAATCACGGGGCGGTACGACCAGAGGAACCCCCGGTCTAACCACGGGCGGTACGACCAGAGGAACCCCCGGTCTAATCATGGGCGGTACGACCAGAGGAACCCCCGGTCTAATCACGGGGCGGTACGACCAGAGGAACCCCCGGTCTAATCACGGGGCGGTACGACCAGAGGAACCCCCGGTCTAATCACGGGACGGTACGACCAGAGGAACCCCCGGTCTAACCACGGGGCGGTACGACCAGAGGAACCCCCAGTCTAACCACGGGACGGTACGACCAGAGGAACCCCCAGTCTAATCACGGGGTACGATCAGAGGAACCCCCGGTCTAATCACGGGGCGGTACGACCAGAGGAACCCCCGGTCTAATCACGGGCGGTACGACCAGAGGAACCCCCGGTCTAATCACGGGCGGTACGACCAGAGGAACCCCCAGTCTAACCACGGGACGGTACGACCAGAGGAACCCCCAGTCTAATCACGGGGTACGATCAGAGGAACCCCCGGTCTAATCACGGGGCGGTACGACCAGAGGAACCCCCGGTCTAACCACGGGCGGTACGACCAGAGGAACCCCCGGTCTAATCATGGGCGGTACGACCAGAGGAACCCCCGGTCTAATCACGGGGCGGTACGACCAGAGGAACCCCCGGTCTAATCACGGGGCGGTACGACCAGAGGAACCCCCGGTCTAATCACGGGACGGTACGACCAGAGGAACCCCCGGTCTAACCACGGGGCGGTACGACCAGAGGAACCCCCAGTCTAACCACGGGACGGTACGACCAGAGGAACCCCCAGTCTAATCACGGGGTACGATCAGAGGAACCCCCGGTCTAATCACGGGGCGGTACGACCAGAGGAACCCCCGGTCTAATCACGGGCGGTACGACCAGAGGAACCCCCGGTCTAATCACGGGCGGTACGACCAGAGGAACCCCCGGTCTAACCACGGGGCGGTACGACCAGAGGGACCCCCGGTCTAACCACGGGCGGTACGACCAGAGGAACCCCCGGTCTAATCACGGGGCGGTATGACCAGAAGAACCCCCGGTCTAATCACGGGGCGGTACGACCAGAGGAACCCCCGGTCTAACCACGGGGCGGTACGACCAGAGGAACCCCCGGTCTAACCACGGGGCGGTACGACCAGAGGAACCCCCGGTCTAACCACGGGGCGGTACGACCAGAGGAACCCCCGGTCTAATCACGGGGCGGTACGACCAGAGGAACCCCCGGTCTAATCACGGGCGGTACGACCAGAGGAACCCCCGGTCTAACCACGGGACGGTACGACCAGAGGAACCCCCGGTCTAACCACGGGCGGTACGACCAGAGGAACCCCCGGTCTAATCACGGGGTACGACCAGAGGAACCCCCGGTCTAATCACGGGCGGTACGACCAGAGGAACCCCCGGTCTAATCACGGGCGGTACGACCAGAGGAACCCCCGGTCTAATCACGGGCGGTACGACCAGAGGAACCCCCGGTCTAATCACGGGACGGTACGACCAGAGGAACCCCCAGTGTAACCACGGGACGGTACGACCAGAGGAACCCCCGGTCTAATCACGGGCGGTACGACCAGAGGAACCCCCGGTCTAATCACGGGCGGTACGACCAGAGGAACCCCCGGTCTAATCACGGGCGGTACGACCAGAGGAACCCCCAGTCTAATCACGGGGCGGTACGACTTTGAGCTGTGGAAGGAAACCCGAGCATCCAGAGGAACCCACACATTCTATGGGCAGGACGTCAGAATTATACTCAGCACCCTGTATGAAGAATAAGCTCCCAGGTCTGTTTTGAACCTTTCACCTTATACCATTGTGCTCTGTTTTCAGAATTCCCCGGGAAAGGACTGTGACCACCCACTTTAACTACACACCTCATGATTTTATAAACCTCAGGAAGTGCAAAGTGATGCCATAAAGTGTAAAATCTGAACACAAATTGTTGATTATGTTTAACATGGCAGGCTTTTCTCATTCTGTTGCCACATGGCCACTACAGCCAGCACAGCGAGTGGGTGCAGAGTGACTCAGTTGGCAATTATTCCAGATCACCTGTTTTAGAAGAGACAGGCCAAGTGGAACAGGAGAAAAGGTCAGCCTAATAAAGAATGCCATAAAGGTACTTTAGAGGAAGGAATTTAGCTTGGAAAAGTCAAATGGAAATAGCTTGGGTAGAACTAAGAAACAAAAGGGCGGAAAGCATTGGTAATCGAGTACAGGCTCCCAAAACTGTAGAGATAATGCCAGACAAATTTCAATATTCACAAAACTAAAGCTGCCTGTAACAAGGATCATACATTAATCAATCTTACTTTACACAGCAGGGAGGATGAATTCATGGAATTTACAACAGGCTATATTGGACCCATTCTGGGGAATAAGAAAGATAAATGATCTGATCAATAAATGGCCTGTAAGGAACAATGATTACAACATGGTGAGTTTTATATGAAGGCATTAGTTCAAAACTGAAATCACTGCTTTAGATCTAAATCAAAGAAGCCTCAAGGAATGTGGCTAAGTGTGAAATTACAATGAAAAGGGAGAACATTAAACAATCTCACCCCTACTGGGGCATAAGATGCTGACCACAGTCAGCTGTCCTGGGCCAGTCTCTCGAGTTGTCCCCAGGAGTAGCCCATCTTCTTGGTGTCAAGTCAAGTTTATTGTGATCTAACTACATTCATGTATACAATCATGTATACAATCATATGATGCATATAGAAATGAGATATTTCTTCAAAACCAGGGTGCATAGTAATACACATAACACACGACAACATGAAGATAAGGATAAAATCTAGAGTCACAAATAAACTAATGTGCATTAATATCAAATATTGTAGAGTAGGGATTAACCAGTGACACTTCGAATACGATGCAGCAGGAAGTTTAGAAGCCTAAATAGTGTCACGCTAACCATTATTCTACTATGGTGCCCAGATTTGTGCCAATCTAACTCAATGGCTGAGCCTTCACAGCTTTCTGAGGTAAAGAAATCAAAGAGACCCCGACTTCAGTAGCATTTCCATTATATCTGTCTTAAATGGCTACCCCTGTATTCTGAAACAAGGCTCCCGGTTCTGTTCTCTTCGTCCACCTGATCAGAATTTAAGACTCATTACCATCTTTGTTCTTTCTTCTAAACTGTAGAGAATACAGGCCCTCTCTACTTAATACTTCCTCTTAAATTAGACCCACCATACCTGGAATAAAAATAGTCTGCAGAACTTTTTGCTGCATCTCCTCAAAGGCAACTCTTTTTCTGGTAAGGAAAGTGAAACCATAGATAATACTGAAAAGCATTGTACAATTGAAATAAGACAGCTTTAGTCCTGTACCGAATCGAGCTCCAACAGCAAATAAACCAACTGCATTTCTAATTGCTTGCTGCAACTGCTTTTCAATGACTCATTACATCTGAACCCACTGTCAGGCAAGCCGATCCCTGAAAAGTAATAATCATATTTTTGCACATCAGATTCTGGATAATTCCAATACAGATGTACTAAAATGCTGTCTGATGACACATTCAAAAAGGAACATTCCCATCTGCACATTTCATCCATTCAACTCTTGCAAATGAACTGAGAAATGAGGGAGGGGACAGGGGAGAGAATGAAGGAGGGAAGGGAAGGTGGTGAAAAGATGGAGGGAAGTGGACAGTAGGCTGGAGGAAAAAGAATGAGCAGGAAAATGGGCAGAGGACAATATGCAGGTGGATAACTGGAAGAAATGGAGCTATGGAGACGGAAGGATGGTCATTTGGAGTGGGTTAGAGGGAGGGGATGGTGTAGAATATGGAGAAAGAGATGGAGGGAGATGACGGAGGGGGACACGTGAAGGGGTAAGTGCAAAATTGAAAAAGACATGGTGTGAGGGCGTTGATGTAGAATGGAGATAGATGTGAATGAAGGGAGAGATATAGATGGAGGAGGGGATGGTGTAAAACAGACGTGGGGATGGTGTAAAACGGACGTGGGGAGGGAGGAGGGGATGGAGTAAAACGGACGTGGGGAGGGAGGAGGGGATGGAGTAAAACGGACGTGGGGAGGGAGGAGGGGATGGAGTAAAACGGACGTGGGGAGGGAGGAGGGGATGGAGTAAAACGGACGTGGGGAGGGAGGAGGGGATGGAGTAAAACGGACGTGGGGAGGGAGGAGGGGATGGAGTAAAACGGACGTGGGGAGGGAGGAGGGGATGGAGTAAAACGGACGTGGGGAGGGAGGAGGGGATGGAGTAAAACGGACGTGGGGAGGGAGGAGGGGATGGAGTAAAACGGACGTGGGGAGGGAGGAGGGGATGGAGTAAAACGGACGTGGGGATGGTGTAAAACGAACAGAGGTGGAACGTGGAGGATGAAGGGGAAGATAGAGAGTTGGGGGATGGTGTGGAATGGCAATAGAGCCAAATGGAGGGGGCAGTGTGAAGTGGGGAGAGAGCGAGATGAAGGGGGATGGTGGAGACCGAGGGGAAGAATGGAGGGATTTAATCTGAGTCCATTCCTCACCTTCTCTGCCTGACATCTTCCACGGGTTGATTGCTGCCGCCCGCCGTTCACTCAGGACCCCGGAAATAGAAGCCCAGTTCTCGCCTATGCTCCGTCACGTGATCGGGCAGCGCCACCCGGCGGCGCGGTGCGGTACTGCAGCGAGCGCTGTATCTGCGGCGCTCGACGTTCACCGTCACCCCACTGTCGGCTGTTGGTACTCGGTGCTGCACTTTCTAATGTTTCGTAACTGCTTTACATTTCAGGACCCAACATAATCTTTTTAAAATTATCCTCGACTATTTTGAACTTTTCCTTTTGAATCTCCTTTAACGTCAATGAAATACAAATGGCTCCTCGAGCCTGCTCCCGCATTCAATCAAACTTTTTGCGGTAGAGGATTTCGAAGGTTCATGACAGACCCTACAGAAACTCCCACCCTACAAAAACTCATTTCAGGGAGGTAGCACCCCCGCCCTCCCGTCGACCTCCACAGGTGTATGTATACAGGACATTTGATTCCGAAAGAACACAACAATTTATTTGATCACATATTGGAACTATTTACACACACACACACACACACACACACACACACACACACACACACACACACACACACACATTCCTTGTTGAGTACTGTAGTTGGCAGTCTCAATGCTAACAGCTAAATGCTAATGCAAATAGCTTTTCTATTTCTTTTGCAAACTGTCCTTGTACTGTGATGTGGCTTGCTTGGCAGATTTGAGCATTTTGTCAGAAGTCTCAACCTCATAGCAGTCCGTGTCAATGAATTTGTTAATTTTGCAAAACATCAGATTCACAAGTGTTTAGTGAGACAGCTGACTTCTGAATTCTGTCTTAATGTGATGCACCATGCTGTATGTCCTTTCTACATCACAATTAGAATTTGGCAGCACCAAAAGCAGCTCCATCAACTGGCAGAGCTGCCCTGTGCTCACAGATTTTACTGTGAACAGCTTCCCCCAGAACTCATCAACTGACAAACTTTTGTAGTTTGCACCAGTCCTTCAAGGTCAGTTGAGACATAATCCAGGACTTCCAAGTGGAGCTGTTCTCTCGCATCTGCCTTGATCACATTTATAAATCTCTCTGACAAAGACAAAATCTGCTCTGGATTCACCTCATCTTGACTCTCTGTATTGGCCACTGACAGATTTTTCAAGATCTGGTCTTGAGAATGTGAAGAGGGTAAGGGGTACGTGTAGAGGGGGTGGGCGAGGGGTAAGTGTAGCAAAATATGTAGACAGGACAAGAGAGAGGTATGTCATTGGGGAAGTAAGGAGAGGTAGCTAAAATAAGGTGCCAGGCCAGATGTGGAGACCACAGGGAAAAGGGAACCTACAACCACAAGACAATGTGCTTGGCAAAATATTTTAAGGATACCTATTTCAAGTGTCCTGGAGTACGTCAGTACTAATTCTAGGTATTACACTTTAACCTTTGCTAAATTCTGAGTATTTCACATGCTTAGCTATGCAATAGCCAATCAATTGATGAATTCGAATCAGTAACCATATTTGCGAATGTAGTACCCTGCTTTTGGGTATAAGTATGACCTTTGTAAACCGACAAATTGGGGAGTTGGCTACCTTACGCCTGAAGTGCATGGGGCTGCGAACTCCTCTCTGAATAAAACCATTTCAGAGGTAATTTCGTGTCTCTGGTATTTTTCCTCAACTGAGCAGGTAACAGTTACAGGTTGACAATTTGGCGAGCCAGCCAGGAGCCTAATGGCTGGCAGTTCGGGGATCCGGTGTAAGCGGTCGGCGGGCAGGTACGAGCGGGTTGAGACGGATGGGCCCTCCGAGAGATTTTTCTCGGTCTCTCTCACCCTCTCTGACTCCCTGTTCGACCTCTTCGGCTCCGGCTGACCATCCTACGGCCTCCACAGACCAAACGGAGAACCTCAGTTGGGAGACACAGATAACAGGTGAGAACTACATAATAGTTTGGTGTTCGAGTCCCCTGGTTAAATAGTTTGGGGTTCGAGTCCCCTGGTAAAAAGTTTGGTATTCGAGTCCCCTGGTAAATAGTTTGGGGTTCGAGTCCCCTTGTAAAAAGTTTGGGGTTCGAGTCCCCTGGTAAAAAGTTTGGGGTTCGAGTCCCCTGGTAAATAGTTTGGGGTTCGAGTCCCCTGGTAAAATAGTTTGGGGTTCAAGTCCCCTGGTTAAATAGTTTGGGGTTTGAGTCCCCTGGTAAAAAGTTTGGGGTTCGAGTCCCCTGGTAAATAGTTTGGGGTTCAAGTCCCCTGGTTAAATAGTTTGGGGTTCGAGTCCCTTGGTAAAAGTTTGGGGTTCGAGTCCCCTGGTAAATAGTTTGGGGTTCGAGTCCCCTGGTAAAATAGTTTGGGGTTCGAGTCCCCGGTTAAAAATAGTTTGGGGTTCGAGTCCCCTGGTATAGGAAGTGGGGTTAGAGTCCCTGCATGGGGTGGGGTTGCAAGCTCCGGAGCAATACCTATTTAATTTGATTAAGGTCTGGGCCCAACATCTAACTGAAACTGCATCCTGCCTTAGACTGGTTGTTAAGAGCAGAAATCTGCCACGCAAAGGTCAGGAAACTGAAGTGGATGCGAGAGTAAGTTACCAAAATGGGCCAGACTCTAGATAAATCAGGACCAAATACGCCATTATGGAAAATGTGTAAAGAATTCCCTGAAAACGAGACAGATTTACGGAGACTGAGCGCGTGGATTAATAAGAAGTTGGGGAATGAATTTTGGCCATTAGGGGGAACCTGAGATCTTGAGAAGTGTAAACGAGCAGAGGGACAGGTGTGGCGACAGAATGTCTCACAGAAATGGAAAGACCTAATTACGCGAGGTATACCGTGACCAGCAGACTTAATGAGCGCTCCCGCCAGACCTCCTGGGAGGTGAATGCAAAAAACAGGAAAATACCCATCAATGATAGTAACGGAAATCCCAGGGGCTGGCCGGTATTGAAGGCCTTATGTGAGATCTATGATGAACAGCGTAGGATTGATGATCATAATGTACAATTTGGTGATAAAAGGCCGGCACCGGATATGACTGGGCTGCAGACCCTATTTGACCCTAATGAGGACACTGAGGAGGAGGAGGAGGAGCAGCAGGTCCCTTCGTTGGTGAGGGCTGCGAATCCCGCCCCGCCTGTACCTTCGGAGCCTTCCGCCCCCCTGTGCCCTTGACCCATGATCGCCCCCCCCCCACCCCCCCCATGCACTCCCGACTTCCCTTTTCGGGATTGTCAGATCCGGTGCAGGAGTTCCAGATGACCGAAGAACCCCCCACTCGCTATAACCACTATGAGTCCCTTATCAGATTTGGGGTGACCCCCAATTTGGGCGTCAACCTGGCAGGAGGGATATACTCTGTCGTTTCCATCTCACCGTCACCTGCACCAGTGATGGTCTCACCCTGACCGAACCTCCTACCCATTGGGCGTTCTGGCTTCACGTTCCCCCACAATGGTGGGCATTGGACCTCGCCCACCTCCCCTCCTGCTCGCCAGTCGCCCTCGAGCCCCCATACACTCCCCATGTGACCCTTGCGTACGACCCTTCAGGACGCTCAGAGGTCTTGGCAGCCTTATTCGCCCCACACTTGGGAACCGAATTCCCAATTTCAGTCTTTGCCACTGTGACTGCGGAGGCAGGCGTAGCCTTAGCCGCCCATGTCCCCGACTTCCTGTGGCAGCAGTCCCCTGGAATAAGCCCCCATATAACCCTCCGTGTAAATGAGGGTCATGCAGCTAAGGAATTGGGCCCTGCCGTCTTCAGGGTGCTGCAGCAGGCAGACCCTTCCCTGACAGGAAACCCGCAGGAAGTGGATAGTGGTAGTATTCTTTTCTTCAACAAGCAATGTGACACCTCAGGAACCCTGCAGCACCATCAGCCTCCGACTGACCCCTGCTGTGAACCCCCCCCCCCCCCAGATATGGGCAACCTCCAAGACCGACGTAGGCCTTACCCCTGTAGCCCCCGTCCAGATACAGGTAAAGCCCAACTCACGATTGCCCCGGATCCCACAGTACCCTCTCAAAGCGGAAGCCGTTCAGGGTGTCCACCCGCTTATTACCTCCTTCTTAGAACAGTGCGTCTTGGTCCCCTGCCTTTCACCCTGTAATACCCCGATCTTAGCAGTGCCAAAGCCCGGACGCCCCGAGTGGCGCCTTGTGCAAGATTTAAGGGCAATTAATGACATCATCCCTCCCCTACATGCCGCCGTCCCCAACCCCGCAACCATTCTGGGCCAGATACCCCCCACTGCACGATGGTTCACCATTATAGATTTACAACACGCCTTCTTCTCCATACACTTACCTAAGGATTCACACTACTTATTCGCCTTCACTTTCCAGGATCGCCAATACCCCTGGACCCGACTCCCCCAGGGCTTTAGGGACTCCCCCACTATTTTCTCACAGACCCTTTGTGGCCAACTGAAGGACCTCACCTTCCCTAAAAACTCAGCGCTCATCCAGTACGTTGATGACCTGCTTTTGGCTAGCGACACTCAGCACGCCTGTGAGGAGGACACAAACTATCTCCCACATATCTGATGACTCTCCCATTAGTAAAGGCAATGCCAGAGCAGACCTGGAAGTCAAGCAAGCCTCCTCCTCTAAAGCAATAACTGTGGATTTGACCCCACGCCTTCTGCCTGTCAGGCAGCCGGTTGATAGCCCAGGCATATCCGACATCGCGCGATTACAGGGGGACGCCCCTGCAGCAGAAATTGATGTTGGAAAAAAACATGGTTGTATTATTAATAATGCAACGGGCCTCTGGCAGACCCCAGCAGGTCAGACTTGTATTCCTGATACTCTCCTGCCTGTCCTGGTCGACCGCCTCCACTCTGACACCCACCTCGGCCAGGAGAGAATGTGTACGTTGTTATTAAAAACATGGTGGTCCCCCAGTCTGAATGAGGCAGCGGAGAGACAGGCAAAAGGTTGCTTAATTTGCCATAAAGTAAACCCGGGTAAATCTATTAGATGTGATAAAGGGTGCACCCCAACCCCAGCAGGACCGTTTGACACATTACAAATGGACTTTATTGAGTTACCTAAGGTGAATTGTTATAAGTACTGTTTGGTTATAATCGACGCCTTCATTAAATGGATTGAAGTCTTCCCCACAACGAACAACAAGGCTTCCACGGTAGTGCGGATGCTACTGAAAGAAGTTATTCCTCGTTTTGGTATCCCACAAAGACTATCATCTGATAACGGCCCGCACTTCATTGGGAAAGTAAACAAAGAACTCTGCGAAATACTAAAGATTAAACAACAATTCCATTGTGCCTATCACCCCCGAGCCGCAGGAATCGTGGAACATGCAAACGGCACCCTGAAGGATAAACTAACTAAACTAAAGACCCTCCTTGGAGTTTATAAGTGGCAACTATTTCCAAAACGTGCACAAACGACTGTATGGCACTACAACCATCGTTTGCTATCCCCACCCCGCCAGTGTCTCCTCACTCTTTACCGTTTTCCCCGACTGGGACCGAGTTGATCAGCCCTTCCAATGTGCCCCCGCCAGCAAAACATTGCCTGAGGGAAAGAGGGTGGAACTCACCTATGTCTCTCCCACGGCCCCGGTCGTGGACTGTTTATTCCCCCCGTCCAATAGGTGGATGAGAAAAGATCTCTGGTGGGAGGGGAATCCCAAGCCCCCGAAGGGTGACCGAGTATATGAGAACGGCTTCTTCGGAACAGGGTGGGGGTGTTCAGACGTGTATGTCTCGAAAAACGTCGCCTGCCTCTCCAAGCCCTGTAGGAAAAGGGAGTTGTCACCCCACCAAGGACCCCTTAGGGATCTCTTGCTCTTGCCATGAGACAAAGTGCCAGTCCCTGGCCCAGGGGGCGCAACTTCTTTGTGGGGAGGGGAACCGCACCCACCTCCGAGTCAACGATCAGGTATTCCTACAACCTAAGTATCGCAGGGGCGCCAAACGAGTGTACGCCCCGGCCGGTATAGCAGAATGGAGTGATACCGTACACCTAAAGAGTGAGGGTTGCACTGAGACCATGTATACCCTCCCGGGGTATTTTTTCTTCTACAAAGGCATTGCCACCAACTTCCTGAAGTACCCCTACCCTTCCTCGGTGGCCTATGGCACCCTCCTCCCTACAGCAGTCCCTTGCCCTGGAACTTGGGGTCCCTCACGCCGCCCGCCTGGGAGGTACAAGAGAGAGGTCTCCCAGGAATTTTGTGCAGATTACCAAGTCCTGACCACCCTAACCGCAGGTCAGGTGGCCGGATACGGGGCAGCTGGCTTTTTCTCTTTGGGGGCATCAGGAGCCGCTATGGCTGCCCACAATCGGAACTATCTGGCCTGTGGTCTCATGAGCCTCGGGAATGCCACCAGGGGAGCATTAAGACTCATGTCTGACAGCCTTAACCAACTGCGGCTCTTCTCCATGCAAAACCGCTATGCACTTGATTACCTCCTCGCCAGGGAGGGTGGGCTCTGTGCTATCGTAAAGGACAAATGCATAATGGGGCTAGACGATGCTACCGCCAACATAACACGGTACATGAACAAAATAGATGAACAGTTAGGATCCATCAAGGAAGGAACAGGTTGGACAGGATGGGGGGACTGGGGACTAGGTGTGTGGAAGGACTGGTTGATCAATGGGGCTATTTACGCACTGATGGCTATTATCAGGATTTTTGTCTCTATCGCCGTTGTTAAATGTGTCCTGAACCGCATGATGGCCTCGCTAGGGGACCTGCTGCCGGCTAAGTCACTGATGGTAGTACGGGCAACCGTCGAGGCCACTGAACTCCTCGAACCTGCACCAGAGGATTTTCACGATATTGATGAGTGATCATTTCATGATCACAGGAGGGAATGAGAATGTGAAGAGGGTAAGGGGTACGTGTAGAGGGGGTGGGCGAGGGGTAAGTGTAGCAAAATATGTAGACAGGACAAGAGAGAGGTACGTCATTGGGGAAGTAAGGAGAGGTAGCTAAAATAAGGTGCCAGGCCAGATGTGGAGACCACAGGGAAAAGGGAACCTACAACCACAAGACAATGTGCTTGGCAAAATATTTTAAGGATACCTATCTCAAGTGTCCTGAAGTACGTCAGTACTAATTCTAGGTATTACACTTTAACCTTTGCTAAATTCTGAGTATTTCACATGCTTAGCTATGCAATAGCCAATCAATTGATGAATTTGAATCGGTAACCATATTTGCGAATGTAGTACCCTGCTTTTGGGTATAAGTATGACCTTTGTAAACCGACAAACTGGGAGTTGGCTACCTTATGCCCGAAGTGCTTGGGGCTGCGAACTCCTCTCTGAATAAAAACCGTTTCAGAGGTAATTTTGTGTCTCTGGTGTTTTTCCTCAACTGAGCAGGTAACAGTTACAGGTTGACAGTCTCTCATTGGGAACTTCTCTGAGATTTTTTGAAGGCACCTAACATAGACTGCTCTGGCATCTTTGAAGAACTGCTTTGTCTTGTAAGGGGGGATCTCTTGTGCTTTCTCGCTTAGCAACTGCCTTCTTGCCAGGTATCCAGTAAAAAGCTCCTCATCCGGGCGGTGAATTTCAGGGTTGCTCACATCGATCTCCTGAACGTTCTGTTCTCTCAATACCTTTGGCTCAATAAATCTGCTTGCTATGTCATGCAGGAGCTCCTCTACACTCTGACCCAACTTGAAGAGGATAGGTGCCTTGTTTTAAAAAATCAGATTGAATTTGGCAAAACACCGTGTGATATTATGGAGAAAGCGT
The DNA here is from genome assembly GCF_048418815.1 of Hemitrygon akajei. Lineage (NCBI taxonomy): Eukaryota > Metazoa > Chordata > Chondrichthyes > Myliobatiformes > Dasyatidae > Hemitrygon > Hemitrygon akajei. The sequence continues at coordinate 73,775,792 of NC_133142.1, read as the reverse complement.
GTGTATATTTTCATTTGCGGGTCTTTCAGCCTCTTCTGAATATGAGATGACTTCTGATTCTCACTCTTTGACTCAAACTATGAAATAAAGGCTGGCCATGGGTGGAGCAGATGGTCCAAACCTTTTCCTAAAGAAAGCCAGCGTGTAGGACAATGCTTTTGTACTCTCTGCTGGGCAACATTGCAGATCTCTTGAAACTCGTTTGGAACCTTTCTCAGAGTAGTAGTAGATGTCAATGAACAGTTCTTCAAGTGACACTGAGAGCTCCTAGCAGCAGTTTTGACACAAATGTTCACCAGGTGACTTGGACAGCCAACGCTGTAAATATGAGGGGCCTGTGCTTTCACTCTTGATAAGACAGAGTTGTTTTTGTCAATCATCACATTGCAGTTGTCACTGCTAAATCCTACACAATTAGGCCTTTGTCATGCATGGATGTTGCAATGCAGTTGAATACGTTTTCAGCTTTGCCATCATTGCACACTGGCATGTCTACAAATCCAGCTGTTACCTTACCCTGTGTTTCATTATAGTACCTGGCTAAAATGGCACATTCCTTCTCACACATGAGATCATTGCTTTCGTCAGCCAAAGTACTGTATGGCCTTGTTTCTGTCCGGATGAGCTTGTACAGATCCTCTGAACATTCAGGTTCCAGTGCCATGCTCACAATAGCTGCTGTCCTGGTTGACGAACAGGCATAGTTTTTTGCTGTTTCTGAATCAGGAAACATTTTCCTGAATAGCTTGCCTGTGTGCTTACACACCTGGAATGGCAGGTTACGCTCAACGATGAAAGATGTAAAGTACACCTCAGCTCTAATGACCTTCTCTGTCAGACTTCGGTTTTCTGCTGAAAACAACTTGAGCAGCCTTCCCTGCGCTTAGCCTCCCTAATATGTTGTGGTCCCTAAAAGAAATAAAAGCATAAGGTGTATCCTTATGATATTGTCTTATGCAGAAAATGTGTCATTAAAATATGTACTTATATTATTGTGGAGTCTTTTTTTATTCAATTACAACTTTAAGCAAGTCTACAGGGAGTTTGGCCTCATCAGGTAGGACATCAATAGAGTAGCTCCTTAGCAGCTAGCCAGCTAGTTTAAATAACATTAGATATGCTAATGAATGAATGACACCTGTTAAACTCACCTCTTTGACCCACCATGGGCAATAGAAAAGTCACTGTTGTAAACAGTGCAGTGAGCAACACTGTCATTATTTTTGACCCCTATTAGACAGGGGTACACATTAGTGTAGTCTGGGGTGAAGTACGTTTTATATTTTCTCTTTTAAGAACACTCTGCCATGGCACTGTAGGACACTAAACTGAACTGATGGACAATGAAAGAGAGAGAGAGGTCGACTGTAAAGCCCGCCCACTGAGAAAACTGATAGGTCTACTTAGCACAAAGAGAGACCAATCAGGATGCTCCCTCTTGCTCTCCATCTCTCTCTCTCTCTCCCTCCCCCTCTCAAAAAATCTATTTCCAGGATATTGTATATAATTTACGGGCGTCGGGGAGCTGCTATCAATATGCAGGAGACTCCTGGAACTTCTGGGAGAGGTGGGATGTCTGCCATGACTAAGATGTAGTTTGTTTTCATCGCTAAAGTGGGCCATGACTTGTTCTCAAAGTTCTGCACTGACTTGCAAATTAAATTTTCTTTCACTACCTGTTCTGTAAACGTCCCCTTAGGCCATGATGTTTCAGTGATAGCATCCCTCGTTCATTGAAGAACAAACTGCAGGAGGAACCAGCACCAGTGGATGGAAATCGATAGATCGTGCTCCATTTTCTGAGTTCCCCAGTGGATTTTTTCCCCTCTAAGTTCCATCATCTGCAGTCCCTTGTGTGACCTCATCCATGCAAACTCCGCTAAGTATAAGTTCAAAGTGCTCATTTGCTCCTTGTCAGAGAACTCCTTTATCTCTGAATGAACTTGCAGTCATGCCACTTTTTTCTCTTTGTGACTGTATGCTATTTCTCTGAAATCCTAACCATTTGTGCTGTTTGTGCTTTGTCCTGTGTTTTGCACCTTGGCCCCAGGGGAACGCTGTTTGTTTGGCTGCTCTCATATATGATTGAGAGATAATAAGCTTGAACTTAAAGAGCATTGCTACTCCTCCTACTGGCTTTGCATGGAGAAGACATGTTTCTCGAACGGCTCAGTTCTCTTTAAGTTATTGAATCTAATCTGCTTTGAAAACTTACTCTTGGAGTATTATGATATCTCGTGTTAAATCTTCTAAAAAGGAAGAGGATCCTTCGGTGCCTATGGAAGCTATTGTGGAGCTAATTCGGAAAGCTCAGAGTGAAACGTCTGAACATCTTTTGGATGTGTGTTTAAAAGTTACCACAGAGCTTAAACGAATGGAGATTCTGCTGCAGACTATTCAAAAAACTTTACAGGAACATACTACTCAGATTCAAGAACATGAAGATGCTTTAACGAGACTGGATACTAAGATGGATGAGTTGGAAAAGTTCAGAGATAAACAATCAAAAATTGTTTAAAAAGTATAAAAAAGTCATGGCTGTGTTATATAGCAAAGGCTATAAACCTTCACTAAATTACCCCGCTCGCCTCAGGATCATTTTGAAAAATGGATCTCCGAAGTGGCTTCTTTCAATTAAGGAAGGGCACAATTTTCTTCAGGCCAAATCAGGTCCAGAAGATTAATTGTTTAATACTGTATCATATAAACTATGCTTCCTTAGCTTGACCAATTCTTTGTTGTTGGAAGTTTTCAGTCCAATGGTTTAGTACGTGTTTCTTTTGAACAATTTTCTCTTCTATTCTCGTATGCTCTTATAATTAGTTTCTGTTCTTATCGCATTTTAACATGATGTTTTGAATTTTTCTTTAGCTCTTTTGAATAATATTTAGTCTATCAACTCCAGAAGTTTAACTGTTTATTTCTGCTTCATATAACCTTCTTCCCTCAGTTTGACTGATCAATTCATTGCACTTTTGTAGTTTATTTGTTTATTACTTCTTTCTTTGAACAATTCTTTTTTTGATATATGTTCATAAATAATCCTTTTTCTTCTCATTTTTTATTTTTTTTCTGTTTAGAAAATTAATAGACTTAACTTCAGTAAGTTTTCTTTGTAATGTTTTTTGCAAACACTATGTTTTGAATTTTTTTTAGTTCGTTTGAAGGTTATGTAGTCTAGGTTGGAATTCATTCTGTACTAATCTTTTCTTCTCTTGGAGCTCTGCCAGTAGGATGTTGGGGGTGGAATTTATCAGTAGATTAGCTTTTGTCCCCTATTGGGCGATATTTTTCTTTGGGGGGAGGGCGGGAGTGGGCTCTTTGTTTTCTTTTTCCTTTTTATGAGCTGTTTGGTTATCCCTGCCTCTTCTATTGCTTGGTTAAGTATTTTGAACTTGAAGGTTTGGATTTTTGGTATATTCCAGTGGTTTATATGTTTAACCCATTTTAAATATATTTAAATGGTACACAATATTAATTTTCTTAGTGTAATGTGAAAGGTTTAAACCACCCTGTGAAATACAATAAGATTTTTACCTATATTAAGAAATTGAATGCCTCAATTATTTTCTTACAAGGAACACACGTTCGCAAATCTGACTGTGGACATTTGTTCAAATGTTGGAATGGTCTAGCTTTTCATTCTTCCTTTCAAGCCAAGGCCAGGGGTACTTCGATTTTGATTGACAATTCAAATTGCCTTTGTTCAACATGATGTAATGTCTGACCCCAATGGGCGGTTCGTTATAGTCTCAGGGAAATTAGATAACAAACTAATGGCTTTTGCTAATCTCTATGCTCCGAACATAGATGATCCCAGCTTTTTTGAACTTTTTTTTCTTTTTTACCTGACTTAAATTTGTACTCTTTAATGTTGGGAAGTGATTTTAATTGCTGTCTTGACCCTGTTTTCAAGTCAAGTCAAGTCAAATCACTTTTATTGTCATTTCGACCATAACTGCTGGTACAGTACATAGTAAAAATGAGACAGCAATTTTCAGGACCATGGTGTTACATGACACAGTACAAAAACTAGACTGAACTACGTAAAAAACAACACAGAGAAAGCTACACTAGACTACAGACCTACACAGGACTGCATAAAGTGCACAAAAAGTGCAGGCATTACAATAAATAATAAACAGGACAATAGGGAAAGGTGTCAGTCCAGGCTCTGGGTATTGAGGAGTCTGATAGCTTGGGGGAAGAAATTATTACATAGTCTGGTCGTGAGAGCCCGAATGCTTTGGAGCCTTTTCCCAGACAGCAGGAGGGAGAAGAGTTTGTATGAGGGGTGCATGGGGTCCTTCATAATGCTGTTTCCTTTGCGGATGCAGCGTGTAGTGTAAATGTCTGTGATGGCGGGAAGAGAGATCCCAATGATCTTCTCAGCTGACCTCACTATCCGCTGCAGGGTCTTGTGATCCGAGATGGTGCAATTTCCGAACCAGGCAGTGATGCAGCTGCTCAGGATGCTCTCAATACAACCCCTGTAGAATGTGATGAGGATGAGGGTGGGAGATGGACTTCCCTCAGCCTTCGCAGAAATTAAGAGACACTGCTGGGCTTTCTTTGCTATGGAGCTTGTGTTGAGGGACCAGGTAAACACTGAGAAATTTGGTGCTCTTAATGATCTCTACCGAGGAGCCGTCGATGTTCAGTGGGGAGTGGTCGCTCCGTGCCCTCCTGAAGTCAACAACCATCTCTTTCATTTTGTTCACATTAAGAGACAAGTTGTTGGCTCTGCACAAGTCCGTTAGCTGCTGCACCTCCTCTCTGTAAGCTGACTTGTCTTTCTTGCTGATGAGACCCACCACGGTGGTGTCATCGGCGAACTTGATGATATGGTTCGAGCTGTGTGTTGCAGCACAGTCGTGGGTCAGCAGAGTGAACAGCAGTGGACTGAGCACGCAACCCTGGGGAGCCCCGTGCGCAGTGTGATGGTGTTGGAGATGCTGCTCCCGATCCAGACTGACTGAGGTCTCCCAGTCAGGAAGTCTAGGATCCATTTGCAGAGGGAGATGTTCAGGCCCAGTAGGCTCAGCTTTCCAATCAGTTTCTGAGGGATGATTGTGTTGAATGCTGAACTGAAGTCTATGAACAGCATTCGAATGTACGTGTCTTTTTTGTCCTGGTGGGTTAGGGCCAGGTGGAGGGTGATGGCAATGGCGTCATCTGTTGAGCGGTTGGGACGGTACGCAAACTGCGGGGGGTCCTGTGAGGGGGGCAGCAGGGTCTTGATATGCCTCATGACGAGCTTCTCGAAGCACTTCATGTTGATGGATGTAAGTGCAACAGGACGGTAGTCATTTAGGCAGGACACTGAAGACTTCTTCGGCACGGGGTGACGGTGGCGGCCTTGAAGCAGATGTTCATCTTCGAAATGATTGAATATTAGTAGACCTGCCTCCTATATCCAATCTTCTCTAATGAAGTGTGACATTAATGATATTTGCTGCTTTTTACATCCAACAAGTAGAGAATATTCCTTTTTTTCTCATGTTCATCATACCTATTCCAGGATTGATTATTTTTTTGACGATAGTCATTTGATACCCTCTGTTCGATCCTGTTTATATTAACTGCTGTTTCAGATCATGCCTCCGTCTTTTTATCTGTAAATCTTCCAGGTGTTTCTCGATCAAACAGATTTCTGCATTTTAATCCAATTTTACTATTGGATAAGGCTTTTAAAAATTGTTTAGAGAGTCAAATTACTTTTTTCTTTGAAGAGAATACACTGGATGGCACTTCTAGCCTTATTATTTGAGATGCTTTCAAGGCTTATATTTGAGGCCAAATTATTTCCTATACTTCAAGTATTCAGAAAAAAGCTAATAAGGAGAGAACTGATTTAGCCAATCAGCTGAAACATTTAGATCAAAAATATGCTTCTCATCTGGATCCCTTCTTATATAAAAGACGTGCTGAAGTTAAAACTAAATATGATTTGTTCTTAACTTACCCTATTGAAACTCAACTTTTAAAAGATAAAAGTCCATTTTATGTTCATGGTGATAAAACGGGCAAACTTTTGGTGAATCAACTTAAAACTTTAATAGTTAAATGTCAAATTAAGGAAATCTCCAAAGCGAATGGTGATATAACTTCTGATCAATTAGAAATAAATGATACTTTTAGAAAATTTTACTCTAAACTGTATAGCTCCGATTCCCCTAAAGCCAAATTTGCTATGAATAATTTTTTACATCGTTTAAATATTCCCTCACTTTCTGAGGTTAATCGAAAATGGTTAGATCAACCTTTTTCTTCTGAGGAAATTGTCCATTCTCTGAGTTCGGGGAAGGCTCCCGGTCAGGATGGATTTTCTGGAGAGTTCTAGAAGGCTTTTGCTTCTTTTCTTATTCCTCACTTACTTTCTGTCCTTTCTGACTCTTTTAAATTAGGCAGGTTGCCACAATCTTTTTCTTTTTAATAATTGTTATTCTCATTTTAACATTCGTCGTTCACTGAATGTTATTTATTCTCCCTCTAAAGAAACTTTGGAATGCATGATTTCCCACTGAGTTGCAGAGAAAGCCTTTGATCGGGTTGAATTGAATTATTTATTTAAAGTATTAGAAAAATTTAACTTTGGGTCCAATTTTATTTAATAGATTAAATTACTTTATTTATCTACCCCTGCACAGGTTCTTACTAACTCTCAGAGTTCTAAACCATTTAGTCTCCAACATGGAACTAGACAAGGATGCCCTTTGAGTCCTTTGCTTTTTGATTTGGCTTTAGAGCCTTTAGCCATCGCGTTTCGTGAACCCGTTGACATCTCAGATATTTTAAGTTGTCACTTTATGCTGATGTCCTTTTGCTCTACATCTCGAATGTGGAGTCCTCTCTACCCTCAGTACTCTCTTTACTTTCTGAATTTAGTCAATTCTCAGGATATAAACTTAATCTTCATAAGAGTGAACTTTTTTCTTTGAATAATTTGGTATCGCTCAACTCTGACCTTCCTTTTCAAATTGTAAGAAATCAGTTTACTTATTTGGGTATAACAACTACTAGGAATTATCAATTCCTTTTTAAAGAAAGCTTTATCACTCTTTTGGAATACGTTAAGAAGGTGCTATCAAACTGGTCATCCCTTTCTTTGTCGCTGATTGAACATATCAATTCTATTAACATGAATATTTTGACTAAATTTTTATATTTATTTCAAGCCCTACGTGTTTTTATTCTTAAATCCTTTTTTGACTCTTCAGACTTGATTATATCTTCTTATTTATGGAAGAGTAACCCCCCCCCCCCGATGAAACAAAGTTCATCTTCAGAAAACTAAAAAAAATGGGGGATTAGCCCTACTCAATTTTAGGTTTAACTACTGGGCAGTCAACATACGCTATCTTATGTTTCGGTTATATTGTATTAATCGTGATGACTGTCCGGTTTGGGTTTCTTCAGAAGTTAATTCTGTTAATAAATTTTCTATTATTTCTCTTCTTGGTTCTTCAATTCCTCTATCCTTAAGTAATTTAACTGATAATTATGTAGTTAAACATTCTTTGAGGATTTGGTTACAGTTTAGAAAATTCTTTGGGATATTTGGTTTATCACTCTCTAGTCCCATTTTTTCTAATTTTTTTTAAACCTTTGACTGATGTAGTTTTTAAAGAGTGGACTAGACTAGGTATTAAATGTTTTCAGGATCTGTTTGTTGGAGACAGTCTTTCCTCATTTGATCAACTATCTATTAAATATAATCTTCGTAAAGCTCACTTTTTTAGATATTTACAAATTAGAAACTTCTTGCATTCTCAACTTCATACATTTCCTAAATGTCCAGATAAGAATTTAATTGATACAAATTTTACCCTGAAACCTTTTCATAATGGATCTATTTCTAATATTTATAGTATGTTGTTGGCAACGAGAAACATTCCGTTAGATAAAATTAAAAATCTCTAGGAACAAGACCTACAGATTTCAATTGATGAGGATACTTGGAATGAAATTTTTACACTTGTTCACACCTCTTCATTATGTGTGTGTCACTCTCTTTTACAATATAAGGTGGTTCATAGAGCCTATATGACTAAAGGTAAGCTCTCTCGTTTTGACTCAGATTTTTCTCCATACTGTTTAAGGTGTAATGTCGAAGAGACCTCTCTAATTCACATGTTTTGGTCCGGCTCACGGCTTGATAAATTTTGGAAAGAAGTATTTCAAACTTTCTCAGAGCTTTTTAAAGTAAACTTTAAACCCAACCCTCTGACTGCCTTGTTTGACATTGTTGGAGGAAATGGTTTTACTCTTAAGCCGAATGATTTGCATATTTTGGCTTTTGTTTCTCTTACCCATAAGAATTTTGTTGCTTAAATGGAAAGATGCCACTCCGCCTACTCATGCCCATTGGTTGATTAATGTTATGACATGTTTAAATCTAGAGAAGATTAGGTGTTCTAGACAAGATTTTTTCACATTATGGGGATCTTTTTTGGAACTACTTTTACAATCTTCGACTTGTTCAGCAATGATGTTGGCTATTATACGTACTGTGTATGTTAATCAAAATGGCTTCTTTGTTTGTTAAAAGTAAAACTGCTTCTTTGTTATGCTAACTGGTGAGAGAGTGTTGTCTTGCAGAGCATTCTCGAAGCTTCTCACAGTCTGTTTAGGTTTAGAATTGCTGATAACGGGGATTGTATTCATTTGTTAACCAATGGGGTTGGATGTCATTTTTTTCTTGTGGGTCTGGGAGCTGGGATTTCATGGTCTTTTCGAGGGTCAGGGAAGAAGAAGACGAAGAAGGTGGACGCGTGCCACACTGCTCGGTCGATCACTTTGGGTGGTCCCAGGTGCGAGGTCGTGGAGGTCGGAGGAGAGCGAAGAGGGGTCGAACGGTTCGATGGTTGAGCTCCAACAATGTGCACTAAATTGGCTGAACTCTGATAAGTTTTGGCACCTTTGCTTTATTTTCTTTTCCTTCATATATATTGTATCGTTATTAATCACTTAGTTCTAGTAAGATTCATAAAGTGTATTCTGTAACCATACCTGGTGTGAGCTTGATATTGTGTGTGCGACGTTGCGTTTACGTGTATTCCACAGTACCTGCTTATATGGGAGGTGGGGTTGGAGAGTGGCTGGAATTTTCCCGCTAGCCTGCGGCGTAAGTGTTACGTTTGTGGGGTGCTCGTGTCCGGGATTGGATTTTCAGTAGCTGTGGAATCGTGTATGCCCAGTAGTACGGAGATGGACAGAGATAAGATTGTAAGCTGGTGCGATTTAGAAGATGTACCGGAGCATTATGCGTATGTGGTGAGCGGGGTGGATTTTCAGGTTTTGGATGGTGCGTTAGTGCGGGGGTTGAATTTGGTCAAAGGTATGGGGTCGATAGAACTGGTAGCATGGAAGTGTGGTAAAGAGGTGGAGTCTAGCTGAGTGTTGGTTCGTATGAGTGCTGATGTCAGGACATTGGAACTGCTGGTGACGGTCAGCATCTGGGGGAGGCGGGGCTGTGGGGCCTTCACACCCTCTTGGAGGACGAGGGTGAGGAGACACCAGAGGAGCAGCTAGAGTTGACCCCCGGGGAGGTGTCCATCACCAGTAAACGGGGGTCGGAGTGGGAAGGCGTGGCCAGGCCCTGCCCCCCAGGTAGGGTGGAGGACTCGGAGCTGGCAGCCGCACTTAACTCCCTGGTGGGAGTGGCCGAGAGGCCACGGCTGAAGCTGGGGGTGTTCTCCGGAGCCAAGCCTACTCTGGACGGAGAGGTGGACTATGAGACCTGGATCGAGCGTATGTGTTTGATGTTAGAGGAGTGGCCAGGCTCAGATGAGGAGAAGAGGCAGCGATTGGTGGGAAGTTAGAGGGGTGTGACGGCCAAAGCAGTCTGGGAGTTGAAAGTTGAAAAGCCCGGGGCCTCAGTGGAGGAATGTATAGAAGTTTTGGAGGGAGCGTTCGGGTTGTCAGGGGATCCCTGGCTGCTTTTAGCAGAGTTTCAACGCATGAAACAACGGAGAGGGGAAAAGCTCTCCGAGTACATATTTAGGATGGAGGGGATGCTCTCGGGGCTGCGGCGCCAGGGGGTAGTGAAGGCGCCTGATGTGGCTAGCGTGAGGATGAGTCAGTTATTCAGTGGCTCTCTGGAGGAGGACAAGGTGGCGTGGACTATCCGGCAGGCTTATAGAAAGGGCCCCCCTCCACCATTCGGGCAACTGATTAGAGAGGTGCGGGAGGAAGAGAGAGAGCGTTGGGGCGGAAAGGGGGCTCAGGCCACCAGGAGCAATCCTCAGCGATACAGGAAGTGGTGGCCGGGTGGAGGACCGAGAAACCCAAGGGGTCCCAGGGGAGTAGGGATCCCCCGCCTGAGGGGAAGGACGGGGAAAGTACCCCCTCCAGGGGGCGGCCCGCGCAATGGGCTGGGAGCGGAAACGCAGGCTAGTGGAGAAGATGCTGAAGTTGGAAGATGTCTTTTCTCTGGGCGAGTTTGATGTGGGCTGCTCCAAAAGCACCCGCTACACCATCCGGGTGACGGAGGACACCCCGTTCAGAGAGAAGTCACGGTGACTGGCTCCGGCAGATGTTGAAGATGTGCGGCAGCACTTGTGCAAGTTGAAGGAAGCCGGAATTATAGCTGAGTCCTGAAGTCCCTATGCGTCCCCAATAGTGGTGGCATGGAAGAGGGATGGGAGGGTGCGCATGTGTGTTGACTACAGGACTTTGAATCGGCAAACTGCCCCTGATCAATATACTGTCCCGAGGGTCGAGGACGTGTTGGCCTGTCTGAGCGGAGCGAAGTGGGTCAGTGTGCTGGACTTAAGAAGTGGGTATTACCAGATCCCGATGAGTGAGGGCGATAAAGAGAAGACGGCCTTTATCTGCCCGCTGGGGTTCTTTCAGTTCGAACAAATGCCCCAAGGCATATCGGGAGCCCCAGCCACCTTCCAGAGGCTCATGGAGAGGACTGTGGGGGATATGACTCTGCTGGAGATGCTGGTGTACCTGGATGATTTGATAGTGTTTGGATCGACTTTGGAGGAACATGAAGAACGGCTGTTAAAGGTGTTAAGCCGGCATAAGGAGGAAGGGCTGAGGCTTTCCCCGGACAAATGCCAGTTCTGCAAATCGTCGGTCAGCTATGTTGGCCACATCATTTCCTGAGAGGGAGTTGCTACTGATCCAACTAAGATCAAGGCCGTGACCACCTGGCCGAGACCCCAGAAGGTGGGCGCTCTACGCTCGTTTTTGGGGTTCTGTGGGTATTACCGCCGATTCGTGAAAGGATACGCTAAAATGTGTCACCCGTTGACTCAGCTGTTGTGTGGCTATCCCCCGGTGGGGAATAAGAGGAAGGGGGACTGGAGGCAAGACGCTGGAGGATACTGGAACCTAGCGGAACCTTTTGGCTCGAGATGGGATGATCGATGTGAAGAGGCGTTCCAATCTCTGAAGAGGGCGCTGATCCAGGGCCCGGTGTTGGCTTTTGCCGATCCCCAGAAGCCATGTGTGCTGCACCCGGATGCCAGTCGAGAGGGTCTAGGGGCTGTTCTGTACCAGGAGCATGGCAAAGCATTGAGGCCGGTAGCCTTTGTCAGCCGAAGCTTGTTGCCATCGGAGAGAAACTATCCCACTCACAAGTTGGAGTTCCTGGCGTTGAAGTGGGCGGTGGTGGACAAGTTGAGCGATTACCTGTACGGAGAACGGATAACAATCCTTTCACTTATATCCTGACTTCGGCGAAACTGGATGCCACAGGACACCGCTGGCTGGCAGCTTTGTCGGTATATGATTTCAGCCTGAAGTACCGGCCGGGAAGCAGGAATGTCGATGTGGATGCTTTGTCACGTCGGGAGCCAGGGAAACAGGAGAAGGACGAGGGGTGGGAGAGCCTGGAGTGAAGGCCATGTGTCAGTTTGCTATCACCGTGAAGGCCGAGGGAAGGGGAAGGCTGGAGCGAGCCGTGGACCCTTTGGGGGCTTTTGATGATGCCCTGCCCCTTATTTACTGTGACCTGACTGCACCGCAGACTAAACAGTTGCCGGAACTGAGTCCGGGGGAAGTGGCAGCTGCTCAGCAAAATGACCCAGGTCTTGGCACTGTGTGGAGAGCGGTAGAGAAGGGGAATGTGGCGTTGGCCGAGAAGGCGAAACATGCATCCGTGCCTCTGTTATTGAAGGAGTGGCCTCGGTTAAAGTTGAAGAACCAGGTCTTGTACCGGGTCACGGCGCCTCTGGACCAACCCCGCCGTTGGCAACAACTGGTTCTGCCGGAGGAGTATCGGCAGACTGTGCTCCAGGCCTTACATGATGATTCCGGACACTTGGGGGTGGAAAAGACCTATGGATTACTCAAAGACCGGTTCTACTGGCCCCGGATGAGGGGGGAGGTTGAAGAATACCGCAGGAAATGCAGTTGTTGCATCAGGAGGAAGACCCTGTCAGCGTCGGTGGCTCCTCTGAAATCATATACCAACAAAGCTGCCAACCACCGATGGCCTGTAGCATCCAGTTTCGCCGAAGTCAGGATATAAGTGAAAGGATTGTTATCCGTTCTCCAAATAGATAATCGCACAACTTGTCCACCACCGCCCACTTCAGCGCCAGGAACTCCAACTTGTGAGTGGGATAGTTTCTCTCCGATGGCGACAAGCTTCGGCTGACAAAGACTACCAGTCTTAATGCTTTGCCATGCTCCTGGTACAGAACAGCCCCGAGACCCTCTCGGCTGGCATCAGTGTGCAGCACATATGGCTTCTGGGGATCGGCAAAAGCCAACACCGGGCCCTGGATCAGCGCCCTCTTCAGAGATTGGAACGCCTCTTCACATCGATCATCCCATCTCGAGCCAAAAGGTTCCGCCAGGTTCCAGTATCCTCCAGCATCTTGCCTCCAGTCCCCCTTCCTCTTATTCCCCACCGGGGGATAGCCACATAACAGCTGAGTCAACGGGTGACACATTTTAGCGTATCCTTTCACGAATCGGCGGTAATACCCACAGAACCCCAAAAACGAGCGTAGAGCGCCCACCTTCTGGGGTCTCGGTCAGGTGGTCACGGCCTCGATCTTAGTTGGATCAGTAGCAACTCCCTCTCACGAAATGATGTGGCCAACATAGCTGACCGACGATTTGCAGAACTGGCATTTGTCTGGGGAAAGCCTCAGCCCTTCCTCCTTATGCCGGCTTAACACCTTTAACAGCCTCTCTTCATGTTCCTCCAAAGTCGATCCAAACACTATCAAATCATCCAGGTACACCAGCATCTCCAGCAGATTCATATCCCCCACAGTCCTCTCCATGAGCCTCTGGAAGGTGGCTGGGGCCCCCGATATGCCTTGGGGCATTCGTTCGAACTGAAAGAACCCCAGCGGGCAGATAAAGGCCGTCTTCTCTTTATCGCCCTCACTCATCGGGATCTAGTAATACCCACTTCTTAAGTCCAGCACACTGAACCACTTAGCACCGCTCAGGCAGGCCAACGCATCCTCGACCCTCGGGACAGTATATTGATCAGGGACAGTTCGCCGATTCAAAGTCCTGTAGTCAACACACATGCGCACCCTGCCATCCCTCTTCCGTGCCACCACTATTGGGGACGCATAGGGACTTCGGGACTCAGCTATGATTCCGGCTTCCTTCAACTTACACAAGTGCTGCCGCACATCCTCAACATCTGCCGGAGCCAGCCGCCGGGATCTCTCTCGGAACGGGGTGTCCTCCGTCACCCGGATGGTGTGGCGAGTGCTTTTGGAGCAGCCCACATCAAATTCACCCGGAGAAAAAACAGCTTCCATCTTCAGCATCTTCTCCACTAGCCTGTGTTTCCACTCTGGCGATACAGGGGAATCCCCGAAGTTAAAGGCTTCAGCGGTCACCTCCCTTCGATGCTCCAATCCCTCCCTGTTAGGGGTCCTCACTGGTGCGCTAGACATTATCGTCACCGGGAACAGATGTGCCAGTGGCATTCCCCTCTTAAAGGTGACTTCTCTTGCCGTAGTGTTCCTGACACTTATAGCTATACGCCTCGCATGTACCACCCCTGGTCTCTGCACATCGGGCCTCACCAGCGCCCCCGCTGGAAATCGTGTCTCCCCTCAAGATCGTCCGGGGCGTCTACTAACAGGGCTTCGCCCGCTGGCACTCCGGGGAATCTGGGGGGTCCCCATCACGAGCGCTACCTCCCCTGGTCAGATCACCTCAAGCCTCGCCTGTGTACACCACACCGTCCCTCGTTTACACTCCGGGTCCACCCCTTGGGGTCACTCCCTTCTTCGAATACCGCTCGAAACACTGGATGCACCGAGAGGATTTCCAGAAAGTGTTCCCCCCCTTTCTCCTTACAAGCTCCCAGGGGGAGTTAGTCCCCACCAGGAGGGCAGCATCACCGGTTTCCACCGGGTCCGGACACACCAACACCAACGTCTCAATAGCTTCGGACACTCCCACATCGCCCTCCGAGAACTCCAATCTCACCGATAGGTACACATCATACGGGTACTCACCCTCACTCACACCCCAAATCTGCAGGGTGTCAAATGGGGTTACGGGCAAGTGCTTTAGATATTTGTTGTAGAACGACCGGTACAATAAGGTCACCTGCGATCCCGTATCGAGAACGGCTTTTGCGTAAACTCCCTCTATCCGTAGACACACGCTGGCATGGGGTCCTACCAGCTCATCCAGAATAAAGACTTGGGCTCCCGGTCATCCCCTAGCTGATCTCTGGGAACGTGTTCCTCCAGAGACTCCAGTTCGTTCCCCCACTGAGCCTCTCCTAAGTTTCCCGACACCTCTCCCTTCTTAGTTGTAGGGGGCTTGTCCTCCACGGGACTCCTTGTCTCTCACAATCCCACCGAAAGTGTCCCTCCTCTCCACAGCTATAGCACACCCTCGGCCACTCACAGTCCCGCCGGAAATGCCCCTCTTTCCCACAGTTAAAGCACACGCTGCCCGCCGCCCCTCCTCTCCCAGGGCGGCTGCCACTCCCAGCCCACTGCATGGGCCGCCCCCGGCAGTGGGTACCTTCCCTGTCCTTCCCCTCCAGAGGGGATCCCTACTCCCCTGGGGGTTTTCAGTCCTCCGCCCGGCCACCACTTCCTGTATCGCTGATGATCGCTCCCGTAGGCCCGCGCCCCTTTTCTGCCCCAACACTCTCTCTTCCTCCCGCACCTCTCTAATCAGCTGCCCGAATGGTGGAGGGGGGGCCCTTTCTATAAGCCTGTCGAATAGTCCATGCCACCTTGTCCTCCTCCAGAGAGCCACTGAATAACTGACTCATCCTCACGCTAGCCACGTCAGGCGCCTTCACTACCCCCCGGCGCCACAGCCCTGAGAGCATCCCCTCCATCCTAAATATGTACTCGGAGAGCTTTTCCCCTCTCCGTTGTTCCAGGCGTTGGAACTCTGCTAAAAGCAGCCAGAGTTCCCTTGACAACCCAAACGCTCCCTCCAGAACTTCTATACATTCCTCCACTGAGGCCCCAGGCTTCTCAGCTTTCAACTCCCGGACTGTTTTGGCTGCTAAACCTCTCAAACTTCCCACCAATCGCTGCCGCTTCTCCTCCTCCGAGCCTGGCCACTCCTCTAACATCAAGGACGTATGCTCGATCCAGGTCTCATAGTCCACCTCCCCGTCCGGAGTAGGCTTGGCTCCGGAGGACACCCCCAGCTTCAGCCGTGGCCTCTCGGCCACTCCCACCAGGGAGTTAAGTGCGGCTGCCAGCTCCGAGGCCTCCCATATCGGAGGTACTGCATCCAGTACCTTTCTTAATTTGCTTTCAATTGACTCTATGGCTGGGGATATGTCTTGTAAATGGTGGCTGGATCTCCATTCAGGTTGTAGTTGTGTCAGCCAGTCATGCCCCAACAATACCTGCCTTCCTGTTTCTACCACATACGAGTCAATGTGGCTTGTTGGTTGTTGTATTTCACTGTTACAAATATCATTCCCACAGGAGTTATCTTTTCTCCAGTGTAAGTTCTGAGTTGGATATCTGCAGTCCTCAGTTCAGTATCTTTGAAATGCTTTTCCAGCCATTTTGCAGAATGACTGCAAAGCTGAACCAGCGTCCAATTCTGTTTTAAATAATTTGCCATTCACTTCTGGTGCTCACACTGGCATTCATTCCTGGCTACAATTCAATTTCATCTCCGGCTGCTCTCTCTATTGATGCAGCTCTTTTGGTGCTTCAGTTGGGAGCCATTTTTTAATGGTTTTCTGGTGGATTCTACAAAAGTAAATGATCTCTGTGTGTATCATTAAGCCTGTCACTGTACTGACAATATTCAGACCGTTCCTTCAATTTAGCCATGTAGGCTGAAATGGACTCCCCATCCTTTAGATGCTGCTTATGAAACCTGAAATGTTCTGCAATCAATCATGATTTTGGTTTTAAATATTCCTGCATTACGTTCATGATATCAGTAAAGCCCATTTCAGCTGGTTTGGTTGGAGCAGTTAAACATTTAAGCAAACTATATGCTCTTCCACCAATTGCACGCAGCAAAACTGGCACTCATTTTTCATCAGCTGTTCCATTTGCTTTAAAGTACTGCTCAGTTTATTCAGTATACATGATCCAGTTACCTGTTGTGCAATCGAATGCTTCTATTGACTGATGTAGCAACCATTAATGCTTTTTTATGAACCTGTGAATTCTGTCTGTTTTCTGCCTTTTTTTAAACTTGACCATCTCCATCCCCTTGTGAAAAAAGCACATGCTTTGCTTTTTTAAAACTTGAACATCTCTCCCCTTGTGAAGAAAAAGGTGCTGCACTTCCCATTTTTCCTTCGCAAGGAGAGATGTTCGAGTTCAACAAGTTGGTAGTCATCTCAGGTTCATTAAAAAATTTACTCATTGCCACTGTTGTGTTTTGGTAACTCTAGAAACTAATCAAAAGGTAAACAAGGGGGCCGGGGATACTCATGTATTTAATTTCTTTTTTTAGTGAAGTGCTCAAATATGATGTGGTGACATAATGACATAAGCCATTCATGTACATGTACATGATCAAATAATGTATTTACGATATTACTCAAATGCTACTGAAATATTAAATACACTACAGAACCAATCAACCTCCACTTTAAATATATCCAATGACTTGGCCTCCATATCTGTCTGTGGCAATGCTTTGTACAGATTCACCACCTCCTGGCCAAATAAATCCCTCCTCAACTCTGTTCTAAAGGGATGTCCTTCTAGTCTGAGACTGTGCACTCTGGTCCTAGACTCTCCCACTACAGAAAACATCTTCTCCACATCCCCTCACTCTAGAGCTTTCAATATTCTATAGGTTTCAGTGAGATCCACCCTCATTCTTCTAAACTCCAGGACCTCAGGCCCTGAGCCATCAAACACTCCTCATACATTAACCTCTTCGTTTTCAGGATCATTCTCGTGAACCTCTTCTGGACCTGCTCCAATGCCTTTCTTAGGCAAGAGGCCCAAAACTGCTCACAATACTCATCTGGGCTGACCAATGCCTCATAACGCCTCAGCATTTCATGCTTGTTGAGGGATTAGAACATTTAACGTCTATGGGGAAGGAACTGGTTCGTGGGAATGAATGGGTTGTTGTTGCAGAGAGCTGCACTGGCTTGCTCCCAGTGATGTGATGATTCTGTAAAAGTTATTTTGACAGGGTAACTTGAAGAGGGGAACACAAGCAGATGGGCCTAATGGCCTGGAATTTTTTTTGCTAATACTGTGCAGGAATCTGAAAAACTGTTTTTACTTAAGAAGCAGTAGAGAGGAAACACTGAAAAAGACAGAGAAGATTGAATTCATTCCGCCTAGGGTCCGAAAAAGATTTATTCTCTAACTACACGATTTACACAAACGAAATGCGGAGGAGCTCAGCAGCTCAGGTAGTATCAGGCCTGCAAAAGAGGGGCTGAAGCCACCCACCTCCCCCTCACCTATCACCTGTCAGCTTGTACAGCTTCCCCTCACCTATCACCTGTCAGCTTGTACACCTCCCTCTCACCTATCACCTGTCAGCTTGTACACCTTCCCCTCACCTATCACCTGTCAGCTTGTACACCTTCCCCTCACCTATCACCTGTCAGCTTGTACAGCTCCCCCTCACCTATCACCTGTCAGCTTGTACAGCTTCCCCTCACCTATCACCTGTCAGCTTGTACAGCTCCCCCTCACCTATCACCTGTCAGCTTGTACACCTCCCCCTCACCTATCACCTGTCAGCTTGTACAGCTCCCCCTCACCTATCACCTGTCAGCTTGTACACCTCCCCCTCACCTATCACCTGTCAGCTTGTACAGCTTCCCCTCACCTATCACCTGTCAGCTTGTACACCTCCCTCTCACCTATCACCTGTCAGCTTGTACACCTCCCCCTCACCTATCACCTGTCAGCTTGTACAGCTTCCCCTCACCTATCACCTGTCAGCTTGTACACCTCCCTCTCACCTATCACCTGTCAGCTTGTACACCTCCCCCTCACCTATCACCTGTCAGCTTGTACAGCTTCCCCTCACCTATCACCTGTCAGCTTGTACAGCTCCCCCTCACCTATCACCTGTCAGCTTGTACAGCTTCCCCTCACCTATCACCTGTCAGCTTGTACAGCTTCCCCTCACCTATCACCTGTCAGCTTGTACAGCTCCCCCTCACCTATCACCTGTCAGCTTGTACAGCTTCCCCTCACCTATCACCTGTCAGCTTGTACAGCTTCCCCTCTCCCCACTCTTTTTAAATTTTGGCTTTGGCTCCTTTCCTTCCCTGTCCTGACATGTCGATTGTACTGTTCCCTCCAGAGATGCTTGAGTTTCTCCAACACTTTGTTCATGTTGAACAAAACACAGCTTCACTTTATTTTAAATTTGACATCTTGCTGACACATTCTTGATGCAAGCTTTTACTGTTTTTGAGAAATATGTCACATGGGCTGTGAGTCAAGGGGGTAAAGAGATGTGGTCTCTAAGCTCTTGTGAAAAGCGTGTCAGCAGTGAGATGGCTTTATTCAGATGGAACTGCAGATGGTGCTGTAGTCACGGTAACAATGTCCTCTTCTCTTGTTTAGCTGTCCTGAAACAGATTTTAAAGTGACTGGGCTCCCTCTTGTGGGTAGGCATGAAATATAGATAGATAGATAGATACTTTATTCATCAAAGAACTCTGGCTATATTGTCTTTCATTCCATCAAACTGTCCCCAAAAGGCATTTGTATCTCCCAGTCTTTCAAAGCTGATGACCTGTGTCAGGGAGGAAGACTGGTGTATATGCAAGCCCTCTGGTTCAGCATTGTTCATCTACTAGAAAGGATGCAAAGAACAATTAACAGGATGTGGCCTGGATTAGAGAGCAAGTCTTATGAGGAAAGGTTGTGTGAGCTAAGGGTTTTCTCAGTGGAGTGAAGGAGGATGAGAAATGACTTGATAGAGATGTATATGACAAGACAAGAGGCTCAGATAGAGTGAAGAGCCAGAGCCTTTTTTCCCCAGGGAGGAAATGGCTAGTAAGAGAAGATATAATTTTAAGGTGATTGGAGGAAAGTATAGGGGGATGTCAGAACAACACACACAAAATGCTGGAGGAACTCAGCAGGCCAGGCAGCATCGATGGAAATAAGTACAATCTGCATCTGCAGATTTTCTCGCTTTGGGGATGTCAGAGGTAGATTTTTTTTCACAGAGAGTGGTAAGGGTGGGGAAGCAACTTGCTTTGCTGTAGCTATTTAGTTGTTGTTCTTTTTGTTCTTGTTGCTTGTCTTGTTGTGTTGGACATGATGGGCTTGCTATGTTGGCAAATGCCACATTTCACTGTATGTGATGAATAAATCTGAATATGAATCTTTATTGGTTCTCCTAGTTCTGGAGTTCAGATCCATGGGCAGTGACTGCTAACTCTTGCCCACTCTGCTCCCACTTCCATCAGGAAGGAGGCTGCGTAGAATCTACGTCAGGACCACCAGACACAAGAAGTTACTTTTCCCAAGTAGTAAGACTGATCAACTCACTAACCCACCCGTCCACAACCCAACCACTATTTTATCATTTCCTGCCAGTCACCTTATGTACAGACACTCCTGTACCTAGTGTCACTTTATACTCATAGAAAAACCCATGTAGAGTACCCTTCAGAGGTCACAGGCACATGTAAAAAATTGTGCAAAGCAAAGACACTTTAAAAATAATGAAAAGTTTCTAAATATAGAAAAAATTACTATAAAGAGCAATAAGTGCATTAGGGTTAGGATTAGCCCTAATCCTAGCCCTGACCCTAACCCTAATGCAAAATTTAGTGTGACCACCCTTTGACTTTAAAACTGCATCATATTCCTTAGGTATACTGTCATGCTGTTGTATAAGAAAATCAATTGGTTGGTTTTTCCAAGCCTCTTGGAGAACTTGCTACAGTTCTTCTGCAGACCTTGGTTGTCTCATTTACTTCTGTCTCTCCAGGTAATCCCAGACAACCAAAGTTATGTTAAGATCAGGGCTTTGTGGAGGCCATACTATCTGAAATCATATAAAAATCTAAGACTTTTGTATAGTACAATACAGGTATATAGGCTATCTTATGTATTTATATCTAATGTGTTTTTAATCCTATTGTGTGTTTTTGGTGCTGCATTGGATACGGAGTAACAATCTTTTCATTTTTCTTTATGCCTATGTACTGGAAATGACATTAAACAATCTTGAATCTTCCTTCAGTGGGGAAGCAGAGAATTAAAACAAACCAGTGGAGCATGGTTATTATCATAGACAAACCCAAATTCTTCTTCTTTAGGAACAATGATTACTGTCATCTCCCCATGCAGCCATATATATGTAACTTGGATGAATTTCTTCAGAAAAAAATGTGCATTGTAGCTAATGTATTTGGCAATTGTGTAAACTTAAGTCTTTTTTTTTGTTTACGTGACAGTTAAGTACATTAATTCCAATGATAAAATAAGATGGGGAAAAGGCCCAGATTGTTTCAATGCTTTAATACCTATATAACAACACGAAGAGTCACTATTACCTGGTGCTTCAGCGATAGATGTCCTAGCTTAATTGCCCCTATTTAGACCATAAGACATAGGAGAGAATTAGGCCATTCACTCCATCGAGTCTACTCTGCCATTTGATCATGTCTAATTTATTTTCCTTCTCAATCCCATTCTTCTGCCTTCTCCCTGTAACCTTTGATACCCCTACTAATGAAGTACCTACAAACTCTGCTTTAAATATACCCAATGATTTGGCCTCCACAGCCATCTGTGGCAATTAATTCCACAGATTTGTCTCCTTCTGGCTAAAGAAACTATTTTTAAAGGGATACCCTATTATTCTGTGGCTCTGCCCTCTGGTCCTAAATTCTGCCACTATTGGAAACATCCTTTGTGCATCCACTCTCTCTTGGCCTTTCAAAATTCAGTAGGATTCAATAACGATGCCACCCCCGCCCCCATTCTTCTAAACCCCACAGAGTATAGGCTCAAAACCAACAAATGCTTCTCGTATGATGGTTCTGGCATTTTAGTGACGTGTTCGATGGCAGTGAATCGAATGGGGCCAGCCAAAGGTGTTATTGTCCTTTTTAAATGGATTTTTTAATGATCACCAGACCCTGCTGGACATTAGGAACTTAAAGTACTGCAGGTCTATCCATCAGCGAGTTGTTCATTGGTGGAGAAACTGAAGAAGCTGAACGGTGAAGATTGTGCATCAGTGGAGTTGGTGTGAGAAGGCTGAGTGTAGTTTAATAGCGAGTGATCATCTTAGTTGCTTTTCTCGTGAGTGCAAAACCCTGTTAGACATTGTTAATGTGGAATGCCACAAGTCTGATTCACTGATTTATTGGTGGGTGGCAGGGGTGAATCACAGAGGGGTAAACTCTGTAATTCTGTTGGTAATGTGTTTTGCACCTTGACCCTGGAGTAACGTTGTCTCATTTGGCTGTATTCATGTACGGCTGAATGACGGCCTTGAACTTGAACTTGTTAACCCTTTCATTCTCAAGGTAATTCCTGTAAACTTCCTTTAGATCCTATTCAATTACACCACATATTTTTTAGATATGGGGCCAAATCGGCTCACAATTTATTTATTTATTAACATACAGGCCAGAGTTGGCGCTTCAAGCCGTACCACCCAGCAATCCCCCAATTTACAAAGGAATTGCAAGGCATAATGAGCTTCCATGAGGATATCCTGTGAATATCCAGAAAAACATGTACAACTAACACATACAAAGCTAAAATGACAAAAGCCTCTCTTAGGACAGAAGTTAAATTTACCTGTCACAATCATGGAATACTTAAGGACAGAATAGGCCACTTCAAAGTTCAAGATAAATATATTATTGAAGTATATCTATGTCACCGTATACAACCCGCAGACTGATTTTCCTGTGGTAATACACAGTAAATCCAAGCAACCCAACAGAATCAATGGAAGACCACAGCCAACAGGACAGACAGTCAATCAAGATGCAAAAGACAACAAACTGTGTAAACACAAAATAGAGAAAAATGACAAATAAATAAGCAATACATATCCAGAACATGCAATGAAGGGTTATTGAAAGCAAGTCCATAGATGGTGGGAAGAGTTCAGTGATGGGGTGAGTGAAGTTATCCCCTCTGGTTCAAGAGCCTGATGGTTCAGGGGTAATAACGGCTCCTGGACCTGGGAATGTAAGTCCTGAGCTTCCTCTACCTCCTCCCTGATGGGAGCAGTGAGAAGAGAGCATGTCATGGGTGGTGGGTGTCCCTGATGATGGATGCTGCTTTCCTACAACAGTGCTTTGTGTCAATATGCTAAATGGTGGGGAGGGCTTTACCCTTGATGGACTGGGCCATATCCACTACTTGTAGGATTTTCTGTTCAAGAGCATTGGTGATTCCATACCAGGCCATGATGCAACCACTTAATATACTCTCCACTGCACATCAATAGAAGTTTGTCATAGTTTGTCATGCCAAATCTTCGCAAACCTTTAAGGAAGTAGAAGCGCTGCTGTGCTTTCTTGGTAATAGCACTTACACTGCCTATAAAAATGATCCCCCCCCCCCCCCCGGAAGATTTCATGTTTTATTGTTTTACACCATTGAATTACAATGGATTTAATTGGGCTTTTTTGACATTGATCAACAGAAAAAGACTCTTATGTGTCAAAGTGAAAAAAGATCTCCACAAAGTGATCTAAATTAATTCCATATATAAAATACAAGATAATTGATTGGGTAAGTATTTACCCCCTTCAAGTCGATATTTAATAGATACACCTTTGGCAGCAATTATAACCTTGAGTCTTATTCGGCTTTGCACATCTGGACATTCTTCACAAACTACATTCTTTACAAAACTGCTCAGGCTCTGTCAGATTGTATGGGGATTGAGAGTAAACAGCCCTTTTCAAATCCAGCCACAAAGGCTCAATTGGATTGAGGTTTGGACTCTGAGTTGATCACTCCAGGACATTAACTTTGTTGTTTTTAAGCCATTCCTGTGTAGCTTTGGCTTAATGCTTGTGGTCATTGTTTGCTGGAAAACAGATCTTCTCCCAAGTCACAGTTCTCTTGCAGACTACAATAGATTTCCCTCCAAAATTACCCTGTATTTTGCTGTCTTCATTTTACCCTCTACCTTCACAAGCCATCCAAGACCTGATGCAGTGAAGCATCCCCACCATGCTTCACGGTAGGGATGGTGTGTTTTTGATGATAGACAATAGACAATAGGTGCAGAAGTAGACCATTCGGCCCTTCGAGCCTGCACCGCCATTTTGAGATCATGGCTGATCATCTACTATCAATACCCGGTTCCTACCTTGTCCCCATATCCCTTGATTCCCCTATCCATAAGATACCTATCTAGCTCCTTCTTGAAAGCATCCAGAGAATTGGCCTCCACTACCTTCCGAGGCAGTGCATTCCAGACCCCCACAACTCTCTGGGAGAAGAAGTTTTTCCTTAACTCTGTCCTAAATGACCTACCCCTTATTCTCAAACCATGCCCTCTGGTACTGGACTCTCCCAGCAACTGGAACATATTTCCTGCCTCTAGCTTGTCCAATCCCTTAATAATCTTATATGTTTCAATCAGATCCCCTCTCAATCTCCTTAATTCCAGCGTGTACAAGCCCAGTCTCTCTAACCTCTCTGCGTAAGACAGTCCAGACATCCCAGGAATTAACCTCGTGAATCTACGCTGCACTTCCTCTACTGCCAAGATGTCCTTCCTTAACCCTGGAGACCAAAACTGTACACAATACTCCAGGTGTGGTCTCACCAGGGCTCTGTACAAATGCAAGAGGATTTCCTTGCTCTTGTACTCAATTCCCTTTGTAATAAAGGCCAACATTCCATTAGCCTTCTTCACTGCCTGCTGCACTTGCTCATTCACCTTCAGTGACTGATGAACAAGGACTCCTAGATCTCTTTGTATTTCTCCCTTACCTAATTCTACACCGTTCAGATAATAATCTGCCTTCCTGTTCTTACTCCCAAAGTGGATAACCTCACACTTATTCACATTAAACGTCATCTGCCAAGTATCTGCCCACTCACCCAGCCTATCCAAGTCACCCTGAATTCTCCTAACATCCTCATCACATGTCACACTGCCACCCAGCTTAGTATCATCAGCAAACTTGATGTTATTCTCAATGCCTTCATCTAAATCATTGACGTAAATTGTAAACAGCTGTGGTCCCAATACCGAGCCCTGTGGCACCCCACTAGTCACCACCTGCCATTCCGAGAAACACCCATTCATCGCTACCCTTTGCTTTCTATCTGCCAACCAGTTTTCTATCCATGTCAATGTCTTCCCCCCAATGCCATGAGCTTTGATTTTACCCACCAATCTCCTATGTGGGACCTTATCAAATGCCTTTTGAAAATCGACGTACACTCCATCCACTGGATCTCCCTTGTCTAACTTCCTGGTTATATCCTTGAAAAACTCCAATAGATTAGTCAAGCATGATTTACCCTTGGTAAATCCATGCTGGCTTGGCCCAATCCTATCACTGCTATCTAGATATGCCACTATTTCATCTTTAATAATGGACTCTAGCATCTTCCCCACTACTGATGTTAGGCTGACAGGTTGATAGTTCTCTGTTTTCTCCCTCCCTCCTTTCTTAAAAAGTGGGATAACATTAGCCATTCTGCAATCCTCAGGAACTGATCCTGAATCTAAGGAACATTGGAAAATGATTATCAATGCATCCGCAATTTCCAGGGCCACCACCTTTAGTACCCTAGGATGCAGACCATCTGGACCTGGGGATTTGTCAGCCTTCAGTCCCATCAGTCTACTCATCACCGTTTCCTCTCTAATGTCAATCTGTTTCATTTCCTCTGTTACCCTATGTCCTTGGCCCATCCATACATCTGGGCGATTGCTTGTGTCTTCCTTAGTGAAAACAGATCTAATGTACTCATTAAATTCTTCTGCCATTTCTCTGTTTCCCATAACAATTTCACCCAATTCATTCTTCAAGGGCCCAACAGTGTTCTTAACTATCTTCTTTCTCTTCACATACCTAAAAAAGCTTTTGCTATCTTCCTTTATATTCCTGGCTAGCTTGCGTTCGTACCTCATTTTTTTCTCCCCGTATTGCCTTTTTAGTTAAGTTCTGTTGTTCCTTAAAAACTTCCCAATCATCTGTCCTCCCACTCACCTTAGCTCTGTCATACTTCCTTTTTTTTAATGCTATGCAATCTCTGACTTCCTTTGTCAACCACTGTGGCCCCTTTCCCCCCTTTGAATCCTTCCTTCTCTGGGGGATGAACTGATTTTGCACCTTGTGCATTATTCCCAAGAATACCTGCCATTGCTGTTCTACTGTCTTTTCTGCTAGGCTATCCGTCCAGTCAACTTTGGCCAACGCCAATGATGTGTGGTGTTTGGGTAATGGCAAACATAGCATTTAGTCTGCTGGCCAAAAAGCTCAATTTTGGTTTCATCAGACCTTGGAACCTTCTTCCATCTGACTTCAGAGTCTCCCACATGCCTTCTGGTAAACTCTAGCTGAGATTCCATGTGAGTTTTTTCGACAGAGTCTTTCTCTTTGCCACTCTCCCATAAAGCTGTGACTGGTGAAGCACCTGGGCAACGGTTGTTTTATGCACAGTCTCTCCCATCTGGACCACTGAAGCTTGTAACTCCACCAGAGTTGTCATAGGTGTCTTGGTGGCCTCCCTCACTTGTCCCCTTCTTATATGGTCACTCAGTTTCTGAGGACACCCTGCACTAGACAGATTTACAGCTGTGCCATATTCTTTCCGTTTCTTGATAATTGACTTAACAGTACTCCAAGGGATATTCCGTGACTTGGAAATTTTCTTGTATTCATCTCCTGACTTGCTTTTCAATAACCTTTTTACAGAGTTACTTGGAGTGTTCTTGGACCTCTGATTTCCTCCTCTTGAAATCAATAATCAGCTCCTTGGATTTGCTGACATTGAGCAAGAGGTTGTTGTGACACCACTCGGCCATTTTCAATCCCTCTCCTATACGCTGATTCGTCATCACCTTTGATTTAGTCATTGACAGTGGTGCCATTAGCAAATTAAACATGGCGTTGGAGTTGTGCTTAACCTCAAATTCAAAGGAATAAAGTGAGTAGAGCAGGAGGCTAAGCACACAGCCTTGTGGTACACCGGTGCTGGTGGTGAATGTGAGATGAGATGTTTTTGCCAATCCGCACTGACTGGGGTCTGCAAGTGAGAAAATCAAGGATCCAATTGCATAATGAAGTATTGCGGTCAAGGTCTTGAAGCTTATTTATTAGTTTTGAAGGGAGGATAGCATTGAATGCCAAGCTGTATTCGATAAAGAGCCATCCTGATGTATTCATCTCGCTGTCCAGATGTTCCGGGGTTGAGTGAAAAGCTAATCAAATGGCATCTGCTGTGGACTTGTGGTGACAGTAGGCAAATTGGAGTGAATCCAAGTTACTTCTGGGGCATGAGTTGATATGTTTCATTACTCACTGTGAAAGTAAGTGCTACAGAGGCAGGATACCATACCCCTCTGAGGTAGCAGCACCTCAGACTGCCAAACTGAGATGTGAAAGATATTGGTGAACACTCCAACCAGTTGGTCATTGACAGGTCTTTATTATCTGGCCAGTTATCTCACCTGGGCTGGATGATTTCTGTGGGTTCACCCTGCTCTCATGTCGGCCTCAGAGTGACATCAGTGTCATTGGGGACTGTGGGAGCTTGTGCTGATCCCTCCATATTTCGATGGTCAAACTGAGCATAAACGGCATTGAGCAAAGCCCTGTTGTCACCCATCTCGTTTGGTTTCACTTTCTAAGAGGTAATAGCTTTCCAGCCTTGCCACTTCACATGTGAGATGGCTTTAGAACCATAGAACCATAGAACACTACAGCACAGTACAGGCCCTTCAGCCCTCCATGTTGTGCCGACCCATATAATCCTTTAACCCACACTACCCCATAACCCTCCATTTTTCTTTCATCCATGTGCCTGTCCAAGAGGCTCTTAAACACCCCTATTGTTTTAGCCTCCACCACCATCCCTGGCAAGTCATTCCAAGCACTCGCAACCCTCTGTGTAAAAAACTTACCCCTGATGTCTCCCCTAAACTTCCCTCCCTTAATTTTGTACATATGCCCTTTGGTGTTTGCTATTGGTGCCCTGGGAAACAGGTACTGACTATCCACCCTATCTATGCCTCTCATAATCTTGTAGACCTCTATCAAGTCCCCTCTCATCCTTCTAC
Source organism: Hemitrygon akajei (assembly GCF_048418815.1). Lineage (NCBI taxonomy): Eukaryota > Metazoa > Chordata > Chondrichthyes > Myliobatiformes > Dasyatidae > Hemitrygon > Hemitrygon akajei. The sequence goes on along the minus strand of NC_133142.1, from coordinate 73,748,120 downwards.
GCTCCAAAGAGAAAAGTCCCAGCTCTGCTAACCTTGCTTCATATGACTTCTTCTCCAATCCAGGCAACATCCTGGTAAATCTCCTCTGCACCCTCTCTCTCTGTAGCTTCCACATCCTTCCTGTAGTGAGGCTTTCTGGAGGTCATGCCTGTACTTCTTGTATCTTGCTTGGTCCCCAGACCTCAATGCTACTGACCTGGCCCTCAGCACATTGCGGATCCCAGGGTTCATCCAGGGCTTCTGGTTGGGGAAGATTCTGAATGATTTTGTGTCTTTTTATAATGTCCATGACAGGCATGCTGTATTCAATCAGAAGCTCTGATTCCAGTGAGATCATGCTGAACATCAGGAACATAGTTACAGTAATCCTACCCTCATATCATTTTATACCCTCCACATTCCCATCATAGTAGTTTGATCACTCGAGTCGAGTATGATGTTCTCCTAAGTGGTTGTCTACTGGTGCATCCTCTGGGATCCGCATGTGCTGGTGGAGTGTAGATGAAGGCTGTGATTAGAGGCTGGGTCCTTCAGATGTTCATTCTCTCCTTTTGCAGCTGCTGCTTGTTCTCCGTGGCACAGCAGAGGTCACTTTCATGTACCACAGCTCCCTCTTGAGCTGATTTCCTCTGGGTGTATCTGTTGAGTGCAATGTCTTCCCAGTTTTTAGATGTAATGTTGAATTTCTTCAGGCTCATGTCGATGTTCATTTGAAGCGTTTCCTTTGCCCACCGGGGACTCTCTAGCCTTCCTTCAACAAGTAAAGGCTCTATTTGGCGAGATGTGATTTAAACATCGTGATGACATGATTTATCGTTTTGAGGTGGTGTTGCCTTATCATGGTGGAGATGCTGATCATTTTGGCCTCCTCCAGTGCACTGATGTTAGTACGTCTGCCCTTCCACCTGATACTCAAAATACTTTGAAAGAGTATTCCCATCACTCCCTCCAGATTCTACCACTCTCCTACATACTAAGTACAATTTACAAAGGCAAATTAAGGTTTATAAGGCACAATCTGCCCCTCACAAAGCCATGCTGCCTATAGCTAATCAGACAATATTTCTCCAAAGCCTATCTGTTAGAATCCTCTCCTATAATTTCACACACAATATGCTGGAGGAACTCAACAGGTCAGGCAGCAACTATGGAAAAAAGTACAGTGGATGTTTCAGGCTGAAACCCTTTAGCAGGACATACAGTTTGGCCACCACTGATGTAAGACTCACTGGTCTATTTTTCCCATGATTATCTCTATTATCTTTCCTGAATAAAGGAATAATATTTGCCATCTCCAATCTTCTGGTAATACTTCTGTGGCCTTTGACGATGATCTTTACATTCTCCTTTACAATGGATGTAAAGATTATTGTCAAAAGTGAAGCAATCTTTCCCCTTGCTTCCCATAGAAATATGAGGTGTGTCCTCTCCAGCATTGTCTATCCTAATGTTTTTCATAAGTCCCAGCAAATCCTCTTTCTTGACATCATGACATGATAAAACATATTAGCCTGTCAACACTGTCCTTACATTTGTCAAGGTCCCTCTTACTGTTAAATACTAAAGCAAAGTATTCATTAAGGACTCTACCCCAACCTCCTCCTCCTCTTTATCCCTGATCCATCTTACCCTGATTTTAATCATCCTCTTTTTCCTTATGTATGTGTAGAACACCTTCGGGTTTTCCATAATCTTAATCATCAAGGCCTTTCCATGTCTCCTTCTAGCTTCCCTAAGATCCTCCTTAGGCTCCTTCCTGAACAGCTTGTAACTCTCAAGAGCCGTGTCTGATCCTTGCTTCTTAAACCTTAAGAACGTTGGGCAAATCTTATGTAAAGCTTGCTTCTGCACACATGATTAGAAGGATTAGTCTATAACTTTTACAAATAACTACTTTAAAGTTCTGAAACCTGTCAATGGAAACGTGACGTCTCACTGATTGATTCATGACTCCGGTGCTTGCTGAAATTTCTGAGCCCTTCCTTGTTCAAAATTCAAAACTTCAGAGTAGATTTATTATCAAAGTATATCTACAGTACATCACCAGATGCAACCCTGAGATTTGTGTTCTTGCGGGCATACACAGGAAATTCAAGAAACACAATAGAATCAATGAAAGATGGCACCCGCAGAACGGACAAACAATCAATGTGCAAACACACTATGCAAATACAAAAGAAAAAAAAGACAATAATAATGAATAAATAAGCAATAAATATTGGAAGTTTATGAAAGTGAGTCCATAGGCACACAAGGAACACTTAAGTAATGGGGTAAGTGAAGCTGAGTGATGCAATCCCTCTGGTTCAAGAGCCTAATGGTTGAGAGATAATAACTGGTCCTGAAAATGGTGGTGTGTGTCCTAAGGCTCCTGTGTCTTCTTCCTGATGGCAGCAGCGAGAAGGGAGCATGGTGGGTGTCCCTGATGACGGATGCTGTTTCCCTGCGACAGTGTTCTGGGTAGATGTACTCGATAGTGGGGAGGGCTTTACCTGTGATGGACTGGGCTGTATCCATTACCTTTTGTACACATTTCCATTCAAGCATTGGTGTTTTCATGCTAGGCCATGATGTAACCATTTAATATATTCTCCACCACACATCTATAGAAGTTTGTCAAAGTTTTTGGTGCCATGCCGAATCTTCACAGACTCCTAAGGAAGTAGAGGTGCTGCTGTGCTTTCTTAGTAATTGCACTTACGTGCTGGGCCCAGGACAGGTCCTCTGAAATGATAGCACTGAGGAATTTAAAGTTGCTGATCCTCTCCACCTCTGATCCCCTGGTGAGGATTGGGTCATGGACCTCACAATTCCTCCTCCTGAATCCAACAATCAGCCCTTTAGTCTTGTTGACATTGAGAAATGTGAAGATGGCTGATGAAGAGATTGGCTAGGGTGAAGCATCTGTACTTAATGGCGATACACCAAATTTGAAGAAAGAAAGATGAGGCAGAAGTTACAAAAAAACCCAATTTCATAGAGAGAGAATTTCAACACTAAATATTTAAGATTGGTCAGAGGAGGAATTATAAGTGTGTATGCCAAAACCCCAGATGATATATCATCAAGAATCACCTTGATAGAAGTGAATGGCAACTTATTAATGATGGGGCCTCCATTTTCCCAAGGAAAGAATAAGTTTAATGATCTCAACAAGTCAGGATAAGTTGATATTATAGCTGCAAGCTCCAATAATACACATTTCAATAGGCAGAGCAAGGTATAAACCCAAGTATCCAGTTATAGGAATGAGGTTACCAATCCAAGCACCAAATGTATTGTAGTTTTACTTGTGTGACACAGGGAACACAATTAAATGATTGCTGTATCTTGTAGTACAGGCAAGTCCAATCAAACTTGTTACCACAATTTTTCTCCAGCTCTTTACCTTTCCTACTCACCTGGCTTCACTTATCATCTTTTAGCTTGTCCTCCTTCACCTCCCCCACCTTTTTATTCTGACATCTTCCCCCTTCCTTTCCTGGCCTAAAGTTGACAGTTTTTTTCATTTCTTAGATACTACCTGGCCTGCTGAGTTCCTCCAGCATTTTGTGTGTGTTGCTCTGGATTTCCAGTATTTGCAGAATTCCATTCTGCTTTGGGTAGTGTCTTCTGCACAAAGCCTGGGAACAGAGAACAGAACTTCCTCTTTATCCTTCTTAAGTCCATCACCCCTACTGGGACATAGGCCATCGACAGCAGTTCACCAGAGTCCTCTGCTCTCGGCCAGTCTTTCCAGGTGTATCCTATCGAAGATCCTTCCTCTCCCAGGGATGAGGACTTTGGAGCTTCTGTTGGCTTTCCGTAGTGCTGTGTCTTTATGAGATTGGATTGCTAGCCTTTTGCAGCCAGACCTGGGACCATCCATGGAAGAATTAACAGAATTCCTTGCTCTTCCTCAAATAATGTTATTGAGCCTGCCTGAAGAATCAGATGGACCCCAAGTTTAAAACTTCTGCAAAGCTCTATTAATGCGATTTGTGCTTAGGACTAGATCATGTGCTCTAGTTTGAGAATGATAGCAACTGATTTTTCTGGTTACCTACCAGGAAAGATAGCAAAAAGTTTGAAAGAGTACAGAGAAAATTTATGTATGTTGCACAGACTTCAGGACTTGAGTTGTAAGGAAAGATAGAATAGGTTAGGAACTTTTTTCTCCATGGAGCATAGGGGAATGAGAGATATTTGATAGAGGTATAAAAAATTATGAGGTGTATAGATAGGTAAATGCCGTGGGCTTTTGCCACTGAGGTTCAGTGAGACTAGAATAAGAGGTGACAGGTTAAGGGAAAAAGGTGAAATTTTTAAGGGGAACCTTTTTACTCAGAGGTTAGTGCGAGTGTGGAACAAATTGCCAGCACAAGCTGTGGATGCAGGTTTGACTGCAACATTTGTATAAGTACAGTACACAGATGGAGGGCTATGGTCCAGGTGCAGGTTGTTGGGACTAGGCACAGGTTAGATGTGCCAAAGTGTTTATTTCCTCAAATAAACTCAGTGCCAAAGTGTAGCACTCCATGATTGTGTGACACTCAGAGAGCAATGCAAATTAAATCACTGGCAGGTTTAGCGTAACAATGGCTTTAGGCTCTGCCTAATAGTATTTTCTGTTGAATGAAAGTGGCTTTGAGTAAAGCCAATGCTAAAAATAAACCAATAATATTTCCACTGGCTGGTTAAGCAAAATTACTCCCATCGGTTATAGGTTTCTGCAAATATGAAATTTCCACATTTTGTGAAAATGTGGCTTTTAATTATGCTCTTATACAAGACTGTGGTACTAAATTAGATATCTGAGATATTACTGAGTAGGTGGAATGTGCTGTTTGTCACACCCAGGAAATCCATGTGGCATCAAAGGATTCTTTACCTTTGAGTAGTACTATGGGAAACTGTTGAAACTTATTTCAAACAATACTTAGTGGTGGCATGAGAGTTTAGTGGTTAGCATAACATTATTACAGCAAAAGGAACCTAGGTTCAATTCCTGCTGCTGTTCATACGGAGTTTGTGTGTTCTTGACGTGACAATGTGGGTTTCCTCTAGGTGTTCCAGTTTGCTCCCATATTCCAAAGACATATGAGCTAGTGTGTTCATTGGTGACCAAGATGCCATTGGGTGGTGTAGGCTCATTCATCTGGAAAGGCACGTTACTGTGCTGTATCTCCAAAAAATAATTACTTTTGGATAGGGAGAGATGTGTAAATAAATCAGCATTTTAATGCAAAATTATCTAGCTAACATTTTTTATAGCGGGATTTACTGAAGAGTGATGACGAAGAAAAGAAAAGGTTTCTGCTCTCTAAGAACTTCCACTTGGTTTATCATCTTGCTGAACATTCATGGTTTAACATAGAATGAAATGAATAATTGTTGATGAATACTTAAAAGGAGATGGCCAAATCAGGTCTTAACTTAAAGTGTTGCTGTCATATTTATATTTGTAACCTGGAACACATTTCAAGCAGTTAATAACCAATCAGTGAATATCTTACAAGGAAACACATTCAATGACTACTTTATGAATTACTTCATGTACCTAATAAAGTGGTCACTGAGTGTATTTTTGTGGTCTTCAACTGCTGTAGCCCATCCAGTTCAAAGTTCAACATGTTGTGCTTTCATAGATGCTCTTCCAATTACTTGAGTTACTGTCACCTTCCTGTCAACTTGAACTAATCTGGCCATTCTCCTCTGACCTCTCTCACTAATGAAGCATTTTTACCCATTGATCTGCAATTCACTGGATGATTTTTGTTTTTCTGCAGTATTCTCTGTAAATTCTACTTGTGGGTGAAAATCTCAGGAGATCAGCAGTTTCTGAGATACTCAAACCACCTTGTCTGACACCACCAATCATTCCACAGTCAATATTACTTAGATCACACTTCTTCCTAATTCTGATGTTGGGTCTGAACGGCAACTGAACCTCTTGAACATGTCTGCATGCCTTTATGCACTGAGATGTTGCCACATGATTAGATATTTGCACTAATGAGAAGGTGTACAGGTGTACCTAATAAAGTGGCCACTGAGTGTAAAATGCAATCAGGCACCCCTTGCCAAAAAGTAAAGGGACATGGATATTTAGCTGCATTGGGAAGCATAGCTTTTGGCCTTTCAAAAGCGTGGACCTGTGTTTTGATATTGGCAAACATTCCAAATGGAAGCTTTGTCCATACAGAAGGTGTGTGAGGGCAGTTCTAAGGATGGCAGTCGCCTACAGTGGTGGCTGGTCAAAGTGAGGAGTGGGCGACATGGTAGCTTAGTGGTTAGTGTGATGCTAAACAGCTCATGCTGTCGGAGTTCAGAGACATCATCTGCAAGGAGTCTGCATGTCCTCTCTGTGAAATGCATGTTTTCTCCGGGTACTCAGGTTTCTTCCTATAATCCAGAGGTGTACTGGTTTGTAGGTTAATTGGACAATGTAAAATGTCCTGTGATTACGCTAGGTTTATTCAGGGGTTAATGAGGTGACACAGCTTGAAGGACCGGAATGGCCTATACTGCACTGTATCACAATAAACGATAGCTAAAGAAATAAATATGTGTCTGATACCAGTGGATTTGTAAACCAGCAAGAGTCAAAGACTTCAAGAAAGGAGACGAAGAAAAACATTTGTATAAAAGTTGCTCCTACCCTTATATTTTTTAATTGATGCAAATTGAAAAACACAAACATTGTTTGGCATGACCTCCAGTTGGCATTGTAATGATGTGTTGCATCATGGATTGGCAGGGTTTGGCGTCTCCTTCAATTTTTCTCCAGGTCAATCATCCTTTTCTCTATTTCAGCTTGAGAGATGACAAGTATGACCTTTATCAGTCAGACAAAATTGTAGCTTCCACAGAGCTCTATAGCAGTATTCTGTATGAAGCACGTGTGGTGCCAGTCCGCAGGGGAACATTAACCATTGACAAAACAGCGTGGTCCTGGAGTTGTGGTTATGAATTGGAAATGCACCCAAACAGTGGTATTCTTTGATATCCAAAAAACACATTTCAGACAGGTTACCACAGAACACTTTGAATGCACAAACAAAGGGATTAGGCAGCGTGGACAGATAGCACAGTGGAGTTCCAACACATTTTATTGCAGTAGAATTGAAACTGCTACTTCCCCAGATCCAAACTCAAAAAGGAGATTACTGTAAGTACATCACAGATCAGGTTGTGGATCTAGATATGCTCCAACCTGATGGCATCAACATCAATTTCTCCTTCTGGTAATTATTTTTTTCTTTTTACCCTCCCCTTCCCTTTTCTTATATTCCCCATTCTGGCCTCTTACCACTTCTCACCTACCTCTGGTGCCCTTCCTTCTTCCCTTTCTCCCATGGTCCACTCTCCTCTCCTAACAGATTCCTTCTTTTCCAGCCTTTCTAGCTTGTCCCCTTTCCCCCACCCCCCACTTTTTTATTCTGGCACTTTCCCCCTTCCTTTCCAATCGTGAAGAAGATTCTTATCCAAAAACATCGACTGTCTATTCAATTCCATAGATGTTGCCTGACCTGCCGAGTTCCTCCAGTGTTTTTATGTGTAGATCAGGCTGCTTCCTGGTTTTCAGTCCGTGATGTTTGTTTCCAAGTCTGCCTGACCTTCTGCGTATTTTCTGATTCCATGTTATAGTTTAGGGCTTTGATTTTGCATTTCATAAAAACTTAATGTGAAAGTCATCGGGCTGTGATGAAGGGAGGAAATTATTCCAGCAATGTTCTGTCTGCCCTCTTGGTTTGGGATGTAATGTGAGTATTGGTAGAGGATGAAATTTAAGATAACAGAAATGTGACGATAAGATTTATACAGAGCACTGGAGCATCATAAGGCCATAAGGCAAATGAGAAGCATTCATCCATTTGGCCCACTGAGTCTACTCCACCACTCAATTATGGCCGATTTATTTTCTGTCTCAAATCTATTTTCCTGCTTGACTCCATTATCTTTGACACCTTTACTAATGAAGAACCTATCAAGCTTCACTTTAAGTATACCCGATATTTGGCCTCTACAGCCATCTGTTGCAATGAATTTCACTACTCCCTGGCGAAAGAAATACCTCTTCCCTTCTGTTCTAAAGGATGTCTCTCTGTTCTGAAGCTGTGCCCTTTGGTCCTGGACTTGCCCACTATAGGAAGCATCCTCTCTACATCCACTCTATCTAGTCCTTTCAATATTCGATAGATTTCAATGAGATCTTCCCAAGTCATTCTTCTATTATCAGCATGTTGGATGGAATGTGGTGGCACTTTACATTCTCATTGTGGAGTGGGAAAGGCACGTTGATGATTTCAGAAAACCATGAGATGATGCTGAGTTCAAACAGGCACAACATTCCCAAGGATTACCCAGTGGCTGCTTACACAGTAATACTGGCAAAGAGAACTGGATATGGGTTTTCTGCATTGGGGATGACAATGTGCATGGGCAATTAAAAATAAAAAGGGATCTAAACAATATGAATGGCAATAATTTAGGCCTAATACATTGACGAAAACCTTGCTGTAGATGAACTCGAAAAAAGATCAGGTACTGCGTAGTGACATATTTTCATGGATCATCAGTGGTTGCATCACCAGCTGGTATGGAGGGGCCATTGCACAGGAAAAAGCAAACTCTTTCATGGCCACTAGCCTCCCCAGCATCTCAAAAAGTGATGACTCAAAATGGCGGCATTCACCATTAAGGATGCCCATCACTCAGGACATTCCCTCTTCTCATTACCAGCATTAAGGAGGAGGTACAGGAACCACACTCAATATCTTTGGAACAACTTCTTCCCCTCTGTCATCAGATTTCTGAGTGGACAATGAAACAACCCTCACTGTGTTTGCTCTCTTTTTGCACTATGTATTTAATTTAATTTTATATATGTTTATCATTGTAATTTATAATAATTTTAATGTATTGCACTACACTGTCAGTGATATTAAACCTGGTTCTGATTCTGTATTGTACAGAGTATGTCAGTCTTTGTTGATGCGCAGTTTTTCATAAATTCTTTCATAAATGTCTTTGTTTTTTTCTAAGTGCCTGCAACAAAATGAGTCTCCAGGTAGTATATGGTGAAATATTCATCCTTTGGTAATGAAGTTAGTTTGACTTTGTGTTTGATATGTTTGTATCAGTCTGTAGGTACTCACTAGAATGATGAGGATAACTGTTTGGTGATTGAAGACGGAGCTGGTGCTTTCGAAGTTTATCCCAAGGGGGATTTGGTTTGCAATGTTTATAGTCAAGGCTGAAAAAACTTGGAAGCTTACTTTCCCACCCATTAGATTTCTCTGCTCTGCAGAAGACATCGATCGCAATGAAATACAAAATCAATACTAAGTTATCAAGAAAAAGATATTGGTCCTCAACTGCCTCTGTCAAATACCGATTATAGAATGCAGCTTTACAATGTAGCGACAATGGAGGTTCCATCAACACCATTGTTTGAACAAACGTGATAGTAACACTGAAAGCTCATTTGCAGGCAACTGGAGGGCGAGAGTGTTATTATTTGTGGTAGCTCAAAGCAGAACAGTTTAGCACAGAATGAAATTTTGTCTGAGTCAAGAGACCAGGAGGATGTAGCTGTAACCATGCCACAAACCTGAAGTGATTGATGGACCTCATTGAGCAAGTTTCCATAACTTCCATTCAGTCACTCATGAAAACAATGATGACATCAGCAGCTGGAATAAATATGGTCAATATTTCTAAATGGAACAGAGGCAAATTCAATTCTCCATCTCTCTCTCTCTCTCTCATTCTCTCTCTCTCTCTCTCTCATTCTCTCTCTCTCTCTCTCTCTCTCTCTCTCTCTCTCTCTCTCTCAAACTTGTATACTTAGAAGTTCCAATATTAAAATCAGTCTATAAATACATTGATCAAAGAGAGAGTGCATTTGCTCAGATCCTTGTGTGAAATGATTGCTGTGAGGCAGGTGTGTAAGAGGGAGGGGCTGGCCGTGGCTTTATATCTCTCGTCTTCATGTAGGAGAGCAGCTGATCTGGGATTTCCGCTAGAACATCCTTTGCGAGCCGGGCCATACTCAAAATCTGGTTTCCAGAGCGATCAACATAATCTCGGAATGGGACGAACTGAAAAAGAGGTCAGAGCAATGGAGATAAAACTGGTGTGAGTAGCGTGTCAGAAAGAGACAGAGCACACTTAAGCAGAGTGGTCACCAATATTTCATTTATTTCTTCTCCCTTGACTTAAAGTAATAGAGTCAAAGAGCACAGGAACAAGCCCACCGACCCATCTAGTCCATGCTGAGCTATTATTCTGCCTCATCCCATCGAACTGTACTCAGAATTTAGCCCCCCATAACCCTCCTATCCATTTACTTATCTAAATATCTCTTAAATGTTGAAGTCAGATCAGTCCACCCTCTCACCATCCTCTGAGTGAAGCTGTTCCCCTTTCACCTTTAACTTTGACCTCTAGTTCTTGTCTCACCCAATTTCAGTGGAAAAAGCCTGCTTGCATTTTCCCTATCTATATCAATAACAAATTCTTTTAGCTCCTGTGGCAAGACTCGGTTGGTGCTGTCACTGAAGCAGTACATCGAGCCTTTTACCTCGAGTGTGTTCACTCGACTGCACAGCAGAGGATTCAAGGTGAACCTTAGCATAACGGTTAAGTCTTCAGCTCCAAGTTTTTATGGGTAGACATGAGGCAAGTTGGAGCTGCTATTTTTCTCAGAAACTTTCATGGAGATCTTGTCATTGACTCTTTCAGGATGAGGAATATAAGGTGATAAGAGGCATAAATAGAGGGGACAGCTGGAGACTTTTTTCCCCAGGGCAGCAATGACTAATATGAGAGGACATAATTTTAGGGTGATTGAAGTACAGTGGGGGTGTCATCATGAGGCTTTCTTCACACAGAGAGTGGTAAGTGCATGGAATGCACGGCCCAGACCGATGGTAGAGTCAGATACATCAGGAACATTTGAGAAATGGGAGTGAAAGGTAAATGGAGAGCTTTGTGGAATGGAAGAGTTAGGTTGATCTTGGAGTAAGTTAAAATATTGCCACAACAGGGGCACGTACTGTGCTGTACTATTCTATGTTTTTCCCCTAAACTGTCCCTCCTTTGTACTCTCACCATAGGCCATACCAGCGTCCCCATTGGCATTTCTACAGACCATTTTCCCTTTCTCCAATAAAGCTGCTCAGAAGAAATGGATGTTAAAAAATGCATTATTTTTATATGTCTCTATTCATTTTTCTTTGGACATAAGTGGCAGTGCCAAGGAACTTAAATCTTTATTACTGAAGGCAACAAGACAATCCTAGTGGGTTGGTGATCCCAGCCCAGGTAGTCAGTTACTGAGTCTGTTTCCCATCCCTGATCTTAGTTTGACTCACCTGTAGTTTACAGATTTGTTCCTATTCCTTGTCTTAAATGGGTGGAAGATTATGGCCATCACTTACACAATTTCTAGTTTTCCTTTGTAGTCTAGTTCTTGGAGTAGGAATGTGCCTATTGGAAGACTAGCTGCCTTCAAATACAACCATTTTTATGTGATCCTATTCAGTAGTGTTACTGCTACATCTTGGACCGTTACGTTGGCAGAATATTCTTCTCAGCTAAAGACAGATGTGGTGTTCATTTTGCACCTTGGCCATGATCTTTGCCATGAGTTTATTTCCCTTTCATTGATAATTGTGTCGATCTTTCCTTTGATTACTCTGAATATCCATAATTTCTTTATTTAAGACTTCCCTTTCATGTTAGCCACTCATCCTCTAAAGCTTTTCCTATTCTCTTTCTTGGACCATTTTTGGCTCTGCATAATATAGCATACAAACCTTAGAAACCTCCTTTTCCTCTTTCTGATAATCTCTTTGTCTTTAGTTATTCAAGGGCTTCCAGCATTAGATGTCCTATGGAAATCCATTGAAGGTCTACCTGAACAATCTCTTCTTCGAAGGCTTCCTGTTGTTTAATCACTGTTTAGTTCTGCAGTTTGTTTCCATTCTCTTTGTGCTTGTTCCATTTAATATTCATCAATAGCTTAGACAGTTTTTACACTTTGTTATATTTGTCAGTTTGCATAGTAATTCTGAAGTTTAGATACAACTGCTCTAGCCTGATGGTAATGTGGTCAATGTTCTTCTACGCTCGCTCACGGAAATATGCTTTGCTGCTTCAACACCTGCAGGTAAATCTCCCACTTCTTTGTTCCTGGCTGCCTCGAAGCACAGTGATAGACCACATTTTCTCAATGAGTTTCCAGGTATGTCTCCCCGTTTTTGCCCAAAAGCCTTGGTCAAATTTTCAAATGCACCATTGATGCCTTTACTAACGAAGAATATATCAATTTTGCTTTAAATATACCCAATGGCTTGGCCTCCATTGCTGTCTGTGGCAATAAACTCCACAGGTTCACCACCCTCTGGCTAAAGGAATTTCTCCTCCTCTGTTCTAAAGGAAAGTAGCTCCTTACCTTGGCAATTACATACACAACCATCAATGGCCCACATTTTCCTGAACGCAGGAATTAAACTGTTCGTACCAATAAAACAGTGAATCTGATTTTACAAATGAAAGGTTTTTCTTTCTCTGATTGAGAATGCTCAGTGAGCGAGGCAATAATGTGACAAGGGTCACAAACAACAAACACAAAGGCCAGTTACTACATCAAATCCATTGCAAACCATCCTTAATTTATGTATTTTATACAAGAGGGCTGATACTCTTTTAAAATTGGCTTATTTTTCATTGTGGACAATCTGGCACTTATACTTGGGGTTAGGAGTGGTGGTGTTGCTAGTTTGTGATATATTTCCATTGGTTATGTAGTGACATGAACATCACATCCTCAGAATAACACTTCTAACCTGGACAATATCTCGTTCTGCATAACGGCCCCTGGAGGAGATTCGAATTTCATCCCCGTCGAGCTCCTCCATTGCTGTAAAAGAGCAGATAAATGAGAGGATTTTATTTCCCTCTTTGAGCACAGCTACCTCATGAAAATGATATTTATTGTATTCTTTACCAGCAAAGTTCATCTCTCATATTTCTCTAATATTAACCAACCACTTTTCAGGATGGAATCATATAAACATCACGGTGAAGATGACACCAAAGGAATTGTTGAATGTGATTAAAATTCATCCAACACAATACGTATTCTTTCACCAGCCTCCAATTAAGGGAATATCAGATTTCTATTTCAATACAAGATCCATTCTCACAGCTGAAACATTGGCTAAAGCACTTGATGGAAACAGCTTTACTATGTACCAACAACCATCAAGTACAATGTAACTACCTTTCAGGTCTCACCCCAAGTTCTGGCTCTCATTTCAAAGGATAAAGGGAAGCTGTGGAACGTCATGAACAGATATGTTTTCAGTTTCCTAATTTGCTTGCGTCCTTGGTGATGTGCCACCTACCACAGCCACAATAGTGATCCCAAAGACAGGAAAAGTTTAGAGGCATATGGATCAAATGCAGGCTACTGAGACTAGCTTAAATGAGCATCTTGGCCAGCAAGGACAAGTTGGGCCAAAAGGACTGTTTCCGTGATGTATGATTCCGTCTTAGAACAAGCAGAAAGTCACCATTTCCAGGTGTAGTCAAGGCAACCATAACAATGAACTTATGTGTATCTGGCATTTTCCAGTTGGAGATGTTTTCAATGTCATGCAGCTCTGTGCAACATAGTGTCAGGTCATCAAAGATCTCTTTTGAAAGACAGCTGACTGTCTCCCCGTATCACCAGAGTCAAGCAAAAGAGAACAATGTGGCTTTGAGAGAGATGTAGTTTTCCCCATGGGTCAGCAGTGGAAAGCTTCAAGTTCATGGGTGTCAAAATTTTGGAAGATCTATCCTTGGTTCAATATATTGATGCAATTATGAAGAAGGCACAGCAATACTATATTTCATTAGGAGTTTGAGGAGATTTGGTATGACACCAATAGCTCTACTAAATTTCTCCAGCTATTCCAAGCGGAGCATTTTGACTGTTTGCATTACTATCTGGCATTGAGATGCCAATGCACAGATTGGAAAAAGTTGTTGAGGGTTAGAAACACAGCCACCTCCATCAGGGGCACTAACCTCCCACCATCGAGGACCTTTTGAAAAGGTGGAAAGTGGCCAGTGAGTGAGTGGGCCAGTGAAGGAGTGGAGATTTGAGGCTTTGACTCGAGAGGCTTCAACGAGAAGAGGCGGGGGACAAGCTTGTTCCCAGTTAGTCTTTACAATGCCTCCTGAGATGGTGATGTGCCTCTTCTGTGAGAGGTGGCAGTCTTGGGGGAACTCCCCTCTCCCGCAGAGTCACATCTGCCAGAAGTGCTTGCGGCTGGGCGATCTGGAAGACTGTGTGAGGAATCTGGAGCAGCAGCTGGATGGCCTTCGACTCACAAGGGAAAATGAGGCAGTCATAGATGAGAGCTACAGGGAGGTAGTCACACCTAGGCTGCCGGAAGCAGGTCATTGGGAGACAGTCAAAGGGGGGAAGTGAAGGTGAGTAGACAGGTAGTGCAGAGCACCCCTGTAGCCATTCCCCTGAATGGTAAGTTTACCGTGCTGGATGCTGTTGGCGAGGACGACTGACCAGGTGAGTCTGACCCTGTGGTGCAGAAGGATGGGACGGAGAAGAGGAGAGCTGTCATCATTGGAGACTCTATAGTCAGGGGAGCAGACAAGAGATTTTGTGGATGTGAGAAGGACACCCGCATGGTTTGTTGCCTCCCGGGTGCCAGGGATGTCTCTGACCGGGTGCATGACATCCTGGTATGAGAGGGAAAGCAACCAGAAGTCGTGATACATGTTGGTACCAACGACATAGGCAGGAAGAGGGATGAAGTCCTGAATTGTGAGTTTCAGGAACTAGGCAGAAGGCTGAAGAACAGGACTTCAAGGGTGGTGATCTCAGGATTGCTGCCAGTGCTACGTGATAGTGATGGTAAGAATTGGAGGTGATGGCAGCTGAATGTGTGGCTGAGGAGTTGGTGCAGGGGGCAGGGTTTTAGATTTTTGGATCATTGGGATCTCTTCTGGGGAAGGTGGGACCTGTACAGATTGGATGGGTTGCACCTGAACTCGAGGGGGAGCAATATCCTTGCAGGTAGGTTTGCTAGCATGGTTCGGGAGGGTTTAAACTAATTTGCAAGGGGGATGGGACCTGGAGTGATAGAGCAGTGAAAGAATATTCCTGGATTTCAGTGCTTTAAAAGGGATAGAAAAGGGGGGGGGGAAGGGGAGGAGGGGTGGCATTACTGGTCAGGGATACTATTACAGCTACAGAAAGGAAGTGAAAGAAGTGCATGGAGTAAAGCCAGATCTAACATATAGAGGGGCTTTGGGGAAAGAGAAGCAGAATAAAGGGTGTAAAGGTAGCAAGGTAGAAGGGCTAAAGTGTGTGTACTTCAATGCAAGAAGCATCAGGAACAAAGGTGATGAACTGAGAGCTTGGATACATACATGGAATTATGATGTAGTGGCCATTACAGAGACTTGGCTGGCACCAGGGCAGGAATGGATTCTCAATATTTCTGGATTTCAGTGTTTTAGAAGGGATAGAGAGGGGGGAAAGGGGAGGAGGGGTGGCATTACTGGTCAGGGATACTATTACAGCTACAGAAAGGGTGGGTAATGTAGCAGGATCCTCTTTTGAGTCAGTATGGGTGGAAGTCAGGAACAGGAAGGGAGCAGTTACTCTACTGGGGGTATTCTATAGGCCCCCTGGTAGCAGCAGAGATACCGAGGAGCAGATTGGGAGGCAGATTTTGGAAAGGTGCAAAAATAACAGGGTTGTTATCATGGGTGACTTTAACTTCCCTAATATTGATTGGCATTTGATTAGTTCCAAGGGTTTAGATGGGGTAGAGTTTGTTAAGTGTGTCCAGGACGGATTCCTGTCACAGTATGTGACAGGCCGACTAGGGGGAATGCCATATTAGATCTTGTTACGAAGGATGAACAACTCTGATGGGCAGAAGGGTGCAGAATCGCACCCCTTTCTCCCCCCTTCTCTATCCCTCTTAAAGCACTGAAATCCAGGAATATTGAGAATCCATTCCTGCCCTGGTGCCAGCCAAGTCTCTGTAATGGCCACTACATCATAATTCCATGTATGTATCCAAGCTCTCAGTTCATCACCTTTGTTCCCCCCCTTTTGGAGAATCGCAAATTGCTACTATTTCGATGCTGTTATCAAGGAAGTAAGAGAGACAAAGGAAATCTGCCAGGGCAGTTGTTATTGATAACAGCTCATGAAAGTTAATGAGAGAGAGACACAGCTAAGGTGGAATGTCTCCTACTGACAAAATTGATTTACTGCTATTGTCTTGTGGAGAAGGATTGTTTACTTGGTACTGTTCTATCCATTGAAACCCCTCAGGGGGCAACCAGAGTGGGCTGGTTTGATGGGTTACATCATCCCAACCTGATTGACACCTGAGACCCCGCGAGTGGGGATAAAAGTGAGGTCTGGGGGAACACCCCTCAGACGCACCAGGAGAAATGCTAGTGAGCATCAGAGCCCCCACGAGACAGGGTGGGAGATCGGAGACTGAACGAAGGGTCGGTAAATTTTAACTCACAGTGTTTTGTAGCGAGACCGGTGGGGGCTTGTGTGTGTGTCTTGCCTGGGTGACGAGTCCACCATGGAAGAACAGTCTAGCCAAAGGACGGAGGGGTCATACATGAATGGCCACAACAACGCATCAACGGATCAAAATCGTAAAGGAAGGTTGGCAAGATAATAGCTGTTACTGTTCACACGTTTTCTCTCTCTCTCTCTCTCTCTCTCTCTCTCCAACAATTGAAACACCGCGACCAACAACTACCGCAGCCTGCATGAACTGAACAGAACTTTATATTTCCATCTGACAATTCATTATCCCCTAGACAACGATAGAGCTTGTTTCTTATTGATTATTATTATACCCGCACTTTTAGGTTTAGTATTGCTGATGTATGTTATCTGTATATTTGCATTGATATTATTTTTGTATATTTTTACTAATAAAATAGTATCACCAGACTCCAACGGACACTTCTATCTTTGCTGGTAAGACACCCAGTTACGGGGTACATAACAATCTAGTATTAGGTAATGAATCGGGTCAGGTCACAGATCTGACAGAGGGTGAGCATCTGGGGGACAGTGATCACCGCTCCCTGGCCTTTAGCATTATCATGGAAAAGGACAGAATCAGAGAGGACAGGAAACATTTTAATTAGGGAAGGGCAAATTATGAGGCTATAAGGCTAGAACTTGCGGGTGTGAATTGGGATGATGTTTTTGCAGGGAAATGTACTATGGACATGTGGTTGATGTTTAAGGATCTCTTGCCGGATGTTAGGGATAAATTTGTCCCGGTGAGGAAGATAAGGAATGGTAGTGTGAAGTAACCATGGGTGACAAGTGAGGTGGAGAATCTAGTCAGGTGGAAGAAGGCAGCATACATGAGGTTTAGGAAGCAAGGATCGGATTGGTCTATTGAGGAATATAGGGTAGCAAGAAAGGAGCTTAAGAAGGGGCTGAGGAGAGCAAGAAGGGGGCATGAGAAGACCTTGGTGAGTAGGGTAAAGGAAAATCCCAAGGCATTCTTCAATTATGTGAAGAACAAAAGGATGACAGGAGTGAAGGTAGGACCGATTAGAGATAAAAGTGGGAAGATGTGCCTGGAGGCTGTGGAAATGAGCGAGGTCCTCAATGAATACTTCTCTTCGGTATTCACCAATGAGAGGGAACTTGATGACGGTGAGGACAATATGAGTGAGGTTGATGTTCTGGAGCATGTTGATATTTAAGGGAGAGGAGGTGTTGGAATTGTTAAAATAGATTAGGACGGATAAGTCCCTGGGGCCTGACGGAATATTCCCCAGACTGCTCCACAAGGCGAGGGAAGAGATTGCTGAACCTCTGGCTAGGATCTTTATGTCCTCGTTGTCCACAGGAATAGTACCGGAGGATTGGAGGGAAGCGAATGTTGTCCCCTTGTTCAAAAAAAGTAGTAGGGATAGTCCGGGTAATTATAGACCAGTGAGCCTTACGTCTGTGGTGGGAAAGCTGTTGGAAAAGATTCTTAGAGATAGGATCTATGGGCATTTAGAGAATCATGGTCTGATCAGGGACAGTCAGCATGGCTTTGTGAAGGGCAGATTGTGTCTAACAAGCCTGATAGAGTTCTTTGAGGAGGTGACCAGGCATATAGATGAGGGTAGTGCAGTGGATGTGATCTACATGGATTTTAGTAAGGTATTTGACAAGGTTCCACACGGTAGGCTTATTCAGAAAGTCAGAAGGCATGGGATCCAGGGAACTTTGGCCAGGTGGATTCAGAATTGGCTTGCCTGCAGAAGGCAGAGGGTCGTGGTGGAGGGAGTACATTCAGATTGGAGGGTTGTGACTAGTGGTGTCCCGCCAGGATTTGTTCTGGGACCTCTACTTTTTGTGATTTTTATTAATGACCTGGATGTCGGGGTAGAAGGTTTGCAGATGACACAAAGGTTGGTGGTATTGTAGATAATGTAGAGGATTGTCAAAAATTGCAGAGAGACATTGATAGGATGCAGAAGTGGGCTGAGAAGTGGCAGATGGAATTCAACCCGGAGAAATGTGAGGTGGTACACTTTGGAAGGACAAACTCCAAGGCAGAGTACAAAGTAAATGGCAGGATACTTGGTAGTGTGGAGGAGCAGAGGGATCTGGGGATACATGTCCTCAGATCCCTGAAAGTTGCCTCACAGGTAGATAGGGTAGTTAAGAAAGCTTATGGGGTGTTAGCTTTCATAAGTCAAGGGATAGAGTTTAAGAAACACGATGTAATGATGCAGCTCTATAAAACTCTGGTTAGGCCACACTTGGAGTACTATGTCCAGTTCTGGTCGCCTCAGTACAGGAAGGATGTGGAAGCATTGGAAAGGGTACAGAGGAGATTTACCAGGATGTTGCCTGGTTTAGAGAGTATGGATTATGATTAGAGATTAAGGGAACTAGGGCTTTACTCTTTGGAGAGGAGGATGAGAGGAGATATGATAGAGGTGTACAAGATATTAAGAGGAATAGATAGAGTGGACAGCCAGCACCTCTTTCCCAGGGCACCACTGCTCAATACAAGAGGACATGGCTTTAAGGTAAGGGGAGGGAAGTTCAAGGGGGATATTAGAGGAAGGTTTTTCACTCAGAGAGTGGTTGGTGCGTGGAATGCACTGCCTGAGTCAGTGGTGGAGGCAGATACACTAGTGAAGTTTAAGAGACTACTAGACAGGTATATGGAGGAATTTAAGGTGGGGGGGTTATATGGGAGGCAGGGTTTGACGGTTGGCACAACATTGTGGGCTGAAGGGCCTGTAATGTTCTGTACTATTCTATGTTCTATGTAATGCCGCAAGACAGTGGCATCCATCATGAACCCTCACAATCCAGGACATGCCTCCTTCTTAATACTACCAAAATGGAGGAGGTACAGGAGCGTGAAGACAGACTGTCATAAGGGAACAGGAGGCTGGACCCAAGTGCAAGACACAGGCACTGAATTACTGGGGGCAGGACAGGAACAACTAAACGATAGACAAGATGTGTTGACCGTGGTTTGCGTGAGGGACGTGACGTTCAAGGTGATTCTAGGGTTCCAGGAGAGTCTTAGAGTTCAGGCAAGGAGGATCCCAAAGTTCAGGCAAGGCAGGATCCCGGAGTTTGGGCAAGGCAGGATCCCGGAGTTCGGGCAAGGCAGGATCCCGGAGTTCGGGCAAGGCAGGATCCCGGAGTTCACTGGGCTGGCCACATAACTCCTAGGCAGGGCCCAGACCTCCCAGGCAGGAACACGGGGGCCTGAGCAGGTCACGGGGCACCTGGGTAGGTTGTGGGGCACAACCCGTCAGCAGCGAGGGATGGAAAGGGGCAGAGTCCCCTGCTGGGCAACGGCAGTCCGACCTGGCTTGCCCAACAGAGGCAATGGATAAGAAGGGAACTAGGTCCAGGCTGACTGCCAGACTTACTCGAAGAACTCGTCTTTAACAAGGGGAACTCCAAGCCAGGACAACCCCCCAACTCCACTCAGTCCCAGAGCCCCCTATATACACCGCCAGCCGATGGGCATCAGGTGCGCCTCCTTGAGCCCCAACAAGCCACGATGATCCACAGGTGCGACTAATTGGGCTCAAGGGTGAAAGGAGGGACGGCCACAAGACCCGGAGTCCGTTGTCGCGGACCGGATCAAGAACCGGAATGCGGGCTCCGGGCCGGACCATAACACAGACACTCAACCTTTTAGGAATAGCTTCTTACCCTCCAACACCAGATTTCTGAATGAATCATGAACCCATAAACACTACCTCAGTATTTTGCTCTCTTTTGCATTATTTATCAATTTATTTTTATTGTAATTTATAGTATTTTATATAGTGCACTGTACTGCTACTGCAAAACGACGAATATCATGACATGCATCAGAGATACTAAATCTGATTCCGATTCTGGCTCCACTGACTGAGCACATTAATAGGTGACATGTCAACATCCTCCTATACTGCTGACACCACTGTATCTCTACGCTATATTGACTGCCCTGTTGTACATACTGTTTATTATAAATTACTATAAATTGCACATTGCGTTTAGACGGAGACAATAACAAAGATTTTTATTGTTCATGTATATGAAGAATGTAAGTAATCAAGTCAATTCAATTCAATACCGCGCCTGGTATGATTTCCAGTCCCTCCGGACGCACCACGGACTTCACGGCTCATGCTTTACATGGAAAAGTGCGAAAGCCGCACCTTGCAACAGCCCAATGTTGCAGCTGCATTTGAGTTGATCCAAGAGCGGATATTGGCAAAAACGGATTACCCACAGACAACACAGCTGACATTGCGCAGTATATTTTTAGGCTTGGGCCTCTCAGGAAGGGTTCTACGTTAGTCAGCAGGAACAGAGGGAGTGATCTGTGCTGTTCCGCAATGCTGGCACAAGAAGCATGGCGATGGTGGCGGTCTGACCCCAGTACATCTCTGAATGTGTTGTTTGTTAACATAAATGGCGCATTTCACTGTACGTTCAGTGGCCACTTTATTAGGTATCTCTTGTACGTTATAAAGTGGCCACTGAATGTTTGTACCTGGTCTCCTGCTGCTGTACCTCATACGTTTCAAGGTTCAGCATTTTTGTGTATTCAGAGATGCTCTTCTGCACATCATGGTTGTGCATCTTCTGCACAACAGTACATACCGTTGTAAGCAGAACAAGTGCTACACCTGCCCTTACACTTCCTCCCTCACCACCATTCAGGGCCCCAGACAGTACTTCCAGGTGAGGCGACACTTCACGTGTGAGTCGGCTGGTGTGGTATACTGTGTCCGGTGCTCCCGGTGTGGTCTTTTATATATTGGTGAGACCCAACGCAGACTGGGAGACCGTTTCGCTGAACACCTACGCTCGGTCCGCCAGAGAAAGCAGGATCTCCCAGTGGCCACTCATTTTAATTCCACGTCCCATTCCCATTCTGATATGTCTATCCATGGTCTCCTCTACTGTCAAGATGAAGCCACACTCAGGTTGGAGGAACAACACCTTATATTCCGTCTGGGTAGCCTCCAACCTGATGGCATGAACATTGACTTCTTAACTTCTGTTAATGCCCCTCCTCCCCTTCTTACCCCATCCCTGACATATTTAGCTTTTTTCCCCCTCCTCTTTTCTTTTCTTTCTTTCTGCCCATCACTCTGCCTGTTCTCCATCTCCCTCTGGTGCTCCCCTCCCCCTTTCTTTCTCCTGAGGCCTCCCATCCCATGATCCTTTCCCTTCTCCAGCTCTGTATCACTTTTGCCAATCACCTTTCCGGCTCTTAGCTTCATCCCACCCCCTCCGGTCTTCTCCTATCATTTCGCATTTTCCCCTCCCCCTCCTACTTTCAAATCTCTTACTATATTTCCTTTCAGTTAGTCCTGACGAAGGGTCTCGGCCCGAAACATCGACAGCGTTTCTCCCTATAGATGCTGCCTGGCCTGCTGTGTTCCACCAGCACTTTGTGAGTGGTTACCTTTGTTACCGTCGCTTTCCTGTCAGCTTGAACCAGTCTGGCCATTCTCCTCTGACCTCTCTCATTCACAAGACATCTGTCACCCACAGAACTGCCACTCACTGGATGGTGTTTGTTTTTCACACCATTCTCTAGAGAGTGTGTATGAAAATTCTAGGAGATCAGCAATTTGTGAGATGCTTGAACCACATTTTCTGGCACCAACAATCATTCCACGATCAAAGTCAATTAGATCACACTCTAATGTTTGTTCTGAACAACAATTGAACCTCTTAACTACATCTGCATGCTTTTGTGCATTGAATTCCCTCCACATGATTGGCTGATTAGATATTTGCATTAACAAGCGGGTGTACAGATGTACCTAATAAAGAGGCCACTGAGAGTGTATGCTTTGATGTACATGTCATAAATAAATCAAAATCAAAATCTAATCTAATCTAAGATTCATGATGCTGCATGATCTCATCATCTCTAATTCTTTCCACCAGCTGGCCATTGCTTCTAATTGAGGCGCAGGATGAAGAGAAAACATGATGAAAACCTGAATAAGCTCTTTTCTAACCAATAATTGCAACCCCCATAATTCATTTACCCTTCCTTTGCACTCCTCTGTCAGTGACTATGTTGTTATCACTTCAGCCCCAACACAAAACCAAGTCAGCACAAAATGAACATTAATAAACAGAACTGTGCTGTGTTCCACAAGGATGAACCCATCAATCTCAGACATGTTCTCATCGACTGAATTTCTTTGTGCCGTGCTGTTTTCTGGTGGATGGAAGAAGGATGCTGATTTTCAGTGATTCACACTCAGGTAGCCGTAACCTTGAGCCACGCTGAGTCTAGAACATCTCGGCATGTATTACACCTTTCCAATGTAAGTGCAGCATCAGGACCAGCCGGCAGATAGCAAAGAGAAGGTGCAGATGTTGCCCGAGGAAGAACCAAGTCAGGAGCAAACTTACTGAGCTCTAGCAAAATCATTCACAACAAGGATTCAATTAGATTTTGCAGAAGCAGAGAAAGTTCTGTCAGGGAGTGTGGTGGAGGTTTGACCCTAAGGCAGAGCAGTGGAGACGAATCAGCCATGAACAATAACATTAATGATGGACTGCAAAAATAACAAGGCACAAGGGGCCACAGATTAAGAGAGAACAGATACTAAACACAGGTAACAAGGTAGCTGAAGGTCAGGAGCTGAGGCTGAGGCTGGCTGGTTTGGTGGGTGAACAAAAATTGTAGATGAGACCTGGGTTTAAACAGGCTGCAGCAAATAAATTGGTGACTCCTGTGAGCCGAGCGGGAGCTAGGAGGCGCTTGCTTGTCCAGGTCTGAAAAAATTCAACAACATTTTAAACTCTTGAAACAGGTAACCTTGAGCTAAGTTAACAGCTCAGATATTAAAAAAACAAATCCATCGTATTAACATACTGGAAAGACTCAACTCACTAATCCTTTTTTGCACTATTTATTTACAATTGTAAAGTTCCATAATTGGGTTTTGCCTGCACTGCACTGCCGCTACAAAACAGCAATAAACCTGATTCTGGAGGCACTTGCACTAGAGGCATTTAAAATGCTTTTAGATAGGAACATGAATGTGTGGGGAATTCTGACCGATTGTTTCTTCCAGAGTGAGTGGGATGGAGTGAATTCCGTAGACAGAACAAATTAGCTTATCTCAGTATTTAATTAGCTCCTCAGTGTGGGCTGAAGGGCTTCTTCCTGTGCTGTACTTTCTATATTCTGACAGATCCAGGATTATGTTCCCGTTCCATCTTTTCTAGATCGGTTTTCAGAGCCTGGAATGGTAAATGGCAACATGCTCAGACACACCGGCCACTGCATGTCCAATCAAAGGTGTACCGTATATTTTCAACTTGTACGTCTTTTTTACAATCACATGTCACAGTTGGATACTAGAAACATCAAGTTTTGCAGGACTATCCCATCAATGAGTTCTCAACAGCAATGGAGCTGGACTCATTGCGTGCCATTGTTGTGTGTTGTCTGGGCTTGTGTACCACTGGACAGTGCATGGTCCAAAAAAAGGTGCAACTCACCCTCTTAGATGGTTTTATTGTGGTCACAAGCCCATTCGGACATTGGTAATAGAGAATACAGCAAGTCCAATTCACTGTTTCTTTGGCAAAGCCAACGGCGGGGGAGTTGCATTAAGATGGTTCTGGCGAGGACTAGGTCTGGGCAGTTGGGTCACCTGTTGTAGTCACCCGGGGATAAGAGGCACCAAGACAGTGTGGAAAAGACTTCTGTGGGCACAGGAAACCGCTCTGGGTTGGGGGATGGACCCTCCAGTTTGTCTGCACTCCAGTGTTTGCTCGGTGCTACCCTCTGCTGCTTGCTCGGTTTTGACCTCCGATGTTCACTTGGTGCTGCCCTCTAGTGTTCAGTCAGAGAAGAACAAGCTGGACCAGCTGCTTTAGACGTTGTTCTGAATTCGTAATCATATGTGCTATTTGAGCTGTGTGGTGTGCTGTTGGTAACATGTTTAGCACATTGACAGTGGATGAACACTTTTGTTTGGCTATATTCATGTGCAGTACTGTGCAAAAGTCTTAGGCACATGTATATAGACATGTGCAGAATTGTATTGTTTAATGATAATAGAACTTGAATTTAAGACAAAGGAAGTGAATTAAGCCATTCAGCCATTGAATCTGCTCTGCCATTTGATCATGGCTGTTTTATTTTTCCTCTCACCCCTAATCTCCTGCCTTCTCCTTGTAACCTTTGACAGCCTTACTAATGAAGAAACTATCACCTCCTCTTTAAATATACCCAATGATTTGGCCTCCACAGCTGACTACGGCAATAAATTCCACAGATTCACCATCCTCTGGATAAATAATTCACCATCTTTCCAGTCCTTTGAGTTCTGCTGCTAGTAACCCTTGATTTAACCCTAGACGAATCATGACCAATTAATCTATTAACTTGTACATCTTTGGACTGTGAAAACTCATGTCCATGGGGAGGACAAGCAAACTCCTTACAGAGGATACTGGGATTGAACACCAATGCCCTAAACTGTGATAGTGTCGTGCTAACTGCTACTCTACAGTGGCACTTTTTATTCATTTTTAAAACATATAAATGAATTCTCCTCAGATTGCTCAATCAAAATAAACATAATACTTTCTCTCCAAATAAAGGATCAGTGTGTCTCAAAAAGGAGACAGCTCTTCTTACTAAGTCACATGGATTGAGTCTTTTCTAATTACCTCAGTCTGTGACCTATTGATTTCTAGAAGCCAGTACAAAGCAGGTTTGATTCTTCCTTTGAGCAAAGGCAGCAGTAGGTATCAAATATAGCTAAATGTAGGATTAATTAGCCAAGAAAATCAAATAACAATCAATTCACCAATTAGTAGGACAATATTTTTCTGGATATCAGAAATATGAAATGACGAATTGTTTTGAATAAGCTTGGTTAAATCTTGCAAGCCACTATCAAGGTATGCAAGTGTAAAAATAACCATGAGTGAGCTGCTGGAGACAGGGAGGTTTGTGCAAACAGTGGAGATTGATCTCATGGGACACAAGGTTTTTATATCCTGGTAAACCTGTTAATAGAATTTCTCAGGTTAATAATTAAAATTTAGTACCATTCCCCTTTCCTCAAAACTGCTTTTTAATTTTTTTTTCTTCAAGTACTCATCTTATTTCTATTCAGAAACTTTTATGGTATTTCACTTTCACTAAAATTCCCTGTGCTTTGCCTTTGATATTATCTTGAAGGGCAGGGTGGAGGATTGACAAATTTATTTCAGAATTTAGTGGCAATCAGGGATTAGAGAAGGAGTCCTGTCGAAGGGTCTCGGCCAGAAATGTTGACAGTGCTTCTCCCTATAGATGCTGCCTGACCTGCTGCGTTCCTCCAGCATTTTGTGTGTGTTGTTTGAATTTCCAGCACCTGCAGATTTCCTCGTGTTTGCCTTAGAGAAGGAGGTAGAGTGAATGTAGGGTGCAGCTGTGTGGATCCATTGGAAGCTTGGTGGGTTTGGTGAAGACATGGAGCCTG
This sequence comes from Hemitrygon akajei, assembly GCF_048418815.1. NCBI lineage: Eukaryota > Metazoa > Chordata > Chondrichthyes > Myliobatiformes > Dasyatidae > Hemitrygon > Hemitrygon akajei. The sequence continues at coordinate 73,722,074 of NC_133142.1, read as the reverse complement.
CAGATAGAAGAAATGTACATGAATTCTGCAGATGGAGGGATGAGCATAGAAAAGGATGGGCTGCCAAAGGTTCATCAAAAGCTTGGGAGGGGTATTGGTTCCAAGTTGTTGATAATGTGATCAAAGCAATCTATTAGTAGGCAAATGAAATGGGAATGGAGGGAATGGGTAAGGGACTGGAAATAATTGGCAGATGGAGAAGCACTGGCCTCCTGGAACCAACAATTCCAGCATACTCTAGAGATGAAAGAGCGATATAATGCAGTCTCTTTGGTATATTTCCATAACCAAGGCAGTTTCTGGAAATAGTATTGATGTCTGGTATTGTTCTAGTTTGTTGGTGTGGAACTAGGAGCGAGTAAGAAGCATGGGTATATATAAAATATAAAACATTATGTTTTATTTTAGTTATGGACCACTATTTTGCATTATTATCATGCTCTTTCCTAAATGACTCCTCCAAATCACAGTTTTGAAACATGATAAATTGAAGTGGGGCAATTCACAGACATTACACCTCAGTTAAAAAAGGCAAATTTTAATAGTTAATGAATAAATTTCTCTACTTCTGTTAGATTTGTTAAATACTTCGGTAGTTGAAGCAAAGAAGTTTCTGCGTATCTATTCAAAGACAGTAGTCAGGGAGACGGAATTCCACACAGATGGCAAGGCAGACGTCATTTGGAGCTACTCGGGACACCATGGAGCCAACCTTAAGCTAGGGGCCTCCTGGGACAGCTGGTGCCTGTGGAAACCACCAAAGACGCTTGCTCTGGGTCTCTCCTGCTACGTTCTGAGATTACCTTAGGGCAACATATTGGGATGTTCGAAGTTAAGGACACACAACCTAACTTGCCAATTTACAGAGCGACAGCAGGTACAACTAATTTAGACTTGATGGTATCTTCTTTCTTATCTTAATAGAACTCCAATTCCTGACCAAGTGATAAGTGTATGTAACAAATGGCTGGTGTTAAATGATGCTAAAGGAAAACAATCAAGTCTCCTGAAAAATTGAACAGAAATCTATTTGTATTTAGAGAAACAGTGCTGAACAGGCCCTTCTGGCCCAGAAGTTCAAAGTTCAATTCCTACACCCCAAAGGGTAATGGTGCAGTTCTAATTGCGGTGTCCCAGAGAAAATGATCATCTTTCTGTTTCTTTTCAAATTCCTATTCAAGGACATCATTATTATGATCACTACCCCCAGCTGAAGTTCTATATTCTATTCATCGGGGGTACTGTGCACAATTTAGATACTGAGTGCCAGTAACCAGAGATTTGAATCCCATCTGTATATCGTATAACTTTCAAATACACAAACTAAAGCATAAAACACACACACAATCACACATTACGCAGACACATTAGACACTCACACATGCAGACATGTGCACTTATTACATGCTCACACGCGTGCACAGACACACACTCATTACTCGCTCACACACACTCTCTCTCTCTCTCTCTCTCTCTCTCTCTCTCTCTCTCTCTCTCTCACACACACTCTCTCTCTCTCTCTCTCTCTCTCTCTCTCTCTCTCTCTCGGAATCAGAGTATATGAAATGCACCAAGTTGAGTCAAGCTTTTGGATAGTAGAACAGGGGTGAGAGATGTGTGATCTACAGCTGCATCAGTAAATAATATTCTTCTGTTCACAGGCACAACAAGCACACAACATTTACTCCCCCTCATCAGCACACAATACCCACAATCACATGCATGGGAAAAACAAATTACTAAACACATACACACCCTCCTCCTTCCACAATTCACTGTCCTCTCCTATTAGATTTATTTTTCTTCAACCTCTTCCACCTACCCTCTTCCTACTTTAACCCTCTCTCCCACCCACCCACCTTCTCCCTCACCTATCACCTTTTAGCTTGTACTCTTCCCCTTCCCCCACCTTCTCATTCTGGCTTCTGCCCTGTTCCTTTCCAGACCTGATGAAGGGCCTCAGCCTAAGACGCTGACTGTCGATTAGCCACCATATACTGGCTGAGTTCCTCCCACATTTTGTGTGTATTGCTCAAGACTTCCAGCATCTACAGAGCCTTGTGTCCACAAACATGGACATATGCATGTTTTGATTTCACTCCTTGGATCACTGTTGGCAATGAGTTATCCATGTCACCAGGTTCAGGAACAATTATTACCCTTCAACCATCAGGCTTCTGTACCAAAGGGGATATTGTATTTGCACGGTTTCTTGCCTTTTGCACATTGGTTGAACACCCAAGTTGGTGTGGATTTTCATTGGTTCTATTATGGATTTATTGAGGATGCCCACAAGAAAATGGAACTCAGGGATCTATATGGTGACATATATGTACTTTGATGGTACATTTACTTTGAACTTTGATCTGGGAATCCGAGACCACAAATCTGAAATTCAAAATTCTGTTATTATAGCATTATCTTAAGGTTTCATTGACCCACACGTCTTCTGAGAGTTGACTAAACACCCGTCCCTCATTTCATCTTCCCTGTATGTGCCATATTAAAACCAAGTGGGCTTTAGATTTGAAATTTTCTAACATTTTAACTACCTACTAAATGTAAGCATATTTGTGTGTAGAGGTTAAAATGATCTACATTTCTCTGTCACTGCAAAATCTCACTGAGTCAATAGCGGGTCCTATTCATAAATATTAATGCAGAATTCAATATGTTTGTGTTTTCATTGGCAAGGAGTGAGTGCAGGCTTCAATCCCTGTCAGAAAGGTAACTACTCCAACAACCCTTCCAAAGCTCTTTTGTCTGTGGGTTTTCCTGCTGTGATCAATGATGGGGGAGCCATGTGGCCTCGCTTGTGATATGGACCAGGATTCATCCATGCTTCTGGGTTGCCTGTTGTAGTTGCCAAGGAAGGAGATGCAGGAGATGGCTGAGTGCCTCTGGATTCCGCGTTGGGTGGTGGGCTAGCCACTCTTGTCGGCGCTGCTATCCAGTGTTCGCTCGGACAAAGACAAGTAGGCTTGCCTCTGTCTGCTGCCGCACTATGCAATATGAGGAACTGCTGTGGGCTGTTCTCACAGAAATGTGGCTCCAGGACCACATCCATGATCCTTCAGTTTATAGGCCATGGCACTCAGCTGCATTACTATTTCATATTAGTATCTTGTCGCTCTTGTCTTGTCCATACTGCACAAACTGCCGCCGCTGGGCTATAACTGTATGCTTTGCTACTATCATAATTACATTATATGTGTTAAAGAGGTCAACAAGTTAGCTTCCCTGGAGAACAACAGCCTGGAAGTGAAAACCCACTTCAGGTCGTTAAAGATCAAATGGAACCATTCTGGGTGCCCAGGCCTCTGGGATCACTGCACTAGAGAAAGCCAGCTAGTACAAGGGCAAGAGTCAAGTAACTATGGAAATTGAAAATGGTTTTGTTGAGCTGGTTTGATACATGATGTGGCTTAAAGAAAACCCAACTTGAATACTATACATGGAGTTCCATAACACACCTTAGCCCGTAATATCCATGCTGACCTGTAATCATCTCACTTACACAGACCTACTCTCTTCAATGGCTTGAAAATAGAAGTGCTTTTCTAGATACCTCGTAAATGTTGCAAGGAGATCCAGACAAGCAGTGTGTTCCAGATTTAGACACCCTCTGGATGAATACATTCTTTGTCAGACCCCCTTTAATTCTCTTCCGTCTGAATGTAACCTTATGACTTTCATGAGGAAAAGCTTCAAACCTTCTCCTCATCTCCTGTTGATGTCCCATATACATTCAATAGTCAAGTTATTAGGTACCTCCAGCACCTAACAAAGTGGCCATGTAGTGTATGTTTGTGGTCTTCTGCTGCTGTAGTCCATCCACTTCAAGTTTCAAAGTGTTGTGCATTCAGAGATGCTTTTCTGCACACCACTGTTGTAATACACGGCTCTTTGAGTTACTGCTGACTTCCAGTCAGCTTGAAGCGGTTCCTCTGAACGCTCTCATTAAAAGGGATTTTCACTCACAGAACTGCTGCTCACTGAATGATTTCTTCTGTTTTTCACAGCATTCTCTGTAAATTCTAGAAACTGTTGTGCGTGAAAATCTCAGAAGATCAGCAGTTTCTGAGATACTCAAACCACCCCGTCCAGCACCTACAATTGTTCCACAGTTAAAGATTCTGATGTTTAATCTGAACAACAACTGGACCTCTTGACCATGCACTGAGCTGTTGCCACATGATTGGTTGATTAGATATTTGCAATAATCAGCAGGTGTACAGGTGTACCTAATAAAATGGCCAATAAATTGCTCCATCCCAGACAACAATCTACTGAATCTCTGCCGGATACTCTCCAGTGCAACCCTTCCCATTTACAATCAGTGAATGCAGAATAACAAGTTTCTAACACCACAGCCAACCAGGAGAATGTCATTTTTCTAGAACTCTTGTATTTTCCCTGCAGCTTGGCAACAATTACAAGTGCAGAAATCAAACAGCTTTTATCAGCAGAATTCCCTCCAGGATAGTCCCACCCAACCATTCACCCAGAGGACATGGACAGCAGACTGGATGGAGAGCCAAGAAAGGTTATCCTTCATATGCTGCAGATTAATTGGAGTCCTGTACTGCTTGTCAATCAGACCTGTAAATGCAGAAGAGAGTCTGTCTGGAAGGCAGCCAAGCTGACTACCTTTTCATCAAAAGAGTCGCACTAAACTGGCAAGCAAAAAATAGCAGCTCACCACTCTATTCTCAAGTGAAAGCTGCTGCTGAAACAGTACTCCAGCCTTAGGCTTGAAGCCAACAAATCTAATTAAAAAGTCTAAAAATCACTGTACCTTGTGCACAGGCCACCAGCTGATTTTACCTACTGCTCTAGGGAAGAGAGGAAGACACCAAGCACTCCAGGCTAACAATGAACTTCAAAGACAGTCTGCATTTCCTTACTGATAGTCAACAAGGGCAAATTGTCTCTATTCATCCCCAGTTCCAAAGTAAATGCAAGAAACACAGCAAGAAGTTATTGTGGCAATAATGCACAGGAAGTTGGGAAATCTGCACAGAAAGAAGGCAAATCATTGGAAGAAAAGAAGATTAATTGGAGGAACAAAATGACCTATTATCACAACCCTTTTAATTGTTTCCAGTTTAAAATTATTCTGTGATGTTCTAGTCTTATCAGTGGTAAAATTCTGCCCATTCCCAATTTATGATAATCAGTGAAGAAGTTAGCACCAACTCTACTCTTAAATCTTGGTCTGCTCAAGATCTCTGGCTGTTTAGATTTTAACCCTACTTGGAAGTGTCTCAAGGGTCAGTTTTGCAACAGCCTGCAAAGAACTCTGCACCATTTTAGGACATGATGGGTTGTTACTGCCTGCAATGTTGAAAGAAAGCTTTGGATGTGCTTCCCTCCCACCATCGAAAGTATCTACATGAGGCACTGCCTCAAGAAAGCAACCTCTGTCAGCAAGGATTCTCACCATCACGGCCATGCCTACCTCCCGCAACTACTTTCAGGCAGGAAGTACAGGTGCCTGGAGCTCTGCGCCAGCAGGTACAAGACCAGCTGCTCTCCTTCACTGCTCGATTCTTGAACAACCCAAATCACCATCTCAGTACAGCTGACTATGACCATTTTGCCTTACAATGATCTTTGCTTTATTTCGGTTGTAATTGTATTCTTTGTTCAACAGTCAAGATCATTTAATGTCATTTCTTGTACACAAGTGTAAGGAGAATGAAACAATTGTTACTTCAGATCCGATGCAGCAAAAAAACCCCACAAAAGATAAAGAACACAATAATAATGAAAACATGCAATACTGTAAATATAAACACATAAGATTGCCTAAATAATAAAGAAGTGTTGGAATTAGTGGGTGGGGGGGGGGGGGGAGATATTGATCAGTCTTACTGCTTGGGGAAAGGAACAGTTTTTGAACTAGGTGGTCCTGCTGTGGATTGTCCTAATAGCCTCCTCTCAGAAGGGGTGTGACAGGAGTCCATGGGGAGGGTACTGTATGTGTGATCCTTCATGATGTTACTGGCTCTTTCTGGCACCTGTTTCTGTGCAGATCCGGTAGGCTGGTGCTAGTGATGCGTTGGGCAGTGTAGAGCCTTCCTGCCTGCCACAGTGCAGCTTCCATAACAAGCAGTGATGCAGCTGGCAAGGCGGCTCTGTACTGCACATTTCGGTATAATTAATGCTTAATTTATGATCTTCTTGTGAATGTTGTGTCTCTAATGCTACGGGTCTGTAATGCTGTGGTAAATAAGATTTTCATGGGATCTGTGCACGTACTTGGGCAGATGACAATAAAATTGACAAATGTTCCTGCTTCACCTTGTATTTTACACTGCATGGAGACCATAATGGCTGGTCATCACTAAGCCTTCTTTCTTTCAGCAAGAACATTAAAAGTTTTCATTAGGAGACTTCAGGTGAGCCACATAACACTTCATTAGGCATCTGCTATGGAGGCGCCAATGCACGGGATTGGAAAAAGCTGCAGAAGGTTGTAAACTCAGCCAGCTCCATCATGGCCTCTAGCCTCCCCACCATCATGGGCATCTTCCTAAGAACATCCTCAAGAAGATGAACCCCCACCATCCAGAACAGGCTGTCTTCTCATTACTACCATCGAGAGGGAGGTACAGGAGCCTGATGACACACACTCAATGTTTTTGGAAGAGCTTCTTCCCCTCCACCATCAGATTTCTGAATGGTCTATGAATCCATGAACACTAGCTAACTATTTTGCTTTCTTTTATTTTTCATGTATTACTGTAACTTATAATATTTTTTTACATATTACATTGTACTGCTGCCACAAAGCAACAAATTTCATGAAATACAGCAGTGATAATAGAGGCTGAATCTGCTTCTGTTTCTGAGAATACCAGCAACATCCAAGATGGCGGCGCGATGCAGCTTGCAGCGGCCACTCCGGAGCTGATTATCTGTTATTTGTGAAGTGGGGTGCCGTGCGCAATCATAATCGATTAAAAATGGATGTGGGAGCACGGAGGAACATCTGGAAATCTCCAGGAAGACCTTCTTCGTTGCTGCTGCTGCTGTGAGGTCCGGGACTCTGCTGGGAAGAACAGGCCCCCAGTCCTCGGGGTCACGTTGCCAATGGCCGTTGGCGGCGCCATCTTAATACGCTCGGCAGAGGATGGTGCTCGGAGAAGCTGTGCCGGAGGGGATGGTCATCAGCTCGGAGGTTCGATGGATTTAGAGTCCGCTGCGGTCAGGTCGCTTTTGGTGTGTGCTGCGTCTGCGAGGCTGGGTTCGACGGAGCTTTCATTGTGTGCTGTGTCTGCGAGGCTGAGTTGGGCGGCGCCGTGGAAGTCCATAGTGGGGGTACTCCCTTCTGCCGCCGGCATGGGATGGCGAGTCTGTCGGGACCCTGGGGACTTGTGGTGATTTCTTTTGAACTTATAGTCCTTTAACATCTTTGGACTATTTTTACTGTGCCCATGGTCTGATTTTTTATCAATTATATGCTATTGTTTGCACTGTTGTAACTACAACACACACAAAATGCTGGTGGAACACAGCAGGCCAGGCAGCATCTATAAGGAGAAGAACTGTCGACGTTTCGGGCCGAGACCCTTCATTGTAACTATGTGGTTTTGTGCAGGTCTTGTAGCTTTAGTTTTTGGTCTTGTTTTGTCTGGTGGGTTTGGAGCTCCTTTCTGGGAAACGCGCTAAGACGGTAGCGTGATATTAATATGCAGCAGCCTCTCCGGACTCTGGATTGGGGATTGCCAAACATCATGTGGATTTTCTGGTGTAGTCTGTTTTGTCATATGCTTTTGTGATATCATTCTGGAGGAACGTTGTCTCATTTTTTAACTGCATTTCATTTGTGGTTGCTAAATGACAATAGTCTGAATCTGAATCTGAACTTCTGGGCTTGACATCGCAGATATGTAGATAAGGTAGAACCATCATTATCATCAAATATCTGCTGAAGAGAGGTCTGGAAATTTTATCTTGCAGATACATTTGAGGTGAACATAGATCAGCTTTCATGCTGCTTCACAGGTTCTTCCTTCCCAAATAATCCAGAGAGATAAAATTCCCATTGCTCAATTCAAGCTTAATTATCGTTCAACCATACATTAATACAGCTAAACAAAACAGCGCCCCATGAGGCCAAGCTGCAGAACAATTATCAACAGCACACAGTATCGTGCACGTAGCAAACACCACAAACAGCACATATAATTATGAATTCAGAAAAACATACAGTCATAAAGAGAAAAAATGTAGCCTGAGTCCCTGAGTTATACAGGTCCAGGTTGTTCTTGCACCGAGAAAACCCACAGACCAATAATGGTACTGGGAGAACAAACTGAAAACTGGCACAATGATTAATGGAAAATCAAGTGACAACCTCAAGAAAAATAAAGGTCATTTACTTCAGCAATGCAAATATATTTTCCAGTCTTGCAAATTATTTTGTGAGTCTAATTATCATTTGGCATCCTGCATGTCAAAATGGAAATATCATGGAGGATGGAATGCCCCAAATTTATAGGAAGATCTCCTATGACCGAGGTAGTGGTTTCACTGACACAGGTCTTAAGGAAAAATTGGCTGACAACTGGCAGGTGGAATTTAATGCAGAGAAGTGTGAGGTACTGCATTTTGTGAGGACAAACACAGTGAACGGTAGGGCACTGAAGAGTGCGGTAGAACAGAGGGATCTGAGAATACAGATCCACCATTCCTGTCACAGGTAGGTAGGTCGACTACACCACACCTTGTTCCAATTCCAACCTCTCTCCTTCCGAACGCTGTGCTTTCCACTCCCTCTGCACCAATCCCAACCTCACTATAAAACCCGCTGATAAGGGGGGCGCAGTTGTAGTCTGGCGTACTGACCTCTACCAGGCCGAGACACAGCGACAACTTTCTGATACCTCCTCTTATTTACCCCTTGATCATGACCCCACTAAGGAGCACCAGGCCATTGTTTCCCATACCATCACCAACCTTATCAGCTCTGGGGATCTCCCATCCACTGCCACCAACCTCATAGTTCCCACACCCCAATTCCTGTTTCTACCTCCTACCCAAGATCCACAAACCTGCCTGTCCAGGTAGACCCATTGTCTCAGCTTGCTTCTGCCCCACCGAACTCATTTCTGCCTACCTTGACACTGTTTTATCCCCTCTTGTTCAATCCCTTCCCATCTATATTCATGACACTTCTCACACTTTGAATTTTTTCAATGATGTTAAGTTCCCTGGCCCCCACCGCCTTATTTTCACCATGGACGTCCAGTCCCTATATACCTCCATCCCCCACCTGAACAGTCTCAAAGCTCTTCGCTTCTTTTTGGATTCCAGACCTAACCAATTCCCCTCTACCACCACTCTCCTCCATCCAGCAGAATTAGTTCTTACTCTCAATAATTTCTCCTTTGGCTCCTCCAACTTCCTCCAAACCAAGGATGTAGCCATGGGCACCCGTATGGGTCCCAGTTATGCCTGCCTTTTTGTTGGCTTTGTGGAACAGTCCATGTTCCAAGTCTATACGGGTATCTGTCCCCCTCTTTTCCTTCGCTACATCGACGACTGCATTGGCGCTGCCTCCTGCACGCATGCTGAGCTCGTTGACTTCATTAACTTTGCCTTCAACTTTCACCCTGCCCTCAAATTTACCTGGTCCATTTCTGACACCTCCCTCCCCTTTCTTGATCTTTCTGTCTCCATCTCTGGAGACGGTTTATCTACTGATATCTACTATAAGCCTACAGATTCTCACAGCTACCTGGACTATTCCTCTTCCCACCCTGTCTCTTGCAAAAATGCTATCCCCTTCTCACAATTCCTCCGTCTCCGCCGCATCTGCTCTCAGGATGAGGCTTTTCTTTCCAGGACGAAGGAGATGTCTTCCTTTTTTAAACAAAGGGGCTTCCCTTCTTCCACCATCAACTCTGCTATCAAACGCATCTCTCCCATTTCCCGCCCTCACCCCATCTGCCCGCCACCCCACTCGGGATAGGGTTCCCCTTGTCCTCACCTACCACCCACCAGCCTCCAGGTCCAACATATAATTCTCCGTAACTTCCACCACCTCCAACGGGATCCCACTACCAAGCACATCTTTCCCTCCCCCCTTTCTGCTTTCCGCAGGGATCGCTCCCTACACGACTCCCTTGTCCACTCGTCCCCCCCATCCCTTCCCACCGATCTTCCTCCTGGCACTTATCCTTGTAAACGGAACAAGTGCTACACCTGCCCTTACACTTCCTCCCTCACCACCATTCAGGGCCCCAGACAGTCCTTCCAGGTGAGGCGACACTTCACCTGTGAGTCAGCTGGTGTGGTATACTGCGTCCGGTGCTCCCGGTGTGGCCTTTTATATATTGGTGAGACCCGACGCAGACTGGGAGACCGTTTCGCTGAACACCTACACTCGGTCCGCCAGAGAAAGCAGGATCTCCCAGTGGCCACACATTTTAATTCCACGTCCCATTCCCATTCTGATATGTCTATCCATGGCCTCCTCTACTGTCAAGATGAATCCACACTCAGGTTGGAAGAACAACACCTTATATGGGTAGCCTCCAACCTGATGGCATGAACATTGACTTCTCTAACTTCTGTTAATGCCCCTCCTCCCCTTCTTACCCCATCCCTGATATATTTAGCTTTTCTCCCCCTCCCCTTTTTTTCTCTCTCTGCCCATCACTCTGCCTGTTCTCCATCTCCCTCTGGTGCTCCCCTCCCCCTTTCTTTCTCCCTGGGCCTCCTGTCCCATGGTCCTTTCCCTTCTCCATCTATGTATCCCTTTTGCCAAACACCTTTCCAGCTCTTAGCTTCACCCCTCCCCTCTGGTCTTCTCCTATCATTTCGCATTTTCCCCTCCCCCTCCTACTTTCAAAACTCTTACTATCTTTCCTTTCAGTTAGTCCTGACGAGGGGTCTCGGCCCGAAATATCGACAGTGCTTCTCCCTATAGATGCTGCCTGGCCTGCTGCGTTCCACCTGCATTTTGTGTGTATTACGGGTAGGTAGTGTTGTAAAGAAAGCTTTTGGAACATTGGTCTTAAAAAATTAAGGTACAGGAGTTAGGATGTTATGTTAGAATTTGTGTACAGTTCTGGTCACCAACATACAGGAAAGATCCAATAAGACTGAAAAAGTTCAGAAAAAAAATTGCAAAGATGTTGCCAGGACTTGAGGACCTGAGTTATAGAGAGAGTGACAGAACTTTTCTCCTGGAGCACAGGAGAGGAGGGGAGATTTGATAGAGGTATACAAAATTATGAAGGGGTATAAATAGGATGCTTACAAGCAGGCTTTTTCCACTAAGGTTGGGTGAGACTAGAAATAGAGATCATGAGTTAGGGGTGAAAGGTAATATATTTAATTGAAACCTAAGAGGGAAGTTCTGACTCAGAGGGTATTTCGAGTGTGGAATGAACTACCAGCAGAAGTGGCAGATGCAAGTTTGGTTGGAACGTTTAAGAGATGTTTGGTTAAGTACATGGACGGGAAGGATACAGAGGACTATGGTCGAGATGTGGGTTGGGTTGCCATGGAGTAGATCAATTAAAGGGTCTGTTTCTGTGTAGCTCTCTTTGACTGTATGAATTCTTGATTTTTCCTTGAGCATTTTTTGGAGTTGAAAATGAAGAGAATTTTTGTGTGTTTATTGGAATTTCTTGGCTGTAGTTAGCATTACAAAGGTATTAATGAGTCCTACAAAATAACATACTAATGAATGCAACATGAATATTCAGCAGCCAAGTATTAGCATATTACCTCAGCTGATGACCTGGCTGCTGGTTGATTCAGAGAGGCATTCTGAAACTGCACCACACCCCATTTCCTGGGGGAGTCTGAATGCTGGAATTTGCTAAAAATATTTAGGATGTGGTTCCAGTTCGGACTTTTACCCTAGAACCATCGGAGGGAATAGGAAAGACTGCATATCACCAGTGCACATGACAATATAGACTGCCAGAAGCACTTTCGTGCTAGATTACAGGTGAATATGGTCTACACTTGGAGGTATTATGAATGCTACTCATTCCATGTGGGTAGCCTCCAACCTAATGACATGTAAATCAATTTCTCTAACTTCCAGTAATTTCTCCCCTTTACCACTCTCCATTCTGTTCCCCCTCTCACCCCTTCTCCTCTCCTCACCTGCCTATTACCTCTCTCCGGTATCCCTCCTCCGTCCTTTTCTTCCATGGTCCACTATCCTCTCCTATAGATTCCTTCTGCCTCAGCCCTTTACCTTTTCCATCTATCCCCTCTCAGCATCTCATTTCATCCCCCCCCCGTTCACCACCCACCCGCCTTCCCCCTCAACTAGTTTCACCTATCAGCTGTCAGCTTGCACGTTCCCCTCCCTCCACCTTCCTAATTTAGCTTCTTCCCCTTCCTTTCCAGTCCTGATGAAGGGTCTTGGGCTAAAATATAAGCTGCTTAACTCTGCTCCGTAAATAGAGCCTGACTTCTTCAGTGCCTCCAGCATATTATGTGTGTTCCTCTGGCTTTCCAGCACATATGCAGAATCCTTTGTGCTTGTATGAATGCTACTGTTGAGATGATGGAGTAACAACAGATTTGGGCCCTTTTCTGACAGCTAAGGAGGTCAGTGCCCAACCTGACATGATGGTGAGTCAGTGATCACACTTCAGCCCAAGAGCGTGTGTGTTCTGTGGTGGTAGCTGATGTCAGAACAGCAGCCCACATGTTAAAGCTGGCAAGTGCATATTATAGGTTAATATAGCACTGAGTGTGCTTCTTAAATCAAGTATCTGGGAACAGTGATGCTTATGGAAAAATCTAAGATGCAGAAAAGACAGCAGTGGGATGCTGTTAACCTTGGATCTCACAGCTACATTACTGCCATCTTCACCAGAGGGTGAAGAAAACTGGGAAAGTAAATGCATGCACTGTATTAAAAACAAAAGTAGCTATAAATAATATAAATGATTCGGAATATTTTGTATCAGTTATAAGATTTTAATGGGAACATTAAGCGTAGCACATACAACAGTACAGCACAGGAACAGGCCATTCAGCCCACAATGTTGTGCCGAACCAGCTAAAAAGCAAATCAGAAACAGCCAAACACTAAACGCTGCTGCCTACATAATATCCATACTCCTCCATCTTCCTTACATCTGTGTGCCAATCCAAACAGCTCTTAAAAGCCTCCAATGTATTTGTCTCTACCACCATACCGGGCAGTGCATCCACCACTCGTTGAGTAAAAAACTTACCCCTCATACCCCCCTTTGAATCTACCCTCTCTCACTTTCAATGCATGCCTTCTGGTATTAGCCATTTCAACCCTGGGAAACCGATACTCTCTGCCCACTCCAGCTATGTCTTTCATAATCTTGTAGCCCCGTGTTAGATCTCCCTTCAGCCTCCGGCGCTCCAGAGAGAGCTGCCCAAGTTTGTCCAGCCGCTCATGATAGCACATGCTCCCTAAATCAGGCAGCATCCTGGTAAACCTCTTCTGCACCCTCTCCAAGCCTCAATGTCCTTCCCATAGTGGAACTGTATGCAATACTCCAGATGTGGCCTAACCAGAGTTTTGTAAAGTTGCAACATTCTCTTGACTTTTGAACTCAAAGCCTTGACTAATAAAAGCAAGGTTAATGATGGGATTCCCTGAAATAAAGAAGGAACTGTGGTTAAGACTTAGAAATCCTCACTGAAATAGCTGACTTGTAGATGTCTATTAAAAAATGGGTGGAGTTGTCTCTTATATACCATGTTCAAGTTCCTGTCTGTTGCTGTATAGGGGAATGCTAGGCAACAAATTTGCAAATACTTGGTTACTTAATTCATAAAATTAAATTGGATTTCCACTGTCTGTCTGTGTTGAGGCACCCTGTACTAAAGGGCAAATGGTGGATTTTATGCAAATATAAGGCACCCTTATTAAAAACCAACTCTATCATTCACAGGGTTCCTGGTGATACATGACTTCCATCTTCTTAAGGCTAACTCTGAAAAGGTGGAAATATGTTATAATAAATGTCATCGTCTCTATAAAATTCTCTTGAAAGATCCATCAAAACATCATCTGGTTGAAGTGATCTCCTTCAAGTCATTGGAACCTGCTCATGATAACAGGTGATTTCAGTACATTTTCTGCGGTGACACCGTATTTACAGAATACTCACCATCAAACTCTGCAGGTCCCACTCCAACTATGATTATTGACATCGGAAGGACTGAGGCCTGTTTAATTTAAAGATGAGGCAGTATAAGTAATCCAATATTCTACAGTTTTTTTTCATAGCTAGGCATGAAAAATATTTTATGTTTTAAATAGGCTTCAACTATCACCTTCCAGCTATTCTTCCACTCCCCCCCCCCCCCCACCTTTTTATTCTGGCACCTTGCCCCTTCCTTCCCAGTGCTGAAGAATGGTCTTGGCCCAAAACGGCGACTGTTTGTTCATTTCTATAGGTGATGCCTGACCTGCTGAGCTCTGCCTGCATTTTGTATTTGTTGCTTTGGATTTCGAGCATTTGCAGAATTTCTTGTGTAACTGATGTTTATTTCACTTTTGTGCTAAAATACTAAACTATGAGTAGTGTAGCAATTGCATTATAGATCAGTAAATATGATCCTAAATGCAACAATGGCATTTTAGGATTTAAAACAACTCTTAAAAATTGGTAAATAAAATGGTAAGCAGAAGAAATGTTAATACATAGCCATCAGTTTCAAATAAAAATCCAATCGATTAATTCCTGTTCTTTATTCCAGAAATGCCGTATCCTTATTTAGGTTGGCCTTCACTCAGATCCAGATGCTATGATTACATTGAATCACTACTGTAGTTCATGAAGGCAACTTCCTCTCTTAAGTGCCTGCATTTTAGACTCTATGAATTAAAGGAAGCTTCACCCCCAGCTTCTTCTGTGCGTAAAGTTTCATCTCTCTGGTTTATTCTGTGGGTGAAAGTTTCATCCTCTCTCTTATTCTTAACCAACTACCCACGTCTGGACTCTATAAGTTAAAAGAGGCTTCATCCTCTGGTTTATTCGGAACTAACTTACAGTTCACATGTGTATTTCGTCTGCAAGATGTAAGTTTTGAATTTATTATTTCCTGATTAACGAACGCATATTTTTAGTTAGTGAATTTGCTGTGATTTCCTTATTCTCCAGGTGTACATTACCTTACCCTGATGCAATGAATCACAGAGGCTACCTGTATCTATCATTACAGAAATAAAGTTGGGGCAAGCTAAGCCTTTCCTTTTACACAATTCAATGAAATATTCATAATTTCAATACAAGAAAATTATTTCTTGACCATTGTTTATTGTTCTGTAGTTTAAAAATCTGATTCCATAGAACCAGAGAACACTACGGCACAGTACAGGCCCTTCAGCCCTCCATGTTGTGCTGACCCATATAATCCTTAAAAAAAGTACTAACCCCACACTATCCCATAACCCTCCATTTTTCTTTCATCCATGTGCCTGTCCAAGAGGCTCTTAAATACCCCAAATGTTTTAGCCTCCACCACCATCCCAAGCAAGTCATTCCAGGCACTCACAACCCTCTGTGTAAAAAAAACTTACCCCTGATGTCTCCTCTAAACTTCCCTCCAAAGAGAAAAGTCCCAGCTCTGCTAATCTTGCTTCATATGACTTGTTCTCCAAACCAGGCAACATCCTGGTAAATCTCCTCTGCACCCTCTCCATAGCTTCCACATCCTTCCTATAATGAGGTGACCAGAACTGAACACAATACTCTAAGTGCGGTCTCACCAGAGATTTGTAGAGTTGCAACATGACCTCTCTACTCTTGAACTCAATCCCCCTGTTAATGAAGCCTAGCAGCCCATAGGCCTTCTTAACTACCCTATCAACCTGCACAGCGACCTTGAGGGATGTATGGATTTGAACCCCAAGGTCCCTTTGTTCATCCACACTCTTAAGTAACTGATCATTAATCCTGTACTCAGTCTTCTGGTTTGTTCTTCCAAAATGCATCACCTCACACTTGTCCAGATTGAACTCCATCTGCCATTTTTCTGCCCAACTCTGCAGCCTGTCTATATCTTCTTGTAACCTTCGAAAACCTACAGCTCCATCCACAACTCCTCCAATCTTCATATCATCCACAAACTTACTCACCCATCCTTCCGCCTCTACATCCAGGTCATTTATAAAAATCACAAATAGCAGGGGTCCCAGGATAGGTCCCTGTGGCACTCCACTAGTCACCGACCTCCAGGCAGAATACTTTCCTTCCACAACTACCCCCTGCTTTCTTCCTTTAAACCAATTTTTTATCCAAACAGCCAAGGTTCCACTTATCCCATGCCTCATGACTTTCTGGATGAGTCTCTCATGTGGGACCTTGTCAAATGCTTTGCTAAAGTCTATGTAGACCATATCCACTGCCCTACCCCTCATCAATTTCTTTTGTTACCTCTTCAAAAAACTCAATCAGGCTCGTGAGGCACGATCTTCCCTTCACAAAGCCTTGCTGACTATCCATGAGTAGACTGTACTTCTCCAAATGCTCGTAGATCCTATCCTTAAGAATCCTTTCCAGTAGTTTGCATACCACCGACGTAAGACTCACCGGTCTATAGTTCCCAGGTTTCTCCCTATTACCTTTTATAAACAAGGGAACTACATTTGCCATTCTCCAGTCCTCCGGCACTTCCCTGCAGCCAAAGAGGATTCAAAGATCATGGCTAATGCTCCTGCGATCTCTTCTCTCAATTCCCACAACAACCTGGGGTGTATCATATCCGGCCCTGGGGATTTATCAATCTTAATGTTTTTAAGAAGATCCAGCACTTCTTCTTCCTTAATCTCCACATTGTCCAGCACACAGGCCTGCTCTACTTCGACTTCATCCTGATCAAGATCAAGATTCCACCTCACACACTTTTAAACTGATGCCCAATCTACATATAAGAAGACATTTTCACTTGTCATTAGGCCTCCAATATATGAAATGTTTTATTTCAGTGGAAACAGATGCTGACCCAACTCATTGAACTCTGCCATCTATTTTGGGGGGTTAAGCCAATGTGGGAAAGATTAGTTGATCAGGGTCAATTGTCTAAAAGTAAAACAATATGTAGCTTTGTATCAGATTTGAAGCTAATGTGCCCAGCACAAGCAGGACTTGTTCAAGCCATAGCCCTTAGTCCAATCTTATTCAAATTGAGGTCAAAAGACATCTGACCTGACATTATCACTTTCCTACTGGGGGGGGGGGGGGTTAAGTTAAAATTAGACCTAAACTTCTTGCTGTTCCAAAGAATTTAAATAACGCAAATGTTGATATTTTAAGTCTAGTTAAGGTCTCTCAAAGTTGTGTTATAGAAGGATTGACCACCTTTAGTACAGAGAAAAATTACAATGATATTGCCAGGACTTGAGGACCTGAGTTATAGGGAAAGACTGAACATGCTAGGACCTTGTTCCCTAGACCATAGAACAAAGAGGGGAGATTTGATGGAGGTCTACAAAATTATTAAGGGTAAAGGTAGGGTTAATGCAATTAGGCTTTTTCCACTGAGGTCAGCTAAGACTTGAACATAGATTAAGGGTTGAAAGGTGAAATCTCTTCACTCAGAGAGTGAGTTGCCAGTGGAAGTGGCGGATGCAGGTTCAATTTCAACATTTAAGAGATATTTGGATATGGACATGGATGGGGGAGGTATTGAGGGCTATGGGCTGGGTGCAAGTCAAAGGGACTGGGCTGAATTATATTTTGGCATGGACTAGATGGGCCAAAGGGCCTGTTTTGTGCTGCAGAGCTCTAATATTCTATGACTTTAGTTACTTCTCTGATTAGCAAACATCTTCTCCAAAGTGAAATTCTGGTGCAGTAGTGTTTCTCTGAGGTCATTAAATTATAATTTCAATCCAAGTTCTTAAACAAAGAGGAGAGAAAAGTTATGGAACCATTCGCAATTTCAAAATTAAATTGAAGTTGCTCAGAGTTTTGCTTCACCATGCGCCTTCCTGCCATGCTCCCACTCCTTATACTGATAGTCACTTAGAGTTAAGGTTAATGATTAAGCGGAGCAGTAGTACAAATGAACAACAAGCCGTGGCTACAATACCATGTCTAAAGTGAGACACTTAGCATTGAAAGGCTTTTGCTCTGGATCTCCAAGACCTGTCCACCATTTACAAAGCACAAGCCAGCAATTGCCCAACCCATCTTTAGAAGTCAGTTCTTTGCTTATCAATTGCTTCACAAGGTCCTCCTTTGATATGCAAGCTAGTACACAAGCCAGAGTACGATACGGACAGCAAACGGTTGCCCGCGCAGTAGGCTCCCCTCTCCACACAGCTGATGAATCCAATGCAACAGCAGAGACCGATACAATTTGGCATCGACGGCATCACAGGAGTTGACAGTCAGCGTTGAACTCAACATTGGTCTGCCTTGGGGTCTCCAGCACAGGATTTTTATCTTGGGGTTTACTGCTGATATTATACCATGCTATACCATGAGTGGGTATAGCCTCAAGACAGCAGAGGATTGAGATCAGAGTTTTCCTTCTCCCAGATGAGCTGCCAAACATGGCTGATGAGCCTAACCTACCCGAAGTGACTGGCCTTAAGGTGCCAGTAACTTGTCTTTGTTCCTTCTCCTGTCAGCAGAAACAGTTCTTCCAGGTTTATAGTTAAGCCACATGTGAAGGCCAGGAGCTGGACTTGGTTGTCAGCTATCAGTTCCCCTGCCCATGCCAATCTTAAGGAACCAATTACTTCAATGTTCCAGAAACTCAAACAAGTAATCAATCAACAATATATCATTAAGAAAAATAGACACTGCAATCTATTTTTACAATTTTCCACTACAATCCTTTCAATATACCCCTTCCTAAAATCTGTTGCCCAGCAGCATATATCTGACGTACATCTGATCCTAGCTTGAAGAGCAAAATTTCCTCCATTTTACATACTAGTTCTTTGATTCAAAGGCTAGTAAGCTATTAACCTTTTTGAATATACTTCTTCCATCCTACATCCTTCTTGCATTTCTATTGCTCATTGTGTCTTGAACTAGAGAATGGGTGGTGATTCCAATCACAAACAGGAGAAAATTTGCAGATGCTGGAAATCCAAGCAACACACACAAAATGCTGGCGGAACTTAGCAGGCCAGGCAGCATCTATGGAAAAGAGTACAGTCGATGTTTCGGGCCAAGACCCTTCAGCAGGATTGGAGAATGAGGATAAGGAATATGAGTTAGAAGGTGGGGAAGGGGAGAAAGAAACACAATATAAAAGGTGACCACCCCACCAGCCTCCATGTCCAGCACATAATTCCCTGTATCTTCTGCCATCTCCAGCGGGATCCCACCACTAAGCACATCTTTCCCACTCCCCGCTTTCTGCTTTTTGCAGTGATCAATCCCTACGTGATTCTCTTGTCCAGATGTCCCACCCCACTGATCTCCCTCCTGCCACTTGTCCTTGCAAGTGGAATCAGTGCTACACCTGCTCATACACCTCTTCCCTCACTACCATTCAGGGCTCCAAACAGTCCTTCCAGGTGAGGTGACACTTCGCCTGTGTGTCTGTTGGGTCATCTATTGTATCCCAGTGTGGCCTCCTGTACACTGATGAGACCCAACATAGATTGGGTGACTGCTTCGCCAAGCACCTACACTCTGTCTGCCAGAAAAAGCAGGATCTTACAGTGCCCACTCAGTTTAATTCCACTCTGCATTCTCATTCTAATAAGTTCATCCATGGCCTCCTCCACTGTTGTAATGAGGCCACACACAGGCTGAGTAGCCTCCAAACTGATGGCATGAACATTGATTACTTGAACTTCTGGTAATGCCCTCCCTTCTCTATTCCCCATCCCCTTTTCCCTGTCTCACCATAGCTCTTTCCTGCCCATCGCCTCCCTCTGGTGCTCCTCCCCACATCCCTTTCTCTTTCTTCCATGGCCTACTGTCTTCTCCTATTGGATTCCCTCTTCTCCAGCCCTGTTTCTCTTCCACCAATCAATTTCCCAGCTTGTTACTTCACCCCTCCCCCCACCCGGTTTCACCTTTCACCTTGTGTTTTTCCTTCCCCTCCCCCCTACCTTCTAACTCTGATTCCTCTTTTTCTCCCCTGTCCTGCTGATGAGTCTCGATCTGAAACGGCAACTTTTCCAATGCTTTTCCGTAGATGCTGCCTGGCCTGCTGAGTTCCCCCAGCATTTTGTGTTTACAGAGTATGTGGTTTCTTTTCCTTGAGGCATAGACTTACTCACTGAAGCAGAAAGGCTGAGCCTAACTACAAAAGAAAGTGATTCTACCACCCTGCTCCAAATGTACTTTTCAAAAGAATTATGTGATGCTAGAAAATCTGGACCACTTTCCATACCTCAGAAGCCCCCTCTCAGCAAAGCCAGACTGATGGTGACAGATGGTGAAATCTACCTATGTCACCGACCTAGTGTTTGTCTAACAGATGTAAAGGGCGTCTGAGGGTGAAACTGCAAACGGGAATAGTGAAGGTGAGTGATGATTAGCATGGACATTGGAAAATAGGGATCAAGGGACTGTTTCGGTGCTACATGACTTTGTGACTTTAAGATCAAAACGTCAAGCCTTTTGTAAAGCACCTGGTTAACTGGGCCACATTGTCCCCGTTAGTCAATAGGGAACCCAAACAATTGGAGCAGAAGCAAGTCATCTCTGATCTTCAGGGATGGCCCAAGAAGGGGTAGAAGAATAAAGGGCATTTTCAACTTCAGATACTTGGTTTTTTAATTGTTCAGTTAGGCTTTATGGTATTACCTCTCTCTGCATTGTTGTAGAAACCTAGATATGTTCTGTAGATTCTTTTGCATTAATGACATCTCACTAATTCTGAGTTCCTTTGATCATAGGTGAAGCACGTCCATAACTCCTGTCAATGAAACTCTTGGACTGGGTTTTACTTTAGTATGATGACACACAGTTTGCTTTTGCTGAAATAATTGAGATAGTCACATTAACACTGCACTCTCCCAAAGGTCTGGAATGGAAGATCAGAACTGGAGGAAACTGGATTCACGCTCAAAACCTCTAGTTAATCGATCATTGTCCTGACTTTCCAATGCTCATATAAGGCAAAAGATTTGATCGAAATACAGACACTTCCAAGGACCAAAGTCTGTACTTTCACTTCTGATGCAGTGAGTAAGGCATGGTGCCTGAAAATTCTGATTAATTAGATTGATAAATTGGGGCAACTGATTATTTGGGACAACTCTTAATTAATTAAGAAAATAGCTGCAACTTCCTTTGTTTATTTGGGACACTGTGCTGCTTAACTGGGGCAGTAGAGTGTTGCTGAACAGTTTCTAACTCATGTCAAACATGTGCACGTGCAGCTGTTGCTTACACCGTGCTTATAGTGAATAATTTTTAAATAGCGTCAGTTGCATGTGCTTGTTTTCAAAAAGCAGTGACTTTTGTCACTGATAGTTGATGAGAGATTAGCATTAAGGCAATTCCGAACTGTTTTGCTCTCTGCAGTTTCATGGTTTCAGGTTTGGAGATACCAGGAACAGCTGGGAGTGAAAATGAAACAATTTCACCACCTCAACAAGTTAGAATCTATGAAGAACTTGAAGGTATCAAAATCATATTGAATGTTACAGTGAAAATGAAGATTTGGAGAATGCAACCATTGATAGGACTATATGAGGGCAGTCTATTATCTACACTCGATGTCAGTGCCGATTTTGTTCATGTACAATCAAAAGAACATGTACACAGCATGAATTCCTTCTTCGATAACTATTAGGAACTAAAATGCAGTTTTGTAGGACTGTAGTAGTATTGATAATGTTCTAATTTGTTCTGTCTTTCATTTAAACATATTATTTGTTACTCACTTAATGAGCCCAAATGTACTGGTCCCAATGTGTCCCAATTAACTGGAATCCACTGTACTTCAGAACAGCGCTCATTGTTACGTAGGCAAATTTAACAGACAAGTTGTACAGAACTATAGTCTAGAGACAACAAGACTTGTGACTGTACTGTTTTAAGTAAGACTAGTTGAGGGATGAATGTTGATCTGCACACAAGAACTTAATGCTTTTAATATTGCAACTCTATCTACAGGTCTCTTTAATTAATTTCTCCCCAACCACACAAATGCTGCCTTTCAGCCAGAATAATAAAGGACAATTGTAAATTTCTATGTCTTTTAAACCAGCCATATTTTTTTGCTAGCAAGGTGATGCAGCAGTCTTGTGGCTCCAATGACAAAGGTTTGGTCCTGGCTTCCAGTACTGTCTGCATGAAGTTTGCACATTCTCCCTGTAGGCAAATTACTTTCTTCTGATGCTTTGGCTTCCTTCTGCATCCCAAAGAAGTGATGGTTTGGTGGTAACTGTAAATTGGCTCTTGTCTGTGTAGCTGGTGGGAGAATCTGGGGAGTGTTGGTGACTCTGTGTGAATGAATAGGTTACCAGCAGGAAAATGGAGGTCATTGTTGCCATAGGGGCCCAATCTCACAAGAAACTGCAGAGCTATGGATCCAACTCAGCACATCAAGGAAACTAGACTCCCCTCCCTGGACATGTCAATACTTCTCACTGCCTTTGGTAAGCAGGCGGAGTAATTAAAAGTCCTTCCCCTGATGATTTTATCTTCTTCCCATCTCCTATCAGGCAGAAGATAAAAAAGCTTGATAACACTCACCACCAGGCTCAAAGACAGCTTCTATCCCAATGTTATCAGATTCTTGAACAGATCTCTTGTACTTTAAAGGTGAATTGTTAATCTCTCACACTATCACATTGAGGCCACCCTCAGGATGGAGGAGCAACATACGTTCCGTCCAGGCAGCCTCCAACCTGATGCCATGAACATCAATTTCTCCTGGTAATGTTTTTCTTTTTTTTCCTTTTCTCTTCCCCCTTCCTTCTTCTTCCATTCCCCACTCTGACCTTTTACTTCTTTTCTTCACCTGCCTATCACTGTCGCCTGGTGCCACTCCTTCTTCCCTTTCTCCCATGATCCACTCTCCTTTCCTATCAGATTCTTTCTTCTCCAGCTCTTTACCTTTCCCACCCACCTGGCTTCACCTAATACCTTCCAGCTTGTCCTCCTTCCCATCTCCTTGCTTTTTTATTCTGCTGTCTTCCCGCTTCCTTTTCAGTCCTGACAAAGAGTCTCAGCCTAAAACATCACTTTACTGAGCTCCTTCAGCATTTTGTGTGTGTTGCACCTTACTTTCTAACTGTCCTGCACTTTCTCTGTAACTGTAACATTATATTCTCATTGTTTTTCTCTTTGTCCTACCTCAATGTAGTTATGTTTTGAAATGATCTGTTTGGTAGCTTGAAAAAACAGTTTTTCACTGTATTTCTGTATGAAACAATATTAAACTAATTACTAGATCCTCCGTCAGTGTCATAAGAAAACATAATAGAGTATTATGATTCCTTTCCTTTCCAACCCTGATGAAGAATCTTGGACCAAAAGGTTGACTGTTTATTAATTTCCATAGGTGCTGCCTGACCTGTTCAGTTCCTTCAGCATTTTGTGTGTTGGTCTGGATTTCGAACAACTGCAGAATCTTTTGTGTTTATAGTAGAGTAAGCTTGATGGACCAAATGACCCTAATTCATGCATTCGACTACCTCCATCTGCAAAGCCTACATAATCAGTTTGATCAAAGCATATTAAACAAAGTTTCCTTGTCTTTGCCACTCACGTTAACAATGGCTTCTTTAGTTTGTACCATGTCGGAGATCACCCCGTCGGTGATAATCAACAGCACAAAATACTGGGAGCCATCAGTCACTGGTGCTGCACACCTGCAACACAAGCATATTTTCATTAGTGCAATGTTCTAATATTTTATTTTATGTTTATTTAGAGTCACAGTGTGGAATAGCTCCCCCACCACAACCTTTCGAGACATGCTGTCCATATCCCACTGATTAAACCCTGGTCTAAACAAGGGACAATTTCCATTTTACAAGTAGTTATTAATTTACTAACTGGTACATCTTCTGACTGTGGGAGGAAACTGGATCACCCAGAAAAAACCCACACACTCCGTGGGCTGTAGAAACTCCATACAGAGGACGCTGGAGTTGAACTCCAAACTCCGAGGCCATGAGCTGTAATAGTGTTGCTCATTGCTATGCTACCGGAGGGCCTGCTCCGTGTTATTTCCTATCTCTCTGTCAAGAAGCACAAACTGAATATTCTCTTCTCTGTGCGCTGGTTTTAGAAACTGACTGGGCTGCCAGTCGGTGTGGCAATTTTGGGATTGCAACAGTAATCTCTCAGACATATGTCTAGGGTTGTATTTCAAAGAGCAGACTATCATGGACCTCTGGGTAAGTAGGAATCACACATGGCTTGTCAGCGTGGAGAGCCCTGGAGATGATGCTGAATGTGGCATTTCCGGGGCTGACCACGCTACTGAAATCTGAATGATTCAAGGTTAGAAAGCAGACAGGAGGAATCCTGTGAGTGTGTAAACTAAGATGGCCCTCTAAACAAGCAGAGAATATTTGTGCACAATCCTGGTTGCTAACACAATTACAAGGAGGTGGAAATCCATTCTGTTAACTTCCTTAGAACACAATTCCAGTCAAGCTGGCATCAAACTGTGGTCTCGGTCAAGCTAATGGCTCAGACTTTGACATTTGTGGCACAAATTAGTACAAAGGGATATGATTTAGTGGGCATTACAGAAGCGTGGTTGCAAGGTGGACAGGATAGGGAATTAAATATCCAAGGATATCAGAAAGGTAAGGGAGGTGGGGTAGAGCTCTGAATGAGGATGAGATCAGGGTGATAGTGAGGGACGATATAAGATCTAAGGAGCAGAATGTTGAATTCATCAGGGTAGAGAAGAGGAATAGTAAAGGGAAAAAAAATCACCAGTGGGAGTTGCCTGGAGGCCACCAAATAATAACATTTCAGTGGAACAGGCAATAAACAGAGAAGTATCTGAGGCATGTAAGAATGGAACAGCAGTTATCGTGGGGGACTTTAGTTTGCCCATAGATTGGGTGATCAAGTTGGTTAAGGCAGTTTTGAGGAGGAGTTCACAGAATGGATCCGTAATGGCTTTCTTGAACAGCATATTACTGAACCAATGAGGGAATGTGCTATCTTAGATCTGGCCCTGTATAATAAGTCAGTTAAAATTGGTGATCTTATTGTTAGGATCATCTTGGAAAGAGTGATCACAATATTGTTGAGCTTCTCATGCAAATGGAGGGTGCAATAGTTTGATCAAAAGCCAGTGTATTATGCCTAAACAATGGAGACTACAATGGGATGAGGGAGGAGTTGGATAGAGTAGACTGGGAACACAGCTTAAATGGTGAGATGGTTGAGGAACAGTGGAAGACTTCCAAATAAATTTTTCATGGTGCTCAGCAAAAGTATATTCCAGTTAAAAGCAAGGACAGTAAGGGCTGGGAGAGCCAGCTTTGGATAATTAAGGAAATAAAAGAAGGCATCAAACTAAAAGCTCGTACATACAAAGAGTAGTGGGAAACTGGAAGATTGGGAAAACTTTAAAAAGCAACAAAGAACCATTAAGTAAGCAGTAAAGAAAGGGAAGCTAGATTATGAAAGTAAACTGGCACAAAATATAAAAATGGATAGTGAATGTTTTTATAATTATATAAAGCAGAAAAACATGGCTAAAGTGAACGTAGGTCCCTTGGAGGATGAGAAAGTAGAATTGATATTAGGTAATGAGGAAATGGCAGAGGCTTTGAATGACAGCTTTGTGTCATTCTTCATAGTGCAGGACACACCTAACATGTCAAAGAGAGATGGTGTCAAGTTAGGAAAAGGGGAAGTACAATGAGATCTCGGTGTCCTTGTTCATTAGTCACTGAAAGTAAGCATGCAGGTACAGCAGGCAGTGGAGAAAGCTAATGGCATGTTGGCCTTCATAACAAGGGGAGTTGAGTATAGGAGCAAAGGGGTCCTTCTGCAGTTGTACAGGGCCCTGGTGAGACCACACCTGGAGTATTGTGTTCAGTTTTGGTCTCCAAATTTGAGGAAGGACATTCTTGCTATTGAGGGAATGCAGTGTAGGTTCATGAGGTTAATTCCTGGGATGGCAGGACTGTCATATGTTGAAAGATTGGAGTGACTAGGCTTGTATACACTGGAATTTAGAAGGATGAGGGGGATCTGATTGAAACTTATAAGATTATTAAGGGATTGGACATGCTAGAGGCAGGAAACATGTTCCCGATGTTGGGGGAGTCCAGAACCAGAGGCCACAGTTTAAGAATAAGGGGTAGGCCATTTAGAATGGAGTTCAGGAAAAACTTTTTCACCCAGAAAATTGTGGATCTATGGAATGCTCTGCCTCAGAAGGCAGTGGAGGCCAATTCTCTGCATGCTTTCAAGAAAGAGTTAGATAGAGCTCTTAAAGATAGCGGAGTCAAGGGATATGGGGAGAATGCAGGAACGGGGTACTGATTGTGGATGATTAGCCATGATCACATTGAATGGCGGTGCTGGCTTGAAGGGCCGAATGGCCTACTCCTGCACCTATTGTCTATTGGTATGGATGCAATGGGAGGTGAGGACCTCAATACAATAACTGTCACTAGAGTTAGTGCTGAGCAAACTTGTGGACCTGAAGACAGACAAGTCCTCTGGTACTGATTGAATGCATCCCAGGATACTGAAAGAAATGGCAGAAATTATAGTACAGGATTTGATAATAATTTACCAAAATTCACTGGATTCTGGGAAGGTCACAATGGATTGGAAGACAGCAAATGTCATGCCATTCTCCACGAAAGGATGTAGGCAAAAGGCAGGTAACTATAGGCCAGTTAGATTAACACCTTAAGTTGTGAAAATGCTTGAAGCTACTGTAACATTAAAGATAAAAATAGTGAGGCATCTGGAAAGAAATGGATGCATCAGGCAGACACAGCATGGATTCAGCAAAAGCAAGCCCTGTTTGACAAACTTACTGGAGTTATCGGAGGATATAATGAACGCAGTGGATAGAGGGGAACAGATAGACGTTATTTATTTGAATTTGCAGAAGGCATTTGATAAGGTGCCATATAAATGACTTATCCATAAGATAAGAATGCAGAGAGTTGGATGTGATGTACTAGCATGGATAGAGGATTGGTTAACTGATAGAAAGCAGAGAGTTGGGTTACACGGGTGTTACTCTGTTTGGCAATCAGTGATGAGCGGTGTGCCACAGGGGTCGGTGCTGGGCCCACAACTGTTCATGATACACATTATCGATCTGGACGAGGGGACTGAGTGGAGTGTATCTAAGTTTGCTGATGATACTAAATTTAGTGGAAAAGCAAATTGTGCAGAAGATACAGAGTGTCTGCAGAGAGATACAGATAGGTTAAGTGAGTGGGCTAGTGTCTGGCAGATGGAGTACAAAGTTGGTAAATGAGAGGTCATCCACTTTGGAAGGAAAAATGGAAGATTAGATTATTATTTAAATGGTGAAAGATTTCAGCATGCTGCTGTGCAGAGGGACTTGGGAGTGCTTGTGCATGAAACACAAAAGGTTGGTTTACAGGTGCAGCAGGTTATCAAGAAGGCAAATGGATTGTTGGTCTTCATTGCTAGAGGGATTGAATTTAAGAGCAGCGAGGTTATGCTGCAACTGTACAGGGTCCTGGTGAGGCGACACCTGGAGTACTGTGTGCAGTTCTGGTCTCCATACTTGAGGAAGGATATACTGGCTTCGGAGGTGGTGCAGATGAGGTTCACCAGGTTGATTCCAGAGATGAGAGGATTAGACTGTGAGGAGAGATTGAGTCACCTGGGACTGTTCTTGCTGGAATTCAGAAGGATGAGAGGAGATCTTATAGAAACATATCAAATTTTGAAAGGAATATATAAGATAGAGGCAGGAAGGTTGTTTCCACTGGTAGGTGAGACTGGAACTAGGGGACATAGCCTCAAGATTCAGGGGAGTAGATTTAGGATGGAGATGAGGAAGAACTGCTTTTGCCAGAGTGGTGAATCTGTAGAATTCTCTGCCTAAAGAGATAGTGGAGGCTATCTCAGTAAATATTTAAGACAAGCTTGTATAGATTTTTGCATAGTAGGGGAATTAAGGGTTATGGGGAATAGGCAGGTTGGTGGAGATGAATCCATGGTCAGATCAGACATAATCTTATTGAATGGTGGAGCAGGCTCGATGGACCAGCAAGGGGAGAAAGGGGAGAATTAGGGGTGTTTCAGGAACAGCTTCTTCCCCTCTGCCATTCAGATCCTAAGTAGACATTGAACCCATGAACACAACCTCACTATTTTTAATATATATTATTTCTGTTTTTGCACTATTTAAAATCTATTTAATATACATATATTGTATATACTTACTGCAATTGAATTATTTATTTTTCTTTCTATATTATGTATTGCATTGAACTGCTGCTGCTAAGTTAACAAATTTCACGACACATGCTGGTGCTAATAAACCTGATTCTGATTCTGAATTGGGGGTCAGTTTAGGGTTTAGGTAGAGGGATGTGGGGGGGGGGGGGGTGGTTAGAGGTCAGGCTGGAGTCTAATCCTGTACTCCACGTTTGAAGGCCAGGGCATCTGTGGTCAGATGTCAGGCTGTCAGACCAGTGAGGATGAGGGCTAGTGAAATCCATACCTCCCCCTCTGCCTGGGTCAGGGAACATCACTGGGTTCTGGGCAGGAGGCATGAGGGCCAGTGATCCCTTATGTATGTGAATCAGTGAGACTGGAGTACGAGGCTTAGTGTTTGGGTTTCACATCCACGGTCCTCATTTGTCACCACTTGAAGACTGCCCTTCCTGCATTACAGCGTT
This sequence comes from Hemitrygon akajei, assembly GCF_048418815.1. Lineage (NCBI taxonomy): Eukaryota > Metazoa > Chordata > Chondrichthyes > Myliobatiformes > Dasyatidae > Hemitrygon > Hemitrygon akajei. The sequence continues at coordinate 73,693,294 of NC_133142.1, read as the reverse complement.
AGGGTGTGTTGGTTGTTGATGCATTTCACTGTATGTTTCACCCTAAATCTGAATCTGAGTAACTTTCAAACCATTTACATGGCTACATCATTTGTTTCCTCCAAGAGGACCTTGTCACGGTTTGGAGGCTTACATGCTGTCTGGAGTCAGGGCTTTATGCTTTGGCTCTTGACAGGGTCACCCACGCCAAACAGGTCGAAGTGTGGAGCCCAGACTAAGAATGGTCCTCCAGTCCTCCAGGGTCGGGGGTTCAACAACCCTGACTGATCAAAGAAAACTGTTGCAGAAACAGCGATGAAGAATCCTTCTGCATCTGAGTGCGATGTCTCCCGAGCCTCCACCCGGGGCCTGCATGGCTGACAGTGGTGAAGAACGAGAGGAAGCCACTGACATGATGAAAAAAACATTGCCGGAGATGGTGGACCTTCATTGCTGCCCCAAATGCCAGTGCCATAATAGGCAGGGAAAAAAATCATTTGAGTAGTTTGTGCAATAGAGGGAATAGAGAGTATTAGAGATCTACGATTGTATTCCTTGGAGTGTACGAGTTTGAGGGGTGACTTTGAGCAAGAGGGGTACAGGGAGGGTGAATGCACAGACATTTCCCCCAATTATAGGGAATCAAGAAGTAGGAGGAAATAGGTTTAAGATGAGAGGAGAAGATTTAATTGGGACCTGGATGGTAACTTCTTCATGCAGCAGATGGTGTGTATGTGGACAAGGCTGCCAGGGGTTGGTACAATAACAACATTTAAAATATGCTTGTGCAGGTATATGGATAAAAACTGTTTAGAAGCATATGTGTCAAATAGGCATCTTAATTGATGGACAAGCTGGAGGGCCTCTTTGTTTGCTCTGTTAGTCTGTAACTCTGTGAGAAATATATGGTCTGGAGAAGCACTAGACTTTGTGGAAGACTAATCCTATTAACTCTGCTCATCTTTCATTGCACATCAAGGTTAATTTTTCCTTCCAGAGGCACTCTCATGAAGTGGCCAGTGTGATCAGCGTGCCAGTGAAAGAAGACGCAAGCATCTCTACTTTCTTCCAGAGGATACCCAATGGCCCTCTGTTGGTTGGCGTTGACCATGGATATTGTGTTCTAGCTGTCAAAGTCGATACGCACGCTGGTATACAAGCCAGGGCCGTACAAGATGGAGACAAAGCTGTTGCCCGTGCAGCAGGCTCCCCATCTCCACACAGCTGGTGAATCCAAAGGAACGGCAGAGACCGATACAGTTTGACACCAGTGGCATTGCAGGAGTTGCCAGTCAGCATTGAACTTAATGTAGGGTCACCTTAGGGACCTCAGCTCCAGATTATTTTCTTAGGGTTTACTCCCGAAGCCTTCTCCATGAGAAGGTGTAACCATAAGGCAGTGGAGACGACAGATCAGAGTTTTCCTGCCAACCACAGCTGATGATCCCCATCTCAACCGGTTTTAAGGTGCCAATAACCCACCCTTGGCCCTTCTCCTATCAGAAGAAACAGTTCCATTGGACTTTGTAGCTAAGCCACACGTGAAGGTCAGGACTAACTGGACTTGGTTGTCAGAGGCTATTTGAGACGCACACCATTGGGAACATTTAATAAATAGAGGGAGCTTATCCCCACTTTCCCAGTGACTATGACAATCTTAAGGAATCGAGGACCCCTAAGCAAGTCACTTATAATGTACCCACATTGCAACATTCTAATGTTCTTATCTGAATCACCGCTGACCTTCGTTTTGCCTGTATAAATAAATAAAATTAAATCAGTAATGATTTCGGAAGTTTCAATTGGTTTTCTGTTATTTTCTGCCAGAGAAGATAAAAGACATAGGTTTGAATGATTTACCCTGTCCTGTCCTGTCCTGTCAGGTGTGGCCTTTCCTGGATTCTGTTGTGCTTTCAGTATCTACTGTGAATGCCCACAAGAAAATGATCTCTGGGTTGTATCTGGTGATATATATGTACTTTGATAATAAAATTACTTTGAACTTTGAGTTGACGTACTGACCTGGCAACCTGATTAATGACTGGTGCGAAGTTGGTTGGTCCATACAGTTGCACTCTCCGCAGGCTCTGGTAATATCCCTCCAGTACTCCATCGATCCCATTGCAGTTTGGGTTGTCTGGATCTGCATTCTAAAGACAGCACATTGGGAGAGTAATCCAATCAAACTGAGATGGCCTGAACAGTGAATGCTGGTTTATCAGTACAGGTGACACATTACAGTCATGGAAATTCATGCTCACATTTATAAATGTGAGCTAAGCTCTTGTGATATGGAATAAACTTTGCTCATGGAATTTATCTGGGAAACTGTAAAAAAAATATAGCAGCTATATTTCATTAAGAGTTTGTGGACACTTGGTATGTCACCAAAAACTCGAGGACATTTTTTGGAAAAGCTACAGAAGGTTACAAACTCAGCCAGCTCCAACACAGTCTAACCTCCCCAGCACAGAGGATGCCTTCAAAAAAACAGCATCCATCAATAAGGACCCAAATCACGCACAGGCACAGGCACAGGCACACGCACACACACACGCATGCACGCACACACACAGAGCATATATTTTTAAAAATTGTAATTGATAGTTTTTTTAAAGTATTGCACTACACTGCTGCCATAAAACAACAAACTTCACGCCATATGTCAGTGATATTAAACCTGATTCTGATTCATGTTGCAGCCAATGAGATGCAATCCTCCACCCCCATAATACAGGGGTGCTTGCCTACACATTGATTAGAATAGAATAGTTATGACATATGCTCTAAGCTTTACGCACATTCTCCCAGACTCTGTTCTCAGGTATAAACACAGAACATAGAAATCTACAGCACACTACAGGCCCTTCAGCCCACAATGTTGCGCTGACCATGAAACTGTCTAGAATTTCCCTACCTCATAACCCTCTATTTTTCTAAGTTCCATGTACCTATCTAAGAGGCTCTTAAAAGACCCTATTGTAACTGATTCCACAATCGCCACTGGCAGTACTTTCCATACACCCACCACTCTCTGTGTGAAAAACTTAACTCTTACATCCCCCTTGTACCTACTTCCAAGCACCTTAAAATTATGCCCCCTCATGTCAGCCATTTCAAGCCTGAGAAAAAGCCTCTGGCTACCCACATGTTCATTGCCTCTCATCATCTTACACACCTCTATCAGGACACCCCTCATCCTCTGTCACTCCAAGGAGAAAAGGCCAAGTTCACTCAACCTATTATATCATAAGGTACACTCTCCAATCCAGGCAATAACCTTGTAAATCTCCTCTGCACTCTCTCTATAGTATCCACATCCTTTCTGTAGTGAGGGGACCAGAACTGAACACAGTACTCCCAGTGGGGTCTAACTAAGGCCTTATATAACTGTAACATTAGCTCACAGCTCTTGAATTTGGATCCCATGGTTGATGAAGGACAACACACTATACGCCTTCTTAACAAAACTTCAATCCGTGCAGCAGCTTTGAGTTTCCTATTGACATGGACCCTAAGATCTCTCAGATCCTCCATACTGCCAAAAGTCTTACTGTTTATATTATATTCTGTCTTCAAACTGGACTACCAAAATGAACCACTTCACACTTATCTAGGTGGAACTCCATCTGCCACTTCTCAGCCCAGTTTTGTATCCTATTGATATCCCACTGTAACCTCTGCCAACTCTCCAGACCATCCACAACACCCCCAACCCTTGTGTCAGCAGCAAATTTACTAGTTCACCTTCTACTTCCTCATCAGGTCATTTATAACAATCACAAAGAGGAGGAGTCCCAGAACAGATCCCAGTGTGACACCACTGGTGACAGTCCTCCTGTCACCGGGTTTGGATATGGCCCAAGTGCGGAGTGAAAGACACCAAAGCAGGTCGACAGCTCACAGAGTTTAATGCGAACAATGTTAAAGGAGAAAGAAAACAATGAACGCTATGCCGAAAAAGAGCCATTGACTAAAACACTCAAATGGAAAATGAAGCCTACACTGCGGCTGAAAAGAGCAACTAAGAATTAAACAAATACCGCTAGTCTTCAGAGTCAGTTGACTCAACAGTCTAATTTCTCAGCAAGCGGAATGCAGATAATGAAGCGTAGCTATGTCCAGTCTTGACAATTACTATGATGAATGAATGGAGTTAAATACTAACACAATGAAGTAATAATTAGGTGACATGTTCATATTCATGAGAGCAATTGCCTATTTGCTGCGCTGCTGAATCCGTGGTTGTGACACCTCCAAGCAGAATACAAACCATCTACAACCAGTCTTTGCCTTCTGTGTGCAAGCCAATTATGGATCGACAAAGCAAGATCTCCTTGGATACTATTCCTCCTTACTTTCTGAATGAGCCTTGCATGGGAAACTCATCAAATGCCTTGCTGAAATCCATATACACCACATTGACTGCTCTACCTTCATCAAAGATTTTTGTTATATCCTCAAAGAATTCAATCAGACTTGTAAGGCACTACTTGCTCTTGATAAAGTCATGTTGACTATTCCTAATCAGATAATGTCTCTCCAAATGTTCATGAATCCTGCCTCTCCAACAACTTGCCCAGGTCTATAATTTCCTGGGTTATCTCTAATCCCTTTCTTAAACAAGGAAACAACACTGGCAACCCTCCAATCCTCTGGTACTTCTCCCATCCCTATTGGTGATGCAAAGAGGCTCACTAGAGGCTCAGTAATCTCCTCCCTCACTTCCCACAGTAGCCTTAGGTCTATCTTGTCCAGACTCAATGACCTATCCAATTTAATGCTTTTTAAAGAGGAAACATCCTCTTTCTTAATGTTTCTATCCTCAAGCATTTCAGTCCACTGTAAGGGGATGGGAAATTGTGAAGTGGGGGGAAAGAGTGTGGTCTTATCCCGACAGTGGAGGAGGCAATGGATGGACATATCAGAATGGGAATGGAAAGAGGAATTAAAATGGTTGGCCACTCAGTTTGAAGGAACAATACCTTATATTCTATTTGGGTAGCCTCCAACCTAATGGGATGAACATTGGTTTCTCAAACTTCCAGTAATGCCTCCACCCCACCCCCTTCACCATTTCCCACCCCTTGTCTCTCTCTCATGTTATCTCCTTGCCCATCCATCGCCTTCCTCTGGTGCTCCTCTCCTCCTTTCTTCTTTCTTCCATGGCCTTCTGTCTCTTTCACCAATCAACTTCCTAGCTCTTTGCTTCACGCCCCCCTCAAGTTTCACCTACTGCCTGACATTTCTCTCTCCCCTCCCCTCACCTTTCAAATCTGCTCGTCAGCATTTTTTCTTCAGTCCTGCCGAAGAGTTTCGGCCTGAAATGTCAACTGCATTTTTTTCCATACATGCTGCCTGATCTGCTGAACTCCTCCACCATATTGTGTGTGTTATAAAAATAATATCCAAATTTACACCATAAAGTAAAGATAGGAGAATTGTGTTGTTTACTTTGTAGGCAAGGATTCCAACCCACCTAACCTTCCAATTTTTAATGCATACAGTTAAATTGATGCCGTTATGAGAAACCCCGGAAAACCCTGTGGAACAAGATTTTTGGAATCTGGAACTCAGAACTCCAAAATACTGGGTGTATTCAATATCTACGAAATTTATCAGCATTTGGTCCTACTACAAATAATAGCAGGTCAGAATAAGCCCTTCCTGAGCTCCTTGTCGAAACTGAATGACCATATGAATCCTGTTTTCTTGTATTTGGATCCTGATGCACCATCAATAACTCTCTGAGACGTGAGGCGAGATATCGGCTTTTATTGACTGGAAGAAAGAACAAGCAGCAATTGACCACCATACTACATCCTGGAGACTGAGGGCTGGGCTCAGACCCCAATCGCCTTTATACCGGGGTCTGTGGGAGGAGCCACAAGAGCAGTCAGCGGGGGGGCGTGTCCAGACAGGTATATGTAGTTCACCACAGATCCCTCTACCTCATTTGAAGTACCCCTTTAAAACATATTTGTATCTCTCTCCACCAACTCCTTTGCAGCTCATACCAAATCTTTACTACCCTTGGTATGGAAAAAGCTATCGCCTCAGATCTTTAAATTTCTTCTTTTTCACTTTTAACCTTTGCACTCTAGTTCTGGATGCTCCTAACTATCCATTCCATCTACGTCCATTATAACTTTTTGAACTTCTTTAAGCTAACGCCTAATCGTCTTATATTCAATGAGAATAAACTAAGACTAACCAACTTCTTATAACTACAGCCCTTCATCCGAGGCAACATATTTACAAACCTCTTCTGCACTCTCTCTGTTGTTACCACATCCTACTTGTAGAATAGTGGCCAGAACAGTAAACAATACTGTAAGTATGACATAACTATTGTTGTATGCAATTGCTTCATGAAGTCCCAGCTCTTACATTCAATGCCAATGAAGACGTGTGAGAAACATTGTTCTATATTTATCCAGAGTTAGAGTAATTCAGCATGGAAATAGGTCTTTCAGCCCAACTTGTCCATGCTAACCAAGATCCGACACCAACCACCTAAACTAGTCCAAGTTGCCCACATTTGGTGTATATCCCACTAAATATTTCCTATCCTCTCCAAGCATCTTTTAAAGTGTACCTGTCTCAATTACTTTCTCTGGCAGCTTGTTCCATATACCCACCATGCTCTGGTCACTTTTAAATCTCCCCATCTCATTTTAAACTTCTGCCCTTTAGTTTTTGGTTCTCTTTCCCTGAGGAAATGACTGTGTGCATTTACCCTCTTTATGATCATATATCTTTATAAGATCACCCTTGGTCTCATAGCTCCAAGGAATGAAGTCCCTGCCCAACCTCTCGAGTCTTGGCAAAATTCTTGTAATAGCATATCATCATTTACTCTATTTTTCCCACTTCATCCACATCTCAAAAATGCTTTTGTCCAATTGCTTTCCAGTGAATTTCCACAGCCTCTATAAGCCTTACAATTCCCCTTAAAATAGCCCATCATTCCTTCCCCAAATAGCTCCACCTGTCACACTCCAGAGGCAGGATGGAGCTGTCATGCATCCAGATATGAGTGGAGTGCTTTCTATGGAGCATTGGTAAGGGTTGGCAGGGACATGCCAAATTTCTTTAGCCTTCTGAGGAAGTAGAGGTGGTGCTGAGCTCCCTCGGCTGTGCAGCAACATGGCTGGATTAGAGCAGGCTATTGGTGATGGTCATTTCCAGGAACCAAAAGTGGTCAATCCTCTCAACTTATCCAAATCACACTGGTGTCTCTCTAAATAATCCTCTCAGCTCTCACTGCTTCCTAGATTTGTGTCACCCACACATTGTTTACTATAACATTTAATTCTCTCTTACCTCTTCTCCTCATCTGCCTATCACCTCCACCAGTGCCCCCCCCCCCCCACTTCTCTTTCACCCACGGTCCAGTCTCCTCTCCTATCAGATTCCCTATGTTCTCTAACCCTGTACCTTTCCCACCCACCTGGCTTCACCTATCACATTCTAGCTTGTCCTCTTCCCCCACCCCGCTCCTTTTTTATTCTAGTGTTTTCCCCTTTCCTTTCCAGTCCAGAAGAAGGGTCTCGGCCTGAAACACCAACTGTTTATTCACTTCCATAGATGCTGACTGCGCTGCTGAGTTCCTCCAGCTTTTTGTGTCTGTTGCTTTGTTCCCAGTCTCTCTCTGTCAACATCACTGAAGCAGATTATGTGGTCATAATCACTTGTGGGAGTTTATGCTACCGCATTTGCTAAATTACTGCACTTCAAACGTACTTCACTGAATGTAAAGCACTATGACAATGGCTAAAGGGGACATAAGAGGGGATTTATAAATGTAAGGCTCTTCTATATTAACCAGTTGCAGCAATGATAATGGCATAGATACACTGAACAAATGCAAACAATGGCAACTTATATTTTGTTCAGCCCTATTCTCAAAGGCATCATTCAACAGAAAAAGACCAATATGTCTGCACTCGATGATATAATCATATTCATCTCCCTTTCTGACAGAAACAGAAACTCAGGCATACATTAATTGGCTTTGGGTTACAAGACCGACATGCACATGGCTGAAACAACCATCAAGAGAGTAGTGTTGATTCTTTGCAGAAGGCATTTAATAAAAACAATTAGTCAAATGACACTTGGATAAGATTTGGATAATTTCCACAGATCTGGCCTTATATCAGCATTGCAGCTTCTAGGGGAATGTCCTGGAGACTGAATAAATTAATGGCCACTCTCCTTGTCATTGTGGCATAACTGGTGAGGACAGTTGTGAAGGTGCTACAATAATTTCAAAGATCGATTTTATCTTTATTTGACATATATATTAGGAATTTGGTGCAGTGTATTGGTCAGCGTGCAGCAGGCACCGACAAACAACACCATTCAACAATTATAAATAATAAAGAATGATGCAAAATATAAAGCTAGGGGTTAAAGTACAGAATGGAATAAAATGAGCATAAATACATAAATACCGGCATGTACTACAACGTAAACAGCATATCCAGCGGGCAGAGTTCGGGGCGAGCAGCGGAGTGAGAGGCAGCGGAGTGAGAGGCAGCAGAGTGAAAGGGCTTTGGCTCAACAGGCGTAGGCGGTAATGGGACGAGGTGAGGCAGGTTTACCTGTGTTATTTGCGGAAAGGATAATGTATGTGTGTGAGGCCAGTTTTCTGTGCTCGATGTCAGATGTGGGAGGTCCTGGAGTTTCCCAGCCTCCCAGATGGCCATATCTGCACCCGGTGTGTCGAGCTGCAGCTCCTGAGGGACCGCGTTAGGGAACTGGAGATACAGCTCGATGACCTTCGCCTGGTCAGGGAGAGTGAGGAGATGATAGAGAGGAGTTACAGGCAGGAGGTCACACTGGGGCCAAGGGAGACAGACAAGTGGGTAACAGTCAGGAGGGGGAAGGGGAAGAGGCAAGTACTAGAGAGTACCCCTGTGGCTGTAACCCTTGACAATAAGTAATCCTGTTTGAGTACCACTGGGGGGGGGACAGCAGACCTGGGGGAAGCAGCAGTGGCCATGCCTCTGGCACAGGGTCTGGCCCTGTGGTTCAGAAGGATAGGGAAAGGAAGAGGATGGCAGTAGTGATAGGGGACTCTATAGTCAGGGGGTCAAACAGGTGATTCTGTGGATGCAGGAAAGAAACTTGGATGGTAGGTTGCCTCCCAGCTGCCAGGGTCTGAGATGTTTCAGATCGTGTCCAAGATATCCTGCAGTGGGAGGGAGAACAGCCAGAGGTCGTGGTACATATTGGTACCAATGACATAGGTAGGAAAAGGGAAGAGGTCCTGAAGAAAGACTACAGGGAGTTAGGAAGGAAGTTGAGAAGCAGAACACCAAAGGTAGTAATCTCGGGATTACTGCCTGTGCCACGCGGCAGTGAGTATAGGAATAGAATGAGGTGGAGGATAAATGCGTAGTTGAGGGATTGGTGCAGGGGGCAGGGATTCAAATTTCTGGATCATTGGGACCTCTTTTGGGGGAAGTGTGACTTGTACAAAAAGGACGGGTTGCACTTGAATCCCAAGGGGACCAATATCCTGGCAGGGAGGTTTGCTAAGGTTACTGGGGAGAGTTTTAACTAGAATTGTTGCAGGGTGGGAACTGAACTGAAGAGACTGGGGAAGAGGAAGTTGACTCACAAATAGAGAAGGCTTGTATACAGTGTGAAATGGAGGATAGGCAGGAGATAGAGAAGGGAAGCGCTCAGACCGAAGGTTTGAGTTGTATCTATTGTAATGCAAAGAGTATTATGAACATAATGGGTGAGCTTAGAGTCTAGATCATTACTTGGAGCTATGATGTGCTGACCATTACAGAGACTTGGATGGCTCAGTGACAGGAATGGTTACTTCAAGTGCCAGGGTTTAGATGCTTCAGAAAGGACAGGGAAGGAGGCAAAAGAGGTGGGGGTGTGGCACTGTTGATCAGAGATAGTGTCACAGCTGCAGAAAAGGTGGACGCCATGGAGGGATGGTCTACGGAGTCTCTGTGGGTGGAGGTTAGGAACAGGTAGGGGTCAATAATTTTACTGGGTGTTTTTTATAGGCTGCCAAATAGTAACAGGGATATCGAGGAACAGATAGGGAAACAGATCCTGGAAAGGTGTAATAATAAGAGTTGGCATGATGGGAGATTTTAATTTCCCAAATATCGATTGGCATCTCCCTAAAGCAAGGGGTTTAGATGGAGTGGAGTTTGTTAGGTGTGTTCAGGAAGGTTTCTTGACACAGTATGTAGATAAGCCTACAAGAGGAAAGGCTGTACTTGATTTGGTATTGGGAAATGAACCTGGTCAGGTGTCAGACCTCTCAGTGGGAGAGCATTTTGGAAATAGTGATCATAATTCTATCTCCTTTACAATCGCATTAGAGAGAGGTAGGAACAGACAAGTTAGAAAAGCGTTTAATTGGAGTAAAGGGAATTACGAGGCTATCAGGCAGGAGATAGGAGGCTTAAATTGGAAACAGATGTTCTCAGGGATAAGTACGGAAGAAATGTGGTAAATATTCAGGGGATATTTGTGTAGAGTTCTGTATAGGTATGTTCCAATGAGACCGGAAAGTTATGGTAGGGTACAGGAACCGTGGTGTACAAAGGCTGTAATAAATCTAGTCAAGAAGAAAAGTAAAGCTTAAGAGAGGAGGTGTAGGGACAGGTGTAGCACTTACGCTTGCAGGGATAAGTACCAGGTGGGAAATCTGTGGAGAGGGATGTGTGGACCAGGCAGTCACAGGAGAGAGAGGGGTAGAGAGGGAAAGATGTGCTTAGTGGTGGGGTCACCTGGCACTTATCCCTGCAAGCATAGTGCTACACCTGTCCCTACACCTCCTCTCTTACCACCATTCAGGGCCCCAAACAGTCCTTCCAAGTGAGGCAACACTTCACTTGTGAGTCTGTTGGGGTCATCTATTGCATCCGGTGCTCCCGGTGTGGCCTCCTCTACATCAGCGAGACCCCACACAGATTGGGGGACCGCTTCGTCAAGCACCTCCGCTCCACCCGCCACAACAGACAGAATCTCCCGGTTGCCACCCACTTCAACTCTCCTTCACATTCCCATTCGGATATGTCCATACATGGCCTCCTCTACTGCCATGATGAGGTCAAACTCAGGCTGGAGGAGCAACACCTCATATACCGTCTGGGTAGACTCCAGCCCCTTGGTATGAACATCGAATTCTCCAACTTCTGGTAATTCCCTCCCTCTCCCTTCCCCCATCCCACCTTCACTCTGTCTCCTCTTCCAGCTGCCTTTCACCTCTCTCATAATTCTGCCTTCTTCTACTACCCATAGTGCTTTCCCCTTACATTCCTTCTTAACCTTTCCTGCCTATCCCTGTTCCCCTCCCCCACCCCTTGATCTTTCCTCTGATTGTTTTTTCACTTGGCACCTACCAGCCTTCTCCTTCCCACCCTCCCCCCACCTTCTTTATAGGGCCCCTGCCCCCTCCTTCTTCAGTCCTGATGAAGGATCTCAGCCCGAAACCTTGATTGCTCGTTTCCATGGATGCTGCCCGACCTGCTGAGTTCCTCTAGTGTGTTTGTACATGTTGATTTGACCACAGCATCAGCAGTGTACTTTGTGTTTACTAAGGTTGATTAACAGCCTGGGGAAAGAAACTTTTAAGGCATGAAGTTTTTGTTTTGATAGCACTATAGCGCTTTTCTTTTGAATGCAATTGTTCATCATTTTTCAAATTATTAGAGATGATTAATAAAGGTTTGATTGATAGTTGAGCATCATACAGTTTGGACAGACATGGGCAGATATTTGTAAATGGGAATAAATGTGTTCCCAATAAAGGGAACAAGGGAGAGCAGTCAAACTCCAAGGGATCTCTTCAAGTAGCAAATTCAATGAGCAAATGCAATGACAGCCTATCACAAAGGGGTATGAGGGACATAGTGAATGCCATCTTTTTCTCAGGGTTAGATGTTCAAGAATCAAAAGCCATAAGTTTAAGGTGAGAGGAGAGAGATTTATATAGGAACCTAAGGGGCAACTTTTTCACTCAGAGGGTATTCTGTAAATTGAATGAACTGCCAGAGGAATTGTTCGAGGTAGGTGCATCACAACATTTTAACATCACTTGAACAGGAAAGGCGTAGAGCAGGGGTTCCCAATCTTCTTCATGCCATGGACCAATATGATTAAGCAAGCGGCCCATGAACCCCAGGTTGGGAACTCCTGGTTCAAAGGGATATGGGCCACACATGTGCAAATGCTACTAGCTGAGATAGGCTTCTTGGTCTACTTTGGCTGTAGAGCCTATTTCTGTGATATAGATACAACTATATAACTTGCAGGATGTTGTTTCTGACTGCACTTTCAGTTTAGTTTATGAAAGCTGGAAATGGCATACTGTGAACACAGAGGGAAAATTGCGAGAATCCAGAGAGTAACTTCATTTTGGTGGTGGGACTCTGTTCTGTCTGGTACAATTGCATTATTATTATGTTAAGCAAAGGCACCTAAATGTGGATCAGTTCAATTTGTGGAAAAGCAAATACCTTGGTGGGAGAGGACAGAGTTACCAGATTGGTGAAGAAAGGAGAGACAGACAAAGTTCCACATCCACTCAGTCATAGGAGGTTTCAACTTAATTAGGTCTAGCTGTAGAACTCATTCCTCTTAGATCAGCAACCATTTGTGTTGCTGTACTAAGATAAGCAAACATGGTTGGCAGACTTCTGATCATTTCATTAATAATTCATGCATTCCAATTTTCTTTTCCCTGTGAGGAGCCAAAGCATAATCTTTTATTACAATTCTGCATGTCATGCTTTTGATGGGGGAAATATGATTAATTTAACAGATAACCAAACAAAATTAATTCTGTCTATGAATGCACTGGAAAAAATTAACTTAGCAGGAAAAGTTCACGATTTTTTAATCATCTTGATTGTAATGCATTGATAAACCTATGTTATTGCTCATTCGGTCATAGTAAACATTAACAGCAATTATTTCAAATTATTTTATCTCAAAGATTGTTCAGTGACATAGAATCAGAGAAAACCTACAGCAAAATACGGGCCCTTCAGCCCACAAAGTTGTGCTGAACATGTCCCTACCTTAGAAATTAGGCTTACCCATAGCCCTCTATTTTTCTAAGCTCCTATCCAAAAGTCTCTTAAAAGACCCTATCGTATCCGCCTCCACCTCCGTTGCCAGCAGCCCATTCCACGCACTCACCACTCTCTGCATAAAAAACTTACTGCTGACATCTCTGTACCTACTCCCCAGCACCTTAAACCTGTGTCCTCTTGTGGCAACCATTTCAGCCCTGGGAAAAAGCCTCTGACTATCCACATGATCAATGCCCCACATAATCTTATACACCTCTATCAGGTCACCTCTCATCCTCCGTCACTCCAAGGAGAAAAGGCTGAGTTCACTCAACCTGTTTTCATAAGGCATGCTCCCCAATCCAGGCAACATCCTTGTAAATCTCCTCTGCACCCTTTCTATGGTTTCCTCATCCTTCCTGTAGTGAGGTGACCAGAATTGAGCACAGTACTCCAAGTGGGGTCTGACCTGGGTCCCATATAGCTGCAACATTATCTTTCGGCTCCTAAATTCAATTCCATGATTGATGAAATTCAATACACCATATGCCTTCTTAACCACAGAGTCACCCTGTGCAGCTGCTTTGAGTGTCCTATGGACTCGGACCCCAGGTTCCCTCTGATCCTTCACACTGCCAAGAGTCTTATCATTAATACTATATTCTGCCATCATATTTGATCTACCAAAATGAACCACCTAACACTTATTTGGGTTAAACTCCATCTGCCACTTCTCAGCCCAGTTTTGCATCCTATCGATGTCTCGCTATAAGCTCTGACAGCCCTCCACACTATCCACAACACCTCCAACCTTTGTGTCATCAGCAAACTTACTAACCCATCCCTCCACTTCCTCATCCAGGTCTCAGGGTCCCAGAACAGATCCCTGAAGCACTCCACTGGTGACCGACCGCCATGCAGAATATAACCCGTCTACAATCACTCTTTGTCTTCTGTGGGCAAGCCAGTTCTGGATGCACAAAGCAATGTCCCTTTGGATCCTGTGCCTCTTTACTTTCTCAATCAGCCTTGCATGGGGACCTTATCAAATGCCTTGCTGAAATCCATATACACTACATCTACTGCTCTTCATTCATCAATGTGTTTAGTCACATCCTCAAAAAATTTAATCAGGCTTGTAAGGCACAACCTGCCCTTGACAAAGCCATGCTGACTATTCCTAATCATATTATACCTCTCCAAATGTTCATAAATCCTGGCTCTCAGGATCTGCTCCATCAACTTACCAACCACTGAAGTAAGACTCACTGGTCTATAATTTCCTGGGCTATCTCTACTCCCTTTCTTTAATAAAGGAACAACATTTGCAACCCTACAGTCTTCTGGAACCTCTCACGTCCCCATTGATGATTCAAAGATCATCGCCAGAGGCTCAGCAATCTCTTCCCTCCCCTCCCACAGTAGCCTGGGGTATATCTCATCCGGGCCCGGCGACTTATCCAACCTGATGCTTTCCAAAAGCTCCAGCACATCCTCTTTCTTAATATCTACATGCTCAAGCTTTTCAGACTGACATTTATAAGATAAATCAAACTGCAATGAAGATTTATAATGTAACTAGTGTATGATACACCAGAAAGTAATTAATACTAATTTTCATTTTAATCACAGTGTCACTTACACAAACTTACAACTGAAAAAACATATAGACACTCTTTGAAACAAGGTAGTTCTCAATATCTCTCCTCTGGATGACATCTGATGTCTTACTCTTGCTTATTAATTCTAAGCTACCTTGCACCGACTCACTGGCAGCTGGCTAAACCTCAGCATCAGTCCTACGTTAGGTTAAGTTACAGTTGTCTATATTTGGTTAGATCTTAGTCCAACTTCTATTGCCCAGATGGTTAACTCTGCCTCATGCATCCGACCATCTCTCCACATCACTGTGTCTGAAAATTTGGTTCACTTTCACTTAAATATAAAAGGGTAATTCTCAGTTCCATGCAAATCATAGAAATTTGTAACATCCACACTTTCACATGTGGACAGAGAAATTAATGATTTCATCTTGTTTTCTAAGATTTGGTTAATTGTTAAAGACCGATACTTAATTCCATGCTATGTGTGAGATTTGATTCTTTCCTATCAACAATGATGTCAATAGATTGAGATTAGCTTTATTTGTCACACATACATCAAAACATACAGTGAAATCTGTCATTGACCAACACAGTCCGAGGATTGTGCTGGGGCAGCCCACAAGAATCACCACACTTCCGGCACCAACATAGCGTCATAGGTAGGCAGTCCATTGCTATCCACTTGGTTTAAATTCATGCAGATATGAACTGGTTGCTGCAACAGTGATGAGGATTTCTTTCCTTAATGATATTCAACTTGACCAGATTTAATTGAAGCTTGAACCTGAATTTCTTATCCAGCTATTTAATGTCATCACCCACATAAATGGTGATCAAAATTAAATTACACTTCTCCCTGTGTCACAGATCTGTACTGACAGTAGAAACACATCCATTAATTCTGCCTATATTGGTAATTTAGACACACCCAACACCAGCACTACAAACTCAAGAGATACCCTGGCACTGACCTTTGCCTGCATTCAGTTTAACTAAAACTCTGCCCTACCTCCTCACAACCTTGGGGAAAAGAAATGGAAACGTGAACACAAAAACGTGCAGTGTGGTTTGTTTGTCTTGGACCTTATTTGCAATTCAATTTTGATGGGACGATGACAACAGTAATTGTCTACATCAATCAAGGTTCAGTGGAATTTCTGGGCCATTGTTTCCTTTTCATGAATGAATTTGGAGAAAGAGAAACCATAGTGCATCTGAGATCCCTTCAGTTCAAGTCATCATCATCATCATTACTATGTGACATAGGTGATCCTGGTCTCATGACTATGACTGTTCTTGTCAATTTTTCTGCAGAAGTGGTCAGTCATTGCCTTCTTCTGGGCAGTGTCTTTACAAGATGGGTGATCCCAACCATTAACAATACTCTTCTGAGATGGTCTTCCTGACGTCAGTGGTTGTATAACCAGCTGCTCATATGACCATCCACCACTTGGGCCCTGATTTGGGGGGGGGGGGGGGAATCTAAGCAGGTACTACACCCTGCCCAAGGGGGACCTACAGGCTAGTGGAGGGAATAAGTTATCACCTTTTGAGGGGAAGCATGTGTACAGGGAGAACATTTCTGTACTGGATGATTTAGATAACTATGGAGCTTTAAGGATACCTTAGCCATGGTGATTTAAGGGTGGACGGAAGGATAATCATGATTGCTTTTGTAAACTTATTGCATAGCAATAAATTTAAAAAGGTACATTACCCATAATTTAATCAACTAGCAGCTTATAACATCAAGAAATCACTTACTCATACACTCTGTGGCTACTTTATTAGGTACAGAAATAACTTGCTGAATGTATGATTGTGGTCTTCTGTTGCTGTAGGCCAACCACTCCAATGTTTGACATGTGCATTCAGAGATGCTTTTTGCACGTTTGAGTTGCTGTCCTCTTCCTGTCAGCTTGAACCAGTCTGGCCATTCTCCTCCGACCTCTCTCACTAACAAGGTGTTCTTCACCCTCAGAACCAATGCTCACAGGATGTTATTTTGTTTTTGTCTCATTCTCTAGAGACAGTTGTGTGAAGAAATTGTATGAGATCAGCCATTTCTAAAGTACTCAAACCATCTTGTCTGGGACCTACAATTAAAGTCACTTAGATCACATTTCTTCCCTATTTTGATGATTAATCTGAACAACAACTAGACCTCTTAACTATCTCAGCATACACTTATGCCATGTGTTGCTGCCCAATGATTGGCTGAGTAGATATTTTCATTAACAAGCAGGTCTATGTACAGGTGTATCTGAGAAAGTGGCCACTGAATGTACCAAAATGTATGATAGTATTATAGCTGTAAATTGGCAGAATGGATAGTGGTCTGGTGAGCTCTCCTCTGATCTACCTGAATCAACAATGGTCCTGTTAAATTAGAGAAGAAATGAACCAGGTTTCTAACCATTTAATCATTGCAGGTAGAAGCTAAAGGATTTTGCTGTTATGCCAGTGTGCAGCAATTTTGACAACCTCAAATTTAAAACCTATGAATGGAAGCTTCTCTAATATTGCTAGAAAGAAAAATCTGTAAAATATAGTCAATAACTTTGTTATACAGTGTCTATAATTGCAAATGATTCCACAGGGCTTTTGCCAAATGTCACCAGATATATTTTGAAAGCAGGTCCATAAATGTCAATGAATTAAGCCTCAAGTTCTATGTTAAGCCCAAGGTTATAATTGAAAAATATGTTTTTCTTTCGGCCAGAACACAATAATCTTCCAGCTCCCGCTGCTCTGCTTTCTGGGAATAATGGATTTGTAGCAGCTAAGCAACAGGATTAGTGGTGCAGATCATGTCTGCATTTCAGTCATTGCATTCAAATGTGTTTTCTGCAGTCAAATTGCTGTAAAAAAAAGGGTAGCACAGGAAGGATTCCTTGAAGTAATGTGTGACCGCAAGGTTCTGCAATATTTTCCTTCTGCAGGCCTGGTCTGGTTTTGGATGGGAAAATTAACAGGATAAATTCAGTCTGCCTCACGGGGGTGTGGGGGCAGCTGGGTGCAGAATGGCCACAGCATCTGGAGATATCTGTGGGCTTTACATTCTACTTACTTTGAAGAAAACACATCAGGCAAGTTAAAACCAGAAGTGAACACAACCTTGTCATCTTCCTGATGGACAGATTAACTTACAGCTGCCCTGTTGTACTAAAACAAAATAAGAGGGTCTTCCACCAAAAGGGGCAGTAAAACACTGCAACTTTTCCATTTAGTGGTGAAAAGTAGCAACACTGAAGTTTCAACAGACTGAAATTGCTGGAATAAGGAACAACAATCATCACTGAGGTTTACTCAACATTCAGAGCACTTCTATCAAAGCTTCTCTGGACTGCGCATAGTCCTATCTAATATTCACCTACCAAAGGAAACTCATGGGAAACTTTCCCATCCGGTGGCAGTTTCGCTCCAAATCCTAATGCCGGAAAGAGTTTGTCACTGTCATAATCCTGAATGATTTCTCCAACTGCTTTCAAAGCCATGGCATATGCATTCATCTGATATGGGTTCATGTAATGGAGGGAGGTAGGCTGTGAAGGGTTGCCTGCAGAAGGAAAGAAATATTTATCTAAAGGAACCAGGCAAATAATCCAATCCAGACAAAGATACTTTGAAATAAACAATATAAGTATGCTCAGAAATTGGTGCCAGAGAGAGGTGGCACCTTACAGGCAGTAGACACCTTTACATTCACTCTCATACTTTTATTATTGTTCAATGTCTTCTTGGCTTTAAATTATCTTAAGAAAATTATCATAGACATATACAAGTATTCAGGAAATCATTAAAATTAGTAAACAGAAATAGTTTACCTTGCCCTTTTCTTCCCAACCTCCAGATTGAGAATTCCCATTGGAATGAGTTAGGGATTAGGATCCCATAGTAGTTGTGGCTGGTTAGGGATAGTAGAAACAGATTACCCAGCCTTATGTCTTCAAAAGGTAACCCTTTGGAATACCAGTCTCAACAAGCACAATATGGCACAAGTATCACACCATTACACTCAAGGATTAATTCCCTGTACAAACTTACCATTAGATGCAGTGAAGTCTATTGCCACAGTGAAATTTAGCTGGGTTCTAGAAGAAAGCCAGTAACAAGGATGTTTAGTAGTT
The DNA here is from genome assembly GCF_048418815.1 of Hemitrygon akajei. NCBI lineage: Eukaryota > Metazoa > Chordata > Chondrichthyes > Myliobatiformes > Dasyatidae > Hemitrygon > Hemitrygon akajei. The sequence continues at coordinate 73,674,520 of NC_133142.1, read as the reverse complement.
TTGGTGACTGTAGTAGTAACCTACATTTAAACCACAGACTTTAACAAACAAAATAGCAAAATGTGCTTGATCCATACCCGCCTTTAATATAATCCACAAATGTGTAATCAGATTCCACTTTGAAGGAGAGAAGGGTCACCTGGTGACAATAAAGAGAGTGAATCAGCATGAGCACCTTTGACTGTAACACAGGGTGAGTGTTAGAGGAAGCTATGAAAATTTTAGCAAATTTTAATGGATTGTTCATGAAATTGTGATGATTTTCACACCCTAGAAAACACAAATAGGCAAGGTGGAAATTTCACAAATTTTCATATACTCACTTAACAGCAAACTCAATCTCCTAAGACTTATGTTCTGCACTAAGAGAAACATCATACGAGGTACAACACACTGCAAAATTACTGAACTGAGCAAGGTTACAACTTGTTTAGAAAGTGGGAAAGTATTTGTCAATGTGGAGCAGGGAGTGAGTTTGTAATTCTGGTGGAAGTAAAGGATGTTGGGAGTGGCAAGGGTGGAGTTGTGTGGGACAGGTGGCAGAGGAGTGAAAGGGATGGGGTGGGGATGGTGGCATGTAGACATACCCACCCCTGAGACACTAGGCAAGGTCATTTGATTCCAAACAATTGATTTATTGATCAATATGGATTGTTCCTCTGGTGCTTCCCACTCCCTCCCCTCTCCGTCCTCCCTTTCCTCTCTCAATTCACAATACGGATCTATTTCAGAATCAGGTTTATCATCACTCACATATATCATGAAATTAGTTTTTTTCTGCAGCAGTACAGTGCAATACATAAAATTACTACTGTTCGAACTTGACACCGCTTTGGATAATGAGGTTTCTGAAACGTTTACTTATGAGCACTAATCGTTTTGCTCAGTGCTTTCTGATAGTACGTTATGTGTTAAATCTATTATGTATCAAGCAGTTTCTAGCTTTTACCACAAATGGCTTTTGCATCATTTGGGAAGTGATATGGAGTGGAAAGATGAAAGATTCCCAAATATCCCAACTGCAGCAATCCTTTCAATGTCTTTTTCTGCACTTTTTATGCCCAGAAGCCATTCTGATTTACATATTGGTTGTCTGACTGGTGGTAAAATTGACCATTTGAGATAAATGTAGAACTGTGTATAACAAGCCCTGGGCAACATTCTGACAGGCTGGGATATGCCAGGTAATATCACCACCACCAACGAGACACAGCTTACAACTCCCAAGCTAATGGACACCACTCAGTTTGACTCGACCACACAAGATTTAGTTTTTAAACCTACATCATTTTCAGGTAATTTTTCTTTTCCCCTCCCCTTTTCCTCTTCTGCTATTCCTCACTCTGGCTTCTCAACTCTTCTTGTCACTTGCCTTGGTGCCCCTCTGTCATAATCCACGTTCCTCTCCTATCAGATTCTTCCTGCTCTGGTCCTTTACCTCTCTAGTTTTATAAGCTAGAAGGTGAAAGATGAAGCTACAGCAGGCTTCATCTATTGTCCTCTTTCTGGTCCTCCCATCATTTTATTCTGGCTTCTTCCCCCTTCCTTTCCAGTCCTGAAGAAGGGTCTTGGCCTGAAACGTTGACTATTCGTTAATTTTCATAGATGCTGCTCGACCTGCTAAGTTCCTCCAGCATTTTGTGTGTGTTGTCCTCTAAAAAGGTTTCTGCAAACCCCATTTCCACCCATGGCTTTCTCCAGCTGTCACCTTTGCTGAGGATAATGATTTATGTTCACAGCGAAAGAGTATGAAGCAGTTTGGAGAGAGTAACACAAGCTGAAAATTACTATTGATTATAAGAAGGTGCCTAGATGACTAATGGGTTTGTTTGGATATTCCCCGTCAGTTGTTAATCTGCTCTGTTGCATTTCATTTTATAAAGATCTGTTTTCATATTTTATATACCCAAAGTTATTTTTGGGAAGAGAGGTATAATTCAGCTTTTCATAAGTATACAAAACATAGGCAAAATGTTCTTGAGTCCCTGTGATTTACTGGGAAATGAAATCTCATAAACGCAGTTGTCCTTTCCCATTCATTGGTTTCTGAATGTTGTATTCCTGCTGAAGTGGATTTGTCTAATCCGATTCTATGCAGATGTTGCAATGTCTTCCCAGCATAAAACCTTAACATCAATTCATCAAATTGGGTTTGCACAGATTCACAAGATTCAAAGATATGGGCCATATGAGCTATAGCGTTTATACACCATACATGCCCCTGTCCTTGTTTCAAGTCCTTCTGCTGGCTCTGCTCTTTACATCCTTTCATTCTGGTGGTTCTGAGCCAAGATGAGCATACAACCACGGACAGGTGTGAAACTATTCAATACAGTGAATTCAATTTCAAATTTAAAGTGACTTGGAGAGATGATCTTTGCAAATTTTGGGAGACTGAGCATTGGAATATCTGGAAGGCTGTGACAGCTCAGCTATTGAGTTCATTCGGAAGGCAGGTTGATAGTCCTCTGGGTAATAAGGGGGTTTTACATGACAGTGTATGAAATGGCACCAATGTAGAAATTAAATCAGTTTCTCATCGTCATATGTACTGAAGTAGAGTGAAAAACATGTCTTGCACACCGAGATCTATTCACTGCAATGGTGTACTGAGGTAGTGCAAGGTAAAATGATATCAGTGTGCAGAATAAAGAGGTACAGTACTGAAAAAGTGCAATACAGGATGACAGTAGGATGGAAGGTCACAATGAGGTAGATTGTGAGGTCTAGAGTCCATTTTACCACATTTGGAAATGGTCTTACAACAGTGAGATAGAAGCCATCCCTAAATCTGGTGGCACGTGCCTTCAGGCTTCCAATGGTGTGGTGGGAGGGTGTGTTGGGAAGAAGAGAGAATGTCTAGGGTCGTTGGGAACTTTGATTATGCTTTATCAAGGCAGCAAGAAGTGTAGACAGCAAAGAGCTGAATGAATGGCAGTGTAGGTCTGAGCAACTCCCTTGTTGAGTTCTTGTGGAGTTGTATGGCAGGTGGGTGGGGGTCGAACCTGATTGCTTCAGTTTTGGTAGTACCAGATGACCATTCAGGAATGAATTGCATATGCCACATCTGTGGATAATGTTGCAAAATATGCATGAAAAATTTACTATCATTGGGTCCCCAAAATGCACTAGATGGGTAATGGAAGGAGAAGCATTTATGAAGATACTTTGGGTATGCATAGCTAGGTAAGGATGGAACAGTGGCTGTCTGAGCTAGAAAATAGGGGAGATGCAATTGAGTTTGATCTTGGCCATTCTAAATGTTACACTGAAGTCAAGCAAAGCATGGAGGATTACCCTATTATAACATTTATTAATGTCCTCTGATTGGCTAGTTTACACAATATCAATCCACAAGTGTTCATGTTTTAAGGTATGTCAATTTGGTGCTGTATCCTCTTTCTATCACTCTGCTCTAGCAATCTAAATATTGACCATAAGACCATTATACATCGGAGCCGGTGATATCACCACCTGATATTTCTTTTCTCATAAGACCAAAAGACACAGGAGCAAAATTAGGCCATTTGGTCCATCAAGTCCTTCCACTATTCCATAATGGCTGATTTATATTCCCTCTCAAACCCATTCTCCTGTCTTATCCTTGTCTAATCAAGGACCTATCAACCTTCACTTTAAATATACCTAATGACCTGGCCTCTGCAGCTGTCTGTGGGAATACATTTCACAGGTTAACCACCCTCTGGCTAAAGAAATTACTCTTCATCCCTGTTCTAAATGGAGGTCCCTCTACTATAAAGTTGTGCCCTCTGACCCTAGACTCTCCTCTCCACGTCCACTCTATAGGCCTTTCAATATTCAATCAGTTTCAATGAGATCCCCCTTATCCTTCTAAACTCCAGTGAAACAGGCCCAAAGCCATCGAACACTTCTCAAAAGTAAATCCTTTCATTCCTGGAATCTTTCTTGTGAGCCTCCTCTGGTCCTTTCGCAATGCCAGCACGTCCTTTCTTAGATAAGGACGTACTCACAATGATGTACTCACCGTCCCAGAGTTGACATACTTCTTCTTTTTCCCTCTTTTCTTTGGATTTAAAACCTAAAGAAAACAATATAGTGTTATTTAGACTGAGATGATGTTAGAAGGATGTGATTATTATAAATCTCTATAAATCAGAACAGCATAAGTTAAAAAAAAACACAAAACAAGGAAAGTGAATTTAAGTAACACACACACAAATTAGTGGAGAATCTCTGCAGGTCAGGCAGCATCTATGGAGTAAAATGACTAGTTGATGCTTCAAACAAAGACCCATCATGTAAATAAAAAAGTAAGTGTTGGCTTACATGTAAATTTGAATTAAATGTAAATTAAAGCCACCTAAAAGGTACAGGTTGGTGTCTCATCAATACCTCTGCAAGAAACGGTACTTGTTTTAAATACTGTTCAGGAAACTATAGTCTCCTGTATCTGATTTCCCCCTTGTTTTAGTGATTGTAACCCTATCTTTTTCCATCCAGTGATCTTTGTCATAACTATTCCTCAAAGAATTTTGCCTTAATTAATAAGAATTTCCTCCGTCACTGAGATTTTGAATCAATGTGTCACAAAAACAGAAAACCTTGACATTATGGGATCAACAAGACTTGAAATCTACGTTGGCAGTCTTATTGCAGGGTTTTAATCCAAAACACCAACAATTCCTTCCACCCACAGACACTGCTCAATGCTGAGCACCCTCACCAGATTGTTCGTTGCTTGAAATCAGTGTTAACTTTTTGTAAGTTACAATTGAGTCATTAGGAGTGTCCTTTATTTCAATTTGAAATGCAGTCAATAGGTAGGTAAGACAATTCTAATATTCTACCTCCATTTCTGTTCATGAACTTAGTAAGATCATTTTAAAGTTATCAGCACAGAAACTCATTAGCATTCAGTAAGCTGTTCCTAAGAAGTCTACCGTTAGTATTGACTCATGAGTATTCAATAATGTGAAGGTTTATGGCTGACTAATATAATACATTTCATCATGCCCCTTCAGGACCATGTTGTTACTAAGCTGTTGTTATTTGACTGAGCTACTGGAGTGGGATCAAATAATTAATAGATTATTCAGGACTGGCTGATCAAGACTCATCAGCGTTTTTCCAGAAATGTACCTCTTCCTACACCTCACGGCCTCGCAAAGATTTTGCACTTTTGTTTAGAAAATAATGTTAAAGTATACACAATTTGGGAATATGGGTTTCCATTCAGTAGGAACTATACTGAGATTTTCCAAACTCTTTCATTGCCTTCTGAAAGTAGAGAGACAAGATGGCGACTGATTGTCTCAAACTCCTTTCTCACTACTCCCCTTTTCCTCTTTATACTATCCATCTCACCTCTCTACTCGCAGTCCTAAGGCTGGGATTTTACCTGAAACATCAACAGTTCCTTTTCTCCCACAGAATTTGCTTGACCCACTGAGTTTGTCCAGCAGGTTGTTGTTTCAGATTCTAACATCTGCAAACTCGTTTGTTTCCTGAGAGAGGAAACTACATTTTTTTTAGTTTGGAGCAGTTTGAAGGCAGGGATAAACAGACAGGTTGCTAACTCCTTTGGAATACAATTATTTTTAAACAATTTCTGCACTCTTCAACTTCCTGCATCTCAGATCCAGTTCCTAGCAACTACAATGCCTATAAAAAGTATTCACTCTGTTGGAAGTTTTTATGTTTTATTGTATTACAACATTGAATCACTGCAGATTTGATTTGGCTTTGTTGACACTGATCAACAGAAAAAGACTCTTTGGTATCAAAGTGAAAACAATTTTATCCAAAGCGATCTAAATTAATTACAAATATAAAACACAAAATACTTGATTGCATAAGTATTCCCCCACTTTAGTATGACACACCAAAACATCACTGGTGCAGCCAATTGGTTTTAGAGGTTGCATAATTAGTTAAACAGAGATCTGTTTTTGGAGACCTGTGTGCAGTCAAGGTAATTCAATTGATTGTAGTAAAAATACACCTGTGTCCGGAAGGTCCAACTGCTGGTGAGTCAGTATCCTGGCAAAAACGACACCATGAAGACAAAAGAACACTCCAAGCAACTCCACAAAAAGATTATTGAAAAGCACAAGTCAGGAAATGGATCCAACAAAATTTTCTAATGACTGTATATCCTTTGGATAATAGTTTAAGTTGATCATCAAGAAATGGAAAGAATATGGCACAGCTGTAAATCTGCCTAGAGCAGGCTGTCCTCAAAAACTGAGTGACTGTACAAGAAGGGGGCTAGTGAGGAAGGCCACCAAGAGACCTATGACAACTCTGGAGCTTCAGTGGCTCAGATGGGAGAGACTGTGCATATAACAACTGTTGCCCGGGTGCTTCACCAGTCACAGCTTTATGGGAGGGTGGAAAAGAGAAAGTCTCTGTTGAAAAAACTCAGATGAAATCTCAGCTAGAGTTTACCAGAAGGCATGTGGGAGACTCTGAAGTCAGCTGGAAGAAGGTTCTATGCTCTGATGAAATCAAAATGAAGTTTTTTGGCCATCACACTAAATGCTATGTTTGGCATAAACCAAACACCACACATAATCAAAAACACACCATCTCTACCATGAAGCACGGTGGTAGCTGCATCATGCTGTGGGAATGCCTCACTGCAGCAGATCCTGGAAGGCTTGTGAAAGTAGAGGGTAAAATGAATGCAGCAATATTCAGAGAAATCTTAGAGGGAAACCTGATGCAGTTTACAAGAGAACTGTGACTTGGGAGAAGATTTGTTTTCCAGCAAGACAATAACAGCAAGCATAAAGCCAAAGCTACACAGGAATGGCTGAAAAACAACAAAATTAATGTCCCGGAGTGGCCAAGTCAGAGTCCAGACCTCAATCCAGTTGAGCATTTGCGTCTGGACTTGAAAAGGGCTGTTCACGCACAATCCCCATGTAATCTGACAGAGCTTGAGCAGTTTTGTAAAGAAGAATGGGGAAAAATAGCAGTGACCAGATGTGCAAAGCTGGTAGAGACCTATCCACACAGACTCGAGGTTGTAATTGCTGCCAAAGGGGCATCTACTAAATACTGACTTGAGGGGGTTGAATACTTATCCAATCAATTATTTTATATTTGAAATTAATTTAGATCACTTTGTAGAGATCTATTTTTGCTTTAACATGAAGAAGTCTTTTTCTGTTCATCAGTATCAAAACAGCCAAATTAAATCCACTGTGATTCAATGTTGTAAAACAATAAACCATGAAAACTTCCAAAGGGGGTGAATACTTTTTATAGGCACTGTATAATAAATATGCTTATGCACATTTATAACTGAATGAGATTGTAACCAAGTTGTCAACCTGTACCTGATCACAGCCCAGACACTAATGCCCATCAAGGAGTTCATGCACTTGACTATCCACTCACATACGAAAGTAAATGGTATGAGTCATGAACTCTAATGTTTATGTCGATTCTGAAAATAATTCTTGTTCAAGTATCTCTCCTGTTGTTAGTCACAGAGTCATGAGGGGATACATCATGGAAATCAGTTAAAGATGAGCTTTATTTGTCATACATACATCAAAGCATAGAGTGAGATGTGTTATTTGTGCCAAATTAAATCAACGAGGACCGTGTTGGGTGCTGCAAGTATCGCAGTGCTATCATAGCAGGCCCACAATTTATTAACCCTAACTATATGTCTTTGGAATGTGGGAGGAAACCAGAGCACCCAAAGGAAATCCATACAGACATGGGGTGAATGTACAGACTCCTTTCAGACAGTGACAGGAATCAAACCTGAACTTACAGCTAGCACTGTAAAGTGTAACACTAACCACTATGACACCATTCTGTTCTACACTTAATATTAAACCCCATTTTTAAATTTTCCCTGCATTCTCATCAACTCTTTCCAGATTCTACCATCCTAGGGGCAATTTACAGTGGCCAACTAACCCACCAACCTGCTCAATGGGCACAGGAGGAAACTGCAGCACACAGAGGAAACCCAGCGAGAGCATGCAATCTCCATCTATGCTGACAGAAGAAGTCAGGATGTGCCAGGGCCACAGGTGCTCTGACACACCAATTCTACTAGCTGTGCCACAGAATCCCGCTAGCCTCTGCACATATAGTTAAACAATGCTCTCAATTTTAAATTCTCTTCCTCTTTTGAAATCTCTCCATAGAATGCCACATGAATAGACCTTTTGACCACTATCCTCTGCCTTCTATAGGCAAGTTAATTCTGAAGCCAAGTGACCATGGATCCCATGCACTTTCATCTTCTGGATGAGCCAACCATGAGGGACCTTGAGTTAGTGGCCAAGTTGATTGATAAAGATAGGATAGTGGATGTTGTCTACATGGACTTTAGTAAAACAATTGACAAGGTCCCACATGGGAAGCTGGTGCAGAAAATTAAATCTTATGAGATCCAAGCTGAGTTAGTAAATTGGATCTGAAACTATTTTGTCAGAGCAGGCAGTAGGCAGTAGTATTTGAAGTTCAAGTTTACTGTCATCTAGCCACACATATATACAACAAAACAAAACTGTGTTCCTCTGGACCATGGTGCACCCATACAATATATATCACACACAGCACGTGAACCAGAATATTTACTGTAAATAAGTTAAAATATAATTGAACATGCACGTAGTAAAGCACAGCACAGGTAAACAGTACAGGAAACAGCTCGCTGTCCTGGTGACGAGACCTTGGTGGTGACAGGGAGTTCATTAGTCTCATGGCTTGAGGGAAGAAGCTGTTACCCAGTTCAGCAGTCCAAGTCCTGATACTCCTGTACCTCCTTCCTGATGGTAGTGGATCAGAGATTATGGGATGGATGGAAGGGATCCTCCACAATGCTTCCAGCCCTTTGTTTGCTTCCTACACTATTGGTAAATGTCACAATGGGGGTGGAGGTGGGAGGGAGACTCCAATGACCCTCTTGGTGGATTTTACAATCCTTTGTAGTGCCTTATGGCTTTCAAACCACACAAAGATAAGACCATAAAACATAGGAGAAGAACAGGCCATCTGGTCCATCCAGTCCACTCCGCCATTCAATCATGGCTGATCCCTTTTTTCTCCTCCTCAACCCCAGTTCCTGGCCTTCTTCCTGTAACCTTTGATGCCATGTCCAATAAAAAACCGATCAATCTCTGCTTTAAGTAAACCCAACGACCTGACCTCCACAGCTGCATGTGGCAACAAATTTCACAAATTCACCACCCTCTGCCTAAAGAAGTTTCTCCCACAACTCTGTTTTGAAAGAGTTCCCCTCTATCCTGATGCTGTGCTCTCTTGTCCTAGACTCTCCCACCATGGGAAACATCCTTTCCACATCTACTCTGTCTAGGCCTTTCAACATTCGAAAGGGTTCAACAAGATCCCCCTCAACCTTCTTAATTCCAGCAATTACAGACTCAGGGCCATCAAATGTTCCTCATATGATAACCCTTTCATTCCTGGAATCATCCTTGTGAGCCTCCTCTTGATCCTCTCCAATGCCAGCACATCTTTTCTTAGATGAGGGACCCAAAACTGTTCACAATACCCAAGGTGAGACCTCACCAGCACCTTATAAAGCCTCAACACCACATCCTTGCTCTTATATTCCAGACCTCGTGAAATGAATGCATTTGCCTTCCTCACCACCAACTCAACCGGCAAGTTAACCTTTAGGGTGTTCTGTACAAAGACTCACAAGTCACTCTGCTTTTTAGATTCCTGGATTTTCTCCCTGTTTAAAAAATAATTTGCACATTTATTTCTACTATCAAAGTGCATGACCATGCATTTTCCAACATTGCATTCCATTTGCCACTTTCCTGCCCATTCTCCTGATCTGTCTAAGTCCTTCTGTATCCTACCTGTTTCCTCAACACTATCTGCCCCTCAACCAATCATATCATCTGAAAACTTGGCAAAAGTGTAATCTATTCCATCCTCTAAAACATTTATATACAGCATAAAGAGAAGTGGTCCCAATATTGACCCCTGTGGAACACTACTAGTCGAGGTTCTCCAGCAGGCACTCATGGAGTGAGCTTTGGATTTGCTCCATTACCTTTACCTTTTTTAACCCATGATCACCCTTATTTAATCTATTCTTACCTACACTAGAAGATTTTTATTATTTCTTTTGAATTACCTTCGAGTTTGTACCGTGAATTTTGAAGATATGAGAACAGAAATAAGTTTAAGATCTAAAGGGCGAGAACCTAAAAATGGGAAAGATTCCGACAGCAACGGAAAGAAGAGAAAAGCTGAATCTAAGCATACTGAGTTAACTTATGACATGATGTTGGATCTCTTAAATGTAAAATTTGATGAACAACATCAAAGTATTAAAGAAGACTTAAAGTCATTCCAGGATTCTTTGGAATCACTTGGTCTCGAAGTTAAACAGCATCAAACCAGAATTGTCGGTCTGCAAGACGATGCTTGGAAGAGGGATTTGAAAATTGAGAATCTGGAACAAAAATTATCCTCAACGGTTAAACAGTTGGAGACTTTTAAATCCAAGATTATCGATCTTGAAAATCGATCCAGGAGACAGAACTTACGTATAATTGGTCTCCCCGAAGATATCGAGAATGGGGGACTCTTCAAAATTCTTCTCTCAACTTTTAAAGGATGTGTTCCCCACTGAATTCCCTGACAACCCTCCATTACTCGACCATGCCCACCACTCCACTCACTGGAAACCGGTTTCCTCAGCTAAACTGCGAGCAGTAATTGTCCGATTTCATTATGTTCTTGTTAAAGAGCATCTTATCCGTATTTCTCGTTGGCAAGGTATGATTAATTTTCAAGATTATCATTTCCGTCTCGTGGAGGATTATAGTCCAGAAGTGATGAAGGTGCGGCTCGCTTTTAAACCTTTGGTGTCGGAATGTTATGAAAAAAATCTCAAACCAGTGTTATTGTATCCTGTGCACCTAAGGATTTTGCCTTCAGAAGGACCATGTCGTATCTTCCTCTCTACAAGTGAAGCTCAAAGTTTCTTGGATGAGCACTATCCAACTGTTTCAGACACTCGGCTCTAATTAATGTATGGTTTTTGCGGTACTGGCTCTGTTCTTTCCTATTTTTTTTAAAGCCTATAATCATCTTGTGAAGTTTGATTTTTTTAAGTTTAGGATTTTTGTTTTTGGTTACTAGTGTAGGCTCATTTTATATTTCAATTAAAGTTTCTCTTTGCTGATGTATTTACCTTTTTTTAATTTACTAATTTTAACTATTCAATTTTTTTGACATTGTTATTAATGATTTGACGGTGAATTTTTTTTGTTCTGGATGAATATCCTTTTTTTTCATCTTTCATTTAATTAAGACGGTGGTTTGTTTTCCTTTTCTCAAAACACCCTTTGTTCTTTCACCTTGCCTTTTTGTTTGCATCCTTCTTCCCATAATGCCTTTTTTTATAATCTTATTTTAAATTGCTTTTGTTTTTACCCGTCTTATAATATGTATTGCACCTACTCTTTCCTCTCTTTTTAGAAACTACATTATGATCACTGTTTTAGTATAGTGTTTAATAATTCTTTTGGATTTTGGGTGGTTCTTTTTTAAACATATTTCTTTGGAGTTGCCTTCTGGAGACATGGGGATAGATTTAGTATTATTCCTTTTCCTGGCCTCTTTTTGGCCTAGTCTGGGATCTTTGTCGGTGGAGGATGGTGGGGGGGGGGGTTCTTTTCTATTAGTTTTTTTAGTTTTTCTATTTGGGTTGAATTAGAACTACCAAAATGTCTGCAGTGTCATCACATCCGGTTCCTCCCGGAACTTTTGTTCCTCTTCCGGGTTCATGAGTTCACAGTATGGTTAATTCTTTATATACCAAAGGGTTGATCCTAGGAAATATGGCTCAGATTATTAATTTTGTCTCTTTGAATACAAATGGTTTAAACCATCCAATTAAACGGAAAAAGATTTTCAAAGTATTCCAAAGACTGAATGCTCATATTATTTTTGTACAAGAAATTCATGTGAGGAAAGAGAATAATCAATGTTTTTCTAGGTTTTGGAAGGGTCAACAGTATCATTCAAACTCGCATGCCAAAGCAAAAGGAGTTTCAATTTTTATAGACTTCTCAATTACGTTTGTTCAGCATGATATTATTTCCGATCCGAATGGTAGATTTTTGTTAATTACTGGGTTACTTTTTAATAAAAAGGTTGCTATGGTTAATGTTTATGCTCCAAACATGGACTACCCCAAATTTTGAAAGTCTTTATTTACTTCTCTCCCTAATCTAAATGAATATATGTTGATAATGGGTGGTGATTTCAATTGTTTAAATCCCTTGCTGGATAGATCCATATCTACTCTGAGTTTACCTAATAAGTCTTTTTTGACTGACTCTGGAATCTTAGATATTTGGAGATTTCTACACCCTAAGGACAAAGAATTTTCATTCTTTTCACATGTTTATCATGCTTACTCGAGAATTGATTACTTTTTTACTGACTCTCATTTTATTCCATCTGTGACTGATTGTAACTATGACATTATTGCCATTTCTGATCATGCTCCAATGGAACTTTCTATCAAATTAATGGATACAGCTCCTAGTATTAGACAATGGCGATTTGATTCTACTCTGCTTCAAGATTCGGACTTTGTTAAATTTGTGAAGGAACAGATTGATTTCTTCTTTTCAACTAATACTACGGAAGAAATTTCCAGCGGGACACTTTGGGACACCTTTAAAGCATATATAAGTGGACAGATTATCTCCTATTCTGTTGGTTTGAGGAAACGTATTAAGAATGAAACTCTCCTATTGATTGATAAGATCAAAGAAATTGATAAGAAATATTCTATTGCTCCTAGAAAGGAGCTTTATAAACCAAGAGTTGAGCTTTAAATGGAACACAGCTTATTACTTATTATTATTTTCATTAATTGAGAATCGATTAATGAAAACCAGAAGTGAGTTTTATATTCATAGTGATAAATCAGACAAATTATTAGCCAACTGATGGAAAACTGCCTCGGTTAAACGTCAAATTATCAAGATTCGTAAACATGATGATGATTTGACAGTTAATCATGATGAGATAAACAAAGCTTTTCAAGAATTTTATACCTCTATGTACCACTCTGAATTTCCTCATGATCCCAATACCATGCATGGTTTTTTAGGGAAATTGAATTTTCCGAAACTATCACCTGAAGAACGTTTAACATTAGAAACTCCTATTACAGATGCAGAAATAAGAAGTGTAATTTCTTCAATGAATTCTGGAAAAGCACCAGGTCCAGACGAGTATACAGCAGAATTTTAAAAGTTTTTTTCTTCTACTCTTTCTCCTTGGTTATGTAGAGTTTTTGAAGAAGCAATTAGATTAGGTAAATTACCACAATTGTTTTATAGAGCTTCTATTTCTTTAATTTTAAAAAAGGACAAAGATCCTACTGATTGTGTATCCTTTAGACCGATATCCCTGTTGAACGTAGAATGTAAGATTTCTTCCAAGATGTTGGCGACTAGGTTAGAGAAGGTGTTACCTCAGATTATCTCTGTGGACCAAACTGGATTTATCAAAAACTATTATTTATCTTTTAATATCAGGAGATTAATGAATATTGTTCATACTCCTTCACATAGTACTCCAGAATGTGTCATTTCATTAGATGCTGAGAAAGCATTTGATAGAGTAGAATGGTCATATTTATTTAGCGTGCTTAAGAAATTTAATTTTAGTCCGTTATTTATATCTTGGATTAAATTGATATATCACACCCCAGTAGCTAATAATACTAATAATTTCTAATAATCTTACTAATAATCAAAGATCTCCCTTTTTTCGCCTATTTCGGGGTACTAGGCAAGGTTGTCCTCTTGGTCCATTACTATTTGATATTGCCCTGGAACCTTTAGCAATTGCTATTCAAAAATCACCTAATATTCTTGGTATTACCCGCGGGAATGGGATACATAAGTTATCATTATATGCAGACAACTTGTTATTATACATTTCTAATCCTGAGAAATCCATTCCCACAGTTATATCCCTGTTGGCTCAGTTTAGTAATTTTTCTGGTTACAAACTGAACCTTAATAAGAGCGAACTGTTTCCCCTAAATATGCAGGTTCCAATTTATGGAAGTTTACTTTTTAGATTGGTTACCAATCACTTTGTATATTTTGGGGTTAAAATTACAAAAAAAACAAGGATTTATTTAAGGCTAATTTCTTACCTTTAATCAATCAGATTAAACATTTGTTTACCAAATGGTCACCATTGTCTTTGTCACTGATAGGTTGGATCAATGCTATTAAGATGATTATTTTACATAAATTTTTATATTTATTTCCAGCGGTACCAATTTTTATTCCAAATTCTTTTTTTGATAAAGTTGATTCTAAAATTTCCTCATATATATGGCAGAATAAAAATCCTAGGTTAGGTAAAAGATACTTACAGAAGCCTAAAAAGGAGGGTGGACTGGCTTTGCCGAATCTTAGATTTTATTATTGGGCAATTAATATTCAAAATATGAAATTTTGGTTATGGGACTTGGATATAGCTTCAAGTCCTCACTGGGTAAATTTGGACATCGGATCTGTACAAGGGTTTTCATTGGGTTCTATTTTAGGGATTTCGCTTCCCTTTGTTCTTTCTAAATTGTACAAACAAAAGGATAATCCGATAGTTAAATACCCTTTATGAATATGGTTTCAATTTCGGAATTTTTTTGGCTTGAATCAATTTATTCTAGCAATTCCTACTATATTGTGGTGACCCACTTTCTGCGCAGGCGAACCGGCTCACAAATAGCCGGGGGGTGACTTTGGTAAAGCACCTCTGATGTCATTTCTGCCCGGAGAGGGCAGGCACTAGGGATTAAATGCCAGTGCCGTGAAGTTTGAATAAACTAGTCTCGAAACTGACTGCGTGTCGTTATTTCAGCGCTGTGTGTAGCATATTGCTACATTGGTGACCCCGACGGTCCAAACGGGATTTGGACCAAAGATGACCGACTCTTCATCTGTTCACAGTTTTGCTAAAACTGCCGACTTTCTGGACGCTGCGACCACGCATGTGGTTTAGCCAAGCAGAAGCTCAGTTCCAGATTCGGCAGATATCCTCTGATTCCACGTGTTACTACCACGTGGTGAGCGCCCTTGACCAGGAGACGGCTGCCCAGGTTGCGGATTTCATACATTCGCCCCCGGAAGAAGGCAAATATGAAGCATTCAAGGCGCTGCTCATTGGGACCTTTGGCCTCTCACGGCGTGAGCGGGGTACCCGCCTGCTTCACCTGGACGGTTTGGGAGACAGACTGCCGTCAGCATTGATGAACGAGATGCTGTCCCTGGCTGATGGACACAAGCCCTGCATCATGTTCGAGCAAGCGTTCCTAGAGCAACTGCCCGAGGACATACATCTGCTCTGGCCGACGCAGATTTCAGCGACCCCCGGAAGGTGGCGGCCCGGGCAGACGTGCTGTGCAAAGCCAAGAGGGAGAGCATGGCGTCCGTCGGGCAGATTACCAGGCCACGTGCCCAACAGCAGACCAGACCAGGCCCGGCAGGGGTGCGCACACAACACAGAGGCAGGAGTGAGGAGGACAGTGAACAGTGGTGTTTCTACCACCAGCGGTGGGGCACAGAAGCCCGCCGTTGTCGCCCGCCCTGCAAGGGCCAGGGCCAGCTGCCGCTAATGACAATGGCGGCTGGCCACCAGGACAGCCTCTTGTACATCTGGGACAAACAGTCAGGATGCCACTTCTTGGTCGACACCAGAGCGGAAATCAGCGTCTTGTCCCCAACGGGGTACAACTCCCGCAACAGGAAGCCAGGACCCACTCTGAGGGCCGCAAATGGCAGCACGATACGGACCTACGGCACCCGCACAGTGCAGCTGCAGTTCGGCGCCAGCCGGTTCACGTGGGACTTCACACTGGCCGCGGTGGCCCAACCACTCCTGGGGGCGGACTTCTTGCGAGCTCACAGCCTGCTGGTTGACTTGCAAGGGAAAAGACTGGTACATGCCGAGACTTTCCAGACGTTCTCCCTGGGTGAAGCCAAGTTGCCGGCCCCACACCTGGCCTCCATCAC
The DNA here is from genome assembly GCF_048418815.1 of Hemitrygon akajei. Classification (NCBI taxonomy): domain Eukaryota; kingdom Metazoa; phylum Chordata; class Chondrichthyes; order Myliobatiformes; family Dasyatidae; genus Hemitrygon; species Hemitrygon akajei. The sequence continues at coordinate 73,658,474 of NC_133142.1, read as the reverse complement.
GCTGTCAGACAACGAATTCACCAGAATCCTGGTGGACTTTCCATCGATTCTGGCACCGCAGTTCATGGCAGCCATGCCCAGACACAGGGTACAACACCACATCCCTACCCAGGGACCACCCCTCCATGCCCACGCACGAAGGCTCCCCCCGGAAAAGCTCCGCCTGGTGAAGGAGGAGTTCAAGAGGATGGAGGAATTGGGGATCGTACGGAGGTCCGACAGTCCATAGGCCTCCCCCCTCACATGGTGCCCAAAGCAGCCGGGGTTTGGAGACCATGCGGCGACTACTGCAGACTGAACGAGGCTGCAACTCCAGACCACTACCCCATGCCGCACATACAGGACTTTGCAGCAAACCTGCACGGGGCAAGAATCTTTTCCAAAGTAAACCTCGTCCGGGGATACCATCAAATCCTGGTGCACCCTGAAGACATCCCCAAAACAGCACTCATCACCCCATTCGGCCTGTTCGAGTTCCTCTGAATGCCATTCGGCCTGAAGAATGCCGCACAGACGTTCCAGTGGCTAATGGATGCAATGGGACGTGACTTGGACTTTGCGTTCATCTATTTGGACGACATCCTTATAGCCAGCAGTAGTCGCCAGGAGCATCTGTCCCACCTCCGCCAGCTCTACTCCCGCCTGAGTGATTTCGGCCTCGCGATCAACCCGGCCAAATGTCAGTTCGGTCTCGATACCATCGACTTCCTGGGCCACAGGATTACCAAAGACGGGGCAACACCTCTGCCCGCCAAGGTAGACGCGATCCGCCACTTTGCCCGGCCCAACGCGGTCAAAGGCCTGCAGGAGTTTGTTGGTATGGTGAACTTCTATCACCGTTTCTTCCCCTCAGCAGCCCGTATCACGCGCCCTTTGTACACCCTGATGTCGGGTAAAGGCAAGGACATTACTTGGGACAAGGAGGCCGCGGCCGCTTTAGTTAAAGCCAAGGAAGCCTTGGCAGATGCCGCGATGCTGTTGCACCCCAGAACGGATGTTCCAACCGCCCTCATGGTGGACGCATCCGACACAGCAGTCGGTGGGGTGCTGGAGCAGCTCATCGAGGGGTGCTGGCAACCCTTGGTGCTCTTCACCAAGCACCTACGACCACCCGAACTCAAGTACAGTGCTTTCGACCGGGAGCTGTTGGCACTGTATCTGGCAATCCGGCATTTCAGGTACTTCTTAGAAGGCAGGCTGTTCACCACGTTCACAGACCCCAAACCGTTGACCTTCGCGTTCACGAAGATGTCCGATCCCTGGTCGGCTCACCAGCAGTGACATCTGTCCTATATTTCCGAGTACACAACGGACATCCAGCATGTCTCGGGAAAGGACAACGTCATGGCGGACGCACTCTCCAGACCAGCTGTCCAGGCCCTGTCCCTGGGGGTGGTCTATGCAGCACTGGCGGAGGCGCAGCAGGCAGATGACGAGATGCCCAGCTACAGGACCGCAGTCTCGGGTTTGCAGCTGCAGGACTTTCTCGTAGGCCCAGGTGATAGGACCCTCCTGTGCGACGTGGCTACCGGCCAACCTCGCCTCATCGTCCTGGCAGCCTGGAGGCGGTGAGTTTTCAACTCCATACACGGTTTGGTGCACCCATCTATCAGGACAACCGTCCGGCTGGTCTCCAGAAAGTTCGCGTAGCACGGACTTCGCAAGCAGGTCAGTGAATGGGCCAGAATATGCGCGCAGTGCCAAACAGCCAAGGTGCAGCGGCACACTAAAGCCCCGCCACAGCAGTTCGAACCCACCCACCGGAGGTTCGACCACATTCATGTGGATATCGTGGACCCCCTACCAGTGTCCCGAGGAGCGCGGTACCTCCTAACTATGATAGACCGGTTCACGGGGTGGCCAGAGGCGGTCCCGCTCATCGACACATCTGCCGATTCCTGCGCCCGAGCACTGATTGCAACCTGGGTAGCACGCTTCGGGGTACCGGCCCACATTACCTCCGACAGAGGCGCCCAGTTCACCTCCAGCCTGTTGGGAACGCAGCTACACCACACTACTGCCTACCACCCACAGTCGAATGGACTAGTGGAGCGTTTCCACCGTCACTTGAAGTCGGCTCTCATGGCCCACCTGAGAGGACCTAACTGGGTGGACGAGCTTCCCTGGGTCCTGCTTGGAATTCGCACAGCACCCAAAGAGGATCTGCACGCCTCGTCGGCGGAGCTGGTGTATGGCGCACCCCTGGCTCTCCTGGGAGAGTTCATACCAGCCCCAAGGGGGCAAGAGGAAGAACCTGCAGCAGTCCTAGACAGAGTATGCAAGAGGCTCGGCAACCTGGACCCCGTACCAACTTCACAGCACGGACGGACCCCGACCCATGTACCCAAAGACCTGCAGAACTGTAAGCTTGTGTTTGTACGAAGGGGCGGACACCGGACACCGCTACAGCGGCCGTACGAGGGGCCATTCAAGGTGATCAACAACGACGGGTCCACGTATGTTCTGGACATTGGGGGAAAAGAGGAGGTTTTCACAGTGGACCGACTCAAACCAGTCCATGTGGACTTGGCACAGCCGGTCGAGGTTCAGGCACCGCGGCGCAGAGGCAGACCTCCCAAACAGAGGCTGATCTAGACTGTGGACATTGGGGGGTGTATCGCCGGTTCTGGAGTGGGGTGGTTATGTGGCGCAGGCAAACCGGCTCACAAATAGCCAGCGCGCGGTGGGAGACTTTGGTAATGCACCTCTGACATCATTTCCGCCCGGAGAGGGCGGGCGCTAGGGATTAAATGTCAGCGCCGCGAAGTTTGAATAAACTAGTCTCCAAACGACTTACCGACTGTGTGTCATTATTTCAGCGCTGTGTGTAGCACATCGCTATAATATCTAATTTCTTTTTTCATCCCTCTATTATGGACCAAACCTATTTAGCTTGGAAAACTAAAAGTATATTACAATTTTCTGATTTATTTCTGGATAATTGTTTCATGTGTTTTGTACAATTATCTAATAAATATAATTTGCCTAGATCCCATTTCTTTAGATATTTACAGATTAGAAACGTTTTAAATACTATGTTTCCTACCTTCCCGAATCTGGATTCTGTGGGTACTTTGGAAAAGATTTTAGATTTAAATCCTTTTCAGAAAGGTGTAATAGCAACTGTTTATAATATAATTATGAAACTACGTCCAGATGTATCTAATAAAATCAAGAATGATTGGGATAGGAAACTTAAGCTTACTTTACCTATTGAAAAATGGAAAAAAATTCTTCAATTAGTTAACTCATCCTCTGTATGTTCCAAACATTCGTTGATACAGTTTAAAGTTGTGCACAGGTCCCATATGTCCAAGGATAAATTAGCTCGTTATTATTCCCATATAAATCCTATATGTGATAGATGTCACTGTGAGATAGCCTTTGTAACTCATATGTTTCGGTCATATCCATCTTTGAAAAATTACTGAAAAGTTATCTTCGATATTATTTCAACAGTATTGAGTACTGATTTACAACCTCACCCTATTATTGCAATTTTTGGTTTACCAATGATAGAGTCAATTCATTTAATTCCTTCAGCTCGTCGGATGATTGCATTTCTTACATTAATGGCTAAAAGATCTATTTTGTTGAATCGGAAAGAGATCAATCCTTCGACCACATTTCATTGGTTCTCTCAAACTATCCTATGTTTAAACTTAGAAAAAATTAGAAGCATTATGTATGATCCTTCTATTAAATTTGAAAAGATTTGGAGGCCATTTATTCAACACTTTCATATGATGTAATTTGACCTTTTCCAAACCTATTTTTTTCTTCTTGTTCTATACATGCAGAGAGGATCAGAGTTGATGACACTTATGGTTCTTTTTGTTTTTTTTAGATATTACAAACAGCCCATGTTTCTTTTTCTTTTTCTTCTCTTTCTTTTAAGTTATTGGTTAGTTTTGGATAGATTAGTTTTTTTGGGGGGTATATATATATTTTTTTCTTTTTTCTTATTTGTAATTCCATTTTTTTTGCTCTGTGTACACCATATTTGTATTTTGTATGATTTTAGGAGGCTTAATTCCCTTGTATGAATTGAATATATATTCATTTATGTTAACTATTAACAATATAATCCCAATAATTGTGTATTAATATTTGCTATTTTCAATATGCTGATATTAATAAAAAGATTGAAAAAGAAAAAGGAACACTATTAGTCACTGGCAGCCAACCAGAAAAGGATCCTTGTATTCCCACTCACTGTCTCTTACCAATTAGCCAATGTTCTAACCATGTTAGTAACTTTCCTATAATACCATGGGCTCTTAACTTGTTAAGCAGCCACATGTGTGGCACCTTGTCAAAGCCCTTCTGAAAGACCAAATATAAAACACCCACTGCATCCCCTTTATCTATCCTACTTGTAATCTCCTCAAAGAATTCCAAACAGGTTCATTAGGCAGGATTTTCCCTGATGGAAACCATGCTGACTTTGTACAATCTTGTCCTGTGTCAACAAGTATTCCGTCACCTCATCCTTAACGATTGACTTTAACATCTTCCCAGCCACTGAGGTCAGGCTAACTGGCCTATAATTTCCTTTCTGCTGCCTTCCTCCTTTCTTAAAGAGTGGAGTGACATTTGCAATTTTCCAGTCCTCTGGCACCATGCCAGAATTCAATGATTTTTGAAAGATCATTTCTAATGCCCTCACAATCTCTAACACTATCTCTTTCAGAAGCCTAGCATGTAAGTCATCTGGTCTGGGTGACTTATGTATATTTAAGTCTTGTAGCTTTTCTCTGTTGTAATAGTAACTGCACCCACTTCTCTTCCCTCACACACCACAACATCAGGCACACTGCTAGTGTCTTCCACAGTGAAGACTGATGCAAAATACTTGTTTAGTTCAACTAGTGGTCCTACGTCCACTCATATTTCTCTTTATTTTTAACCTACTTAAAAAAAACTTTACTATCCACTGTGATATTATTTGCTAGCTTGCCTTCATATTTCATCTTTTCCCTTCTAATGATTTTTTTAGTTGCTCTCTGAGGTTTTTAAACTTCCTAATCCTCTATCTTCCCACTAATTTTTGCTTTGTATGCCCTTCCTTTTGCTTTTACATTAGCTTTGACTTCCCTTGTCAGCCATGGTTGTACTACTTTACCATTTAAGTATTTCTTCATTTTTGGAATACTCATGTCCTGCACCTTCCTCATTTTTCCCAGAAACGTACACCATTGCTGCTCTGCTGACATCCCTGCCAGCAGCTCCTTCCAATTTACTTTGGCCAACTCCTCTCTCATACCACTGTAATTTCCCTTACTCCACTGAAATACTGCTACATCAGACTTTACTTTCTCTCTATCGAATTTCAAGTTGAACTCAATCATATTGTGATCACTAAGGGTTCTTTTACCTTAAGCTCCCTAATCACTTTCAGTTCATTTCATAACACCCAATCCGGTCTAGCCGATCCCCTAGCAGGCTCAATGACAAACTACTCTAAAAAGCCATCTCTTAGTCATTCAACAAACTCACTCTCTTGAGATCTATTAGCAAAATGATTTTCCCAATTGACCTGCATATTAAAATCTCCCATGACTATTGTAACATTGCCCTTTTGACACATCTTTTCTATTTCCTGTTGTAACCTGTGCTCCACCTCCCAGCAACTGTTGAGAGGCCTGTATATAATTGTCATCAATGTCCTTTTACGCTTGCAGTTTCTTAACTCAACCCACAAGGATTCAACATCTTCCGATCCTATGTCACATCTTTCTACTGATTTGATGCCATTCTTTACCAGTAGAGCCACACCACCCCCTCTGCCTACCTTCCTAACCCTCTGATATAACGTGTAACCTTGGACATTCAGCTCCCAACTACAACCATCCTTCAGAACGATTTATTGATGGTGACTTCATACTTAGCAATCTGTTATAGTACAACGAGATCATCATCTTATTTCTTAGACTAAGTGCATTTAGACACAACCCCTTGAGGACCGTATTTGTTGTCCTTTCTGATTCTGCATCCCTAGTGATTTGGTACTCAGCCTGTTGACTGCAACGAAGTCCCATCACCTGCCTGCCCTTCCTGACAGTGTGACTGCACGCTATCTTTGTTTTTTACCTTCTGTCCTATCCTAAGTCCCTTCACTCCGGTTCCCACCCCCTGCCAAATTAGTTGAAACCCTCCCCAACAGCTCTACCAAACCTGCTCGTGAGAATACTGGTCCCCTCGGATTTAGGTGCAACCGTCACCTTTGAACAGGTCATACTCCCCCAGAAGAGATCCCAATGATCGGTGAACCTGAAGCCCTGACCCTGCACTAGTTTCTCAACCACACATTTATCTGTCAAATCATCCTGTTTCCACCCTCACTGGTGTGCGGCACAAGCAGCAATTCAGAAATTACTACCCGGGATGTCCTGCTTCTCAGCTTTCTACGTAGCTCTCTAAATTCTCTTTTCTGGATCTCATTGCTTTTCCTTCCTATGTCATTGGTACCAATTTGTACCAAAACATCTGGCTGCTCCCCCCTCCCTCTCCAAGATGTTGTGGGCATGATCTGAGACATGGCTTGTTCGTTTGTTTGGGCTGTAGATATGTTTGGTGTTCCTCAGCTTGGGTGGACCTGTACCCCTACTTAGCAAATGCCATTAGCTGTTTAAGAGCTAGTACCTTCTATGGCCACTTTATTAGGTACACCAGCTCATTAATGCAAATTTCTAATCAGCCAATCACGTAGCAGCAATTCAATACACAAAAGCATACGAGCATCGTCAAGAGGTTCAGTTGTTAGTTCAGACCAAACATCAGAATGAGGATTAAATGTGACTTTGACTGTGGAATGATTGTTGGAGCGGTTTGAGTACTGTTGAAGAAACTGTTGATCTCCTGGGATCTTCACGCACAACAATCTCTACATTTTACAGCAAATAATGTAAAAAACAGAAAATCATCCTGTAAGTGGCAGGTCTGTGGCAAAAATGATTTGTTAATGAGAGAGGTCAGAGGGGAATGGCCAGACTGCTTCAGACTGACAGAAAGGTGACAGTAACTCAAATAACCACGTGTTACAACAGAAGTGTGCAGAAGAACATCTCCGAATGCACAACACATTGAACCTTGAAGTGGATGGGCTACAGCAGCAGAAGAGCACAGATACACACCCAGTAGCCATTTATTAGGTACAGGAGGTACCTAATAAAGTGGTCACTGAGTGTTGCTTTGCATGCAGATTTCTTCAGACCTGACAAGTTTGCTGTACTACTGCACGTTTACAGGAGCTGTCGTCATTACGTGGCAGGAATGAAGGAGATGCATACTGAAAACCTTGTGAATTTTATGTAGACTGATAATGAAATTGTACAGGTCTTCCAAAGAATTCCTCCACTTTAAATTAACATCTCTGCTAACACAACATACCCAGAGATGAATTTTGCAAACAGATGAACTGTGGAGTTTTCTCCATAACTCTTTTCGACTTCTTACAGCAAAGCTCACCTATCTCCATTTTGAGACAGAATGCTTATGGACAGTTTCTATCCCACTGTCATCAGGTTCCTGAGCAAACTTCATGCATGATAAAGGTGGTCTCTTTATCTCAGAATCTACCTTGTTATGATGTTGTACTTTATTGTTACATCTACTGCATTTTTTCGATAGGTCTTACACTTTATTCTGGTTTGTTATTGTTGTACCTTATTCTAGCTCAATTCACTGCGTAATAATTTAATCTGTATAAAAGGTACGCAAGACATGTTCTTCACTGCATCTGGGTACATTTGACATTAATAAACCAATACCAATACTGTACCGACACTCCACGTGGAAACCTACTGTGTCTGACTATGAATCTGTACCTAATCATTCAATTGGGGAGTACCTATATTATCCCTCTAAGCTGACACGTCAATCTCTTTTATTCCATTATCACTCATCTTCATGAGAAGAACCAAAGTATATCATGATAGAAGCTTGCCATCATCTTCAAGAGCAATTAAGAACAGGCAATAATTGCACGTCAGTTCCCCATGCCACCAAAGAGTATTCATATTTTTAAGAATTTCTGGCTTTAATAAAAGCTTGTGATGTTTTGACACTGATGTGTGACAGTAATAACTCTACAATTCTATTAGCAACCAGCCGAAGTTCATAAGCCTTGCTGCAGCTGAGCTGTAAATTTATATTTTGGTTTTACTGAAAGATTCATATTATTCATATTATTTTGCAAGGTTAAATAAATTAATTTAATCTAAACAGAACATAAAAGCACCTAAATATATTTTCTTATTCAGCCATTGGCACATCCATCTTTCTTTAACTTCATCCATTGGAGTGCTTTCCCCTTGACGTCTATTTAAATTTTGCACATTGGTTGTTTGTCCATCCTGTTGGGGGTGGTCTTCCATTGATTACAGTGTGTTTTCTACATTTACTGTGCATGGAAATGAATCTCAAGATTGTACATGGTGGCACATATATCTATTCTGATAATAAATTTACTTTGAGCTTTGAATCTGCCTCATTGCATGTTACTTTGATATCACAAAGAGTTCCTCACTGGGATCTGTGAGCTGGTTATTGGAGACCATCTGCTGCTTGTCAGCACTGCTGATCTTGTTTTGCATCTGTTTGCAAATGAGTGAGTGTGGACTTAGAGCAGGGGTTCCCACCATTAACTGGTGGGTCCATTGACCCCAGGTTGGGAACTCCTGACTTAGAGGATAGTGAGCACCTGGCATTGGCTGCCAGAGGAAGTGGCCGAGGCAGGTACAATTCCAATACTTAAGAGGCATTTGGATAGTTACATGAAAGAGCAGGGCTTGGAGGGTAATAGGCTTAATGGTGCTGGGCCTGCCTTCATGTAGTGTTGCTCTGTCACTGATGGCCTGGTGATTAACCATTTGGATTTGTCCTGCTTACTGGGAAGCAGAGGTTCTTGGACAAGCTTCCCCATTTGGCAGTTTTATAAACACAGGAGATTCTGCAGATGCAGAGAAATCTTGAGTAACACAGACGAAGAGCTGCAGGTACTCAGCAAGTCAGGCAGCATCAATGGAGGGGAATAAAGTTCTGTTATGAGAGGAGTAACAAATTAAGCAGAGAGGCAAGCGCAGACTCAGTACTATACTCGAACAGCGCGGCTGGCTCTGAATGGCAGCTCTTCCGCACTGCCGTTACCTGCTACCACAAGGACATCCAGTCCTCTTAGCCATTTCTTGACATCCCATGGACTGAATTGAACTGTCAAAGGGTGACTTCTGTGATGTTGAGACGATCACAAGGACGTGAGATGGATCAGCACTTCTGGTTCAACATGTTTGGAAATGCCCCAGCCTTGCCTTTAGCACTCACCAACACTGAGGACAGAACTGTTAAAGTCTCTTCCTCCAGCTAGTTTTCCAGTTGTTAACCACCATCCAAGACTAGATGTGATAGGACTGCAAGGCTTTGGTTGGAGATTGGAATGGCCACTGAATTCTAAAGAAGAGGGTTAGCTTTATAAACACAGGAGATTCTGCAGATGCTGGAGATCCAGAGTAACAAATAAAATGCTGAAAGAACTCAGCACGTCAGGCAGCATCTATGGAGAGGAATAAACAGTCCATGTTTCAGACTGAGACCCTTCATCAGGATATGATACAATTGCTTGCAGTTAACAGCAGTGTAGCGGTCAGGTTGAATAATGAGAAGGTTTTGGGACCATCTAGACAATTATAATGAAAACACTGAGAAGATGCCCAGGTGATGGGCGACGTCCATAGTGCCAACTAATGTAGAATGCGGAAAATGAGTCAGAAATCTATGTACTTATTCAGCAGACTCAGAAACTGTCACTCGAAAGAGGCTGGCCGCAACCTAGTTGAATCAAGATCAGGGCAACTTCCCTCTTCACATCAAAATATCTTCTCACCATTTACAAAACATTGTAGTCCTGATTGTAGTAAGTCCAAAGAACCAGGTTCAATAATACACAGAATTATATAAAAATACAGGTATGGATGTGGAGCAAATGATTCCAGGGCAGCAGAAATGCCCAGTGTTGTACAGTAGCCACCATATGGACACTCTGGCCTGTTCATATGTATGGGCTGCAGATACATCAGGTGTTCCTCAGCCTGCTTAGCAAATGCAATTAGCTGTTTCAGAGAATGGCAATTTATTAGGGTTGCTTCAGAGCTGGATCTCATTAGACCTGGCAGCTTTGCTCTGCTACCACACATTTACAGATCTGCTCACCATTAAAAGACAGGAATGAAGGAGAGCTATTCAGAAAATGCACAGTAAGTCCAAAGAGCCAGGATCAATAATGCATATTCCTCTCCATTAAATTATTGTAGGGCTAAAAACAGGAGATTACAGTGAAATCTAGCTTTATGCACTTCACACTCCATGTCTAAGAAAATTGCACTGAGAAGTTAATTGAAGTGAATTGCGAGAATAATGGAGCTGTTATATTTGAAACAGCACACACAAAATGCTGGAGGAACTTGGCATCTATGGAAATGAATAAACAGTTGATATTTTAGGCCGAGACCCTTCTTCAGGACAGGAAAGGAAGTGGGAGATGACCGAATAAAAACATGGCAATGGGGTAAGGAGGTTAAGCTAGATGGTGATAGGTGAAGCCAGGGGAGTGGAAAAGGTTAAGGGCTGGAGAGGAAGGAATTTGATAGGAGAGGAGAGTGGACCACTGGCGAAAGGGAAGAAGGAGGGGCACTGGGGGGCGATGTTAAGCAAGTGAGAAGATGAAAAGGGAGAGCGTGGGGAATAGAAGAAGAGGGGAGAGGGGTGACATTTTTTTTACCAGCAGTAGAAATTGATATTCATGCCGTTAGGCTGGAGGCTATTATATTTAAATGGGTGTTTGCTCTCTGAATTTTTATAATATTATTATCATTCATAAAATATTATTGAATACTCAGTCACATTAGCTTTTTGAACTTTGGAGTGTTCTTAAAGAGCTGTCATGTTCCTTCTAAGGACGAGAATTAGCTTCGTACATTGACTGCACTCAACAGCAGAAAACAAAGCTGAGCTAAATTAGCATTTAAGAGAACCTTTAATGTACACAAATACCTCAAGAAATCTTACTGAGGCAAACAAAACCACCAAGACAATTAGTCCTTTCGGGCCGAGTCCTGAAGAAGCGTCTCGGCCCGAAATGTCGACTGTTTTACTCACTTCCATAGACGTTGGTTGGCCTGCTGAGTTCTTCCGGCATTTTGGGTGTGTAGCATCAGCATCAGGTTTATCATGAGGGATTGCCTTAAGGTGGATAGATCCCCGAGCCTGACTGAGTGTATCCTGGACTTTGACTCTGCATGACTCCACATGAACAATTACTGCCCCTCAGCCATCAGGCTCCTGATAACTTCACTCACTCCAACACTAAACTGTTCTCCCAACCTATGGACTCATTTTCAAGCACTCTTCATCTCATGTTCCTGATATTTATTGTTCATTTATTTGTTTGCTTGCTTATTTATTTCTTTATTAGTATTATTTCTTTTCTTTCTCTTTCTTTTAGTATTTGCACAGTTTGTTATGTTTTGCTCATTGATGGCTTGTTCACCATTTTTGGGTGCGGTCATTCATTGATTCTATTGTTTTTCTTGTATTCACTATGATTGCCAGCAAGAAACTTACCCTCAGGCCTGTATATGGTGACGTATACAATCTGTATTTGATGATACCTGAAGTGCTTCATCTTTCTGCTACTGCTTGCTCCAGGGTTTCCTTTTGTAACTTCATGCTGTACTTTAAATCCTCAGGGCTAAATTTCATACTTTACCTAATACAGTGGGCTCTGGAATATAAGAAACATACAGCAAATGGGGCGCAGAGGGACAGCAGATCTCTCAATGGATACAGTTAAATATTCTCGTTTCAGCCTGATACAGCTAAAAAGCACAACTGCTACCAAGGTCAGTACAGTCAACAAAGATGTCTTAATGCACTTAAATGAACTAATCGCTGCTTAAAACTGACAGAAGCAATACTGATTGTGGACAGATGCATCCTCGTAGGATTCCACGGAGAAAGTGTGGCTGCAGATCAGGGATACAAGTGTGTTTAAGGAAACGGTTTTAAACTCCCAATTCTGAGTAGCTTGCTGCCAAACGTGCAGTCTCTGGTGAATAAGATTGATGATCTCAGAGCCAGGGTGCTGAATCAGAGGGATATTAGGACCGCATGGATCCTTTGTTTCATGGAATCCTGGCTAACCCTTTCCACATCAGATGCAGTGATTCAGATCGACAGGTTTACTATACACTGTCAGGATAGATCTATAGAGTCTCTCAAAAGCAGAGGTGGAGGAGTATGACTGATGATCAACTCTTCTTGGTGCACAAATATATCAGTGCTGTCCCAATTCTGCTCACCAGACCTGGAATATCCGGCAGTAAAGTGCCGTCTTTTTTACCGACCACGGGAGTTCTCCAGGGTCATTCTGGTAGCAGTATACATTCCACCTCAGGCCAATGTCAATCAGCCTTTAGATGATCTGAGCAATGGGATTAACATGCATGAAACAGCACACCCTAACACCTTCACCATCGTTTTGGGAGATTTTAACCAGGCCAGTCTGAAAAAAATCACTTGCAATACCAGAGGAAACAACACATTGCACCATTGTTACACCACCATCTAGAATGTCTACCATGTTATTCCACGCCCTCACTTCAGGAAGTCTGATCACCTGGCTGTACTTCTACTCCCTGAGTATAGGCAGAGACTGAAGACTGCAGCACCAGTAGTGAGGACCAAGAAGGTTTGGACAAGGGAAGCACAGGAGCGCCTACAGGACTGCTTTGAATCGATGGACTGGACTGTATTCAGGGATTCATCTTCGAATCTGGATGAGTATGCTGCAGTTGTTACCAATTTCATTAAAACCTGTGTGGATGAGTGTGTGCCCACAAAGACTTACTGTACATTCCCAAACCAAAAGCCGTGGATGAACCAGGAGGTACATTGGCTGAAGGCTAGATCTGTGGCATTCAAGTCTGGTGACCAAGGTCTGTACCAGAAAACCAGGTATGATTTGCGGAGGGCTATTTCAAGGGTGAAGAGACAATTTCAAATGAGGTTGGAGGCAACATCTGGCAGGGTTTGCAAGACATTACTTCCTACAAAGCGAAATCCAATAGCATGAATGGCAGCGATGTTTCACTACCAGATGAACTCAATGCCTTCTATGCATGCTTGGAAAGGGAGAATATAACTACAGCTGTGAAGATCCCTGCTGCACCCAGTGACCCTGTGATCTCTGTCTCAGAAGTCGATGTTAGGCATCTTTAAAGAGAGTGAACCCTCACAAGGCAGAAAGTCTTGATGGAGTACCTTGTAAGGCTCTGAAAACCGGTGCCAACAAGCTGGCAGGAGTTTTCAACCTCTCATTGTTACAGGCAGAAGTTCCCACTTGCTTCAAAAAGGCAGCAATTATATCAGTGCCTAAGAAGAATAATGTGGGCTGCCTTGATGACTATCACCCGGTAGCGCTCACATCGACAGTGATGAAATGCTTTGAGAGGTTGTCATGACTAGATTGAGGTACTGTTTCAGCAAGGACCTGGACCCATTGCAGTTAGCCTATCGCCACAATAGGTCAACAGCAGACACAATCCCAATGGCTCTCCACATGGCTTTAGACCACCTGGACAACACAAACACCTCTGTCAGGGTGCTGTTCATCAACTATAGCTCAGCATTTAATACCATCAATCCCACAATCTGGATTGGGAAGTTACAGAACCTGGACCTCTGCACCTCCCTCTGCAATTGGATCCCCGACTTCCTAACCGGAAGACCACAATCTGTGTGGATTGGTGATAACATCTCCTCCTTGCTGATGATCAACACTGGTGCACCTCAGGGGTGTGTGCTCAGCTCACTGCTCTACTCTATATAGATGTGACTGTGTGACTAGGCATAGCTCAACTGCTATCTATGAATTTGCTGATGATACAACCATTGTTAGTAGGATCTCAGGTGGTGACGAGAGTGAGATACGCCAACTGGTGGAGTGGTGCCGCAGCAACAACCTGGCACTCAATGTCAGTAAGACGAAACAGCTGATTGTGGTCTTCAGGGAGGGTAAGATGAAGGAACACATACCAATCCTCATAGAGGATCCTCAGAAGTGGAGAGAGTGAGTAGTTTCAAGTTTCTGGGTGTCAAATCTCTGAGGATCTAAACTGGACCCAACATACCAATGTAGTTATAAAGAAGGCAAGGCAGTGGCTATACCTTATTAGGAGTTTGAAGAGATTTGGTATATCAACAAAAACACTCAAAAACCTCTATAGATGTACTGTGGAGAGCATTCTGACAACTGCATCACTGTCTGGTATGGGTGGGCTACTGCACAGGACCGAAAGAAACTGCAGAGGGTTGTAAATTTAGCCGTTTCCATCTTGGGTACTAGCTTACAAAGTACCCAGGACATCTTCAGGGAACGGTGTCTCAGAAAGGCAGCGTCCATTATTAAAGACCTCCAGCACCCAGGACATACCCTTTTCTCACTGTTACCATTAGGTAGGAGGTACAGAAGCCTGAAGGCACACACTCAGCGATTCAGGAATAGCTTCTTCCCCTCTGCCATCCAATTCCTAAATGGACATTGAACCCATGAACATTACCCCACTTTTTAAATATATATTATTTCTATTTATGTACGATTTTTAATCTATTCAACATATGTATACTGTACTGTAATTGATTGATTGATTCATCCTTCTATACTGTGTATCTCATTGAACTGCTGCTGCTAAGTTAACAAACCTCATGACACATGCCGGTGATATTAAACCTGATTCTGATTCTGAAGATGTATAGATGGGTTATACCTGGACTTGAAAGACAGGCCAGGCACAGCAACTGCTCTCAGTGGCTTATGTCCCTGTAGGCGTGATGGGCTTTAGAAGGAGGATTTCCTCATGGTCAAGAGGAAAATGCTGTGACTCATTCAAATCATTCCATTCTTAAGTTTGTTATAAATCTCCAGTGGGGCGATATAGAGGATATGGAGGGGTTCACTGGGATGCTGCCTGGATTAGAGGCACGTGCTATGAGGAGAGGTTGGACAAACTAGGGGCAGCAGAATTATTAAAAGCACAGGTAGGATAAGCAGCTGCCTTCTTTTTCCAAGGGCAATATGTCTGATACTGGAACACATGCATTTAAGATGAGTGGAAGAAAGTTCAATGGACAATGGAGTGGGACAGGTTTTTACACAGAGCGTGGTCGGAACCTGGAATGTACTGCCAGGGTGGCAAGGCAGTGGCTATGTCAGGAGTTTGAAGAGATTTGGTATGTCAACAAATACACTCAAAAATTTCTATAGTTGTACCATGGAGAGTATTTTGAAGGGCTGCATCACGGTCTGGTATGGGGGGGGGGGGGGGCTACTGCACAGGACCAAAAGAAGCTGCAGAGGGTTGTAAATTTAGTCAGCTCCATCTTGGGTACTAGTTTACAAAGTACCCAGGACATGTTTAGGGAGCGGTGTCTCAGAAAGGCAGAATCCATTATTAAGGACCTCCAGCACCCAGGACATGCCCTTTTCTCACTGTTACCATCAGGTAGGAGGTACAGAAGCCTGAAGGCACACACTCAGCGATTCAGGAACAGCTTCTTCCCCTCTGCCATCCGATTCCTAAATGGACATTGAACCCTTGGACACGACCTCACTTTTTTAATATATATTATTTCTGCTTTTGCATAATTTTAATCTATTCAATATACGCATATGGTAATTAATTCTTATTTATTTATTATTCTTATTTTTTTCTTCTAGGTTATGTATTGCATTGAACTGCTGCTGCTAAGTTAACACATTTCTCGACACATGCTGGTGATAATAAATGGTGGTTGTGAATTTTGTATATTTCTCCCAATTATGTTACCCTACATAGGCTGCCACAGAATTCACTAAAACCGGCATCGTGAGCCTGTCTGGAGCTTGGATCCTGTGTTCTATTGGTGGAGGAACTGCAGGTGCATCGATACTCCCATGATCATGTTGCGACGGCAGGGGCGTGGTAGCGGAATACTCCAAATTTTGGTGGGTCAGTTTAAGTAGGTTCAGGTTTAAGTAGATATTCGGGTTACCCTTCTAATCTGTGATAAAAACCTTTTCTCTCTGTCCAAACTGTGAAATGGGCCATCGTAAGGGGGCCTAAGGGGATATTGGTGTGTGTCATGGTAGAAAGAAATCACCTGGCACTTGTAAAGGCTGCCGTATACCATCTCAGCTGTGGACGACTACAGATACTCATTTGGAGCAATTCTGAGCCCTAACACGACCCATGGGAAACAACCATCAGTTAGGGGAGCCTTCAGAGCAACCTTTCAGGAGCGGTGAAACTGCTTGCATAGACTGCAGGTGATATGCCGTGGTGTGATGTAGTCAAATGACGAGAGGTCTGAAATGAACTGAGGACCATGGTCAGAGGAAATTTCAGATGAACTGACAAACTGAGTAACCCAGGTGCCAATGAAGGCATATCTGCAGCTGTCATCACTACTAGACGGACGGCCTCTGGCCACCTGGTGGTAGGGTGCACCATGGGCAGAAGGTGCATGAAACTACGGGAGGAGGGAAGAGGACCAAAAAGGTCCACCCTGACATGGTCAAACCATTACTCAGGGACCTCAAAAGGTGACAATAGTGCTTGAACAATACAATTAATTCTTGCCCACTGGCACTCCACACCAGCTGCAGTCTAATCATGTCCTTTTTAGTGTAACCAGTTCCTGTGAGACCTTCTGGTCTGGATTAGGGAAGCCATGTATAGATCAAAAACAGCCCATTTCCAGTTTCCAGACATGATGGGTCAAGGAAGACCGGTTGAGACATTGCACAGGAGAGAAAATCCAGCTTCTCCGAACTTCATGTCAGCCAATTGCAGGCCCATGACTGCTGTTCGGTAAGCCTGGACCTCTGGGTTAGTAACTTGTGGACATGATTAACCCCTACATGTACAGCTTTAACTGCTGGCCATGAGATGCAATCAGCCATGGCATTGTATTTCCTCTTGATACGTTGTATATCAGTTGTGAACCCTGATATGTAAGCCAGATGACATTGCTGCCATGCAGACCAGGGGTCTGAGAGTTTGGCCATCATGTGCATGACGGGTTTGTGGTCAATGAACACTGAGAAATGGTGACACTCCAGAAGAAAGCAAAAATGGCAGGTAGAGATATAGAAGCTCACATCAAACATGCTATACTTTCTTTCAGGTGGGTAGAGCTGCTGACTGAAGAAGGGGAGCAGCTCGCAAAATTTGGCTTGCAGGTACAACAGGTTATTAAGAAGGCAAACGGAATGTTGGCCTTCATTGCTAGAGGGATTGAATTCAAGAGCAGGGAGGTCATGCTGCAACTGTACAGGGTTCTAGTGAGGCTGAGTTTATGGACAGATCAGCCATTATATTATTGAATGGTGGGGCAGGCTCAATGGGCCGGATGGCCTCCTTCTGCTGCTATTTCTTATGTTCTTGTGTTCTGCTTCACGCCTCCAAGCAGCTGTTCAGTCACAGCACCCACAGCATAATTTGAAGCATCAGTGGTGATGGCAGTTGGGGGTCTGGTCTGCCATTACAGTCATGTTAGAAAGATCTCGTTTGATATCATCAAATGCCCTGGTCATGCCCTGACCAGTCAAGGGGTATTGCCTTTAAGCACACTAGACAGGGGGAGCATCAGTTCAGCAGCTCACGGAATAAGCAATAGTAGAAAATCACCATGTCTAAAAACCCCTGTAGTTTTTTAGTAGTTTGAGGCAGTGGGAGATCCATAATAGTGGCTACCTTTGATGGGAAAGGAATTGCACCTTCTGTGGACATGCGTTGGCCAAGAAAGTCAATGGTTGACAACCCAAGCTGACATTTAGCAGGTTAATAATCAACCCATGTTTGCTTAAGCTCTCTAAAAGTGTGCAGAGATGAGATACATGATCAGGTTTGGATGCACCTGCGAAAAGTATGTCATTGAGGTAAACAAAAAGAAAATCTAAGTCTTTAATGCAGGGTCTATCAGCCATTGGAAAGTCCGTGCTGCATTCTTCAGTCTAAGTGGCATGCACAGAACTCAAAGGGACAATGGGGCTCTAACAGCAGTTTTGGGAATGTCCTCAGTGCACACGGGTACCTGATGGTAGCTCCTGACTATGTCCACTTTAGAACAGAATTATCATTCTGGCTAAATGCACCGAAAAGTCTTGAATATGTGGGACTGGGTATGGATTAGGTTGGTGGCCTCGATAAGGCAGTGGTAATTGCTGCATGGACAGCAATCACCATCGGGCTTGGGGACCATAAGGAGGAGCGAAGACCAAAGGCTATTTGACCTACTTACCGTGCTATATTTCTATGTTGGCAAACTCAACCTTCACACTGGTCAGCTTTTCTGAGTCTGGTCAATGTGCACGAGTGTGGACCAGCAAGCCAGCTGTGGAAATGTGGTGCTCAACCCCATGCTTTGTAATTGCAATGGAAAATGTAGGCTTGGTGAGGTTTGGGAATTTGCCCAGTAGGTGAGTGAATTGTCATGTGGTGGGGCTAGCACTAGACAGAGTTCTTGTGAGGAACTTACTGGGGGTACCGGCTAATACACAAAGTCCTTTGTGTCCACAAGCCAGTGGTTCTTAAGATCTACTAACAGTCCTTTGGAGCACAGGGAACTTCCACTGAGCAGAGGTCTAGCAACTTTAGCTGAGACAAATGTGTGGCGTCATACACTGAAGCAGAGTGTCACACACTGTGTCCAATAAGTCTGGATCCTGTTGCCATTGGCAGCCTCCAGTGAGGGTCCGTGGCTCTGCTGTATAATCAATGGGCGATGCTGGCAGCGTACTCACTTCAGCACCTGTGTCACACAGGAAGAGTCATCCTGCAAGGGTGTCAAAATGAACAATAGACAATCCTGGCAGCTGGAACCCACATTGTTCACAGACCTCCGACATCCTGATGCACTGTGCACTGGCACTGTTGAAGCTGCATGGTTGGCATTTGTGCCAAAGTGTGCATGGTCACTGCATTGTCTGCTTTGGAGCTGCGAGCTTGGGTCTCCTGGTGGCTCTGCTGACAGGGCTTATTGAGACAGGGAAAGGAGGAGGAATGATACAATGTTGCTGGCCATTTTAGCAAGCTCCCTATAGTCCTTCATGGGTGAATTAGTGAGGGCTGTGTGAACTTGTTCAGGCATTTGTTGCATAAAGAGCTCTTTAAAAATAAAATAAAGATGGTGATTGCTCAGGAGAGTAAGCATGTGATCCATTAGTTCTGAAAGCCTAGCATCACCCAGCCCAGGCAAGGAGAGCAACTGTTTGGCGCACTCAGACTCAAAGTCTGTAACAGATGAGTTTTGCAAGTGACCTAATTACCATGTGCAGGCAGGTCTCCTAGGAGACTCATCACCCTGGCTGCAGTGATTTTTCATAGCAGGAACTGGGCTTTTACCCATGTAAACCACGTGGTAGCATGTTGTTCCCAAAACTCCGGTAGCTTCAAAGCAACTGCATTGGTCAACTTGTTGTTGAGTAACTCTGGAATTATCCCCAGTGTAGGATTTTGAGAATAAAACATATGAGAGTCAGTTTATGTACCTAACAAAAGCCAGAGTCCTTTATTTCCATTAGGAATAAACCAAAAGCAGTTGTCTTACTTTGACATCAATATGTTCAGACATTATCTCAAACACAACTCAATGATGGTGTTTGTGAATTATGTAAAACAGTTTTTATTATGAACAGTATGTGTCATCTGTCATCCATTACATTACCCTACAAGATTGCACTGAAAATGTGCAAAGGACATTCAACAAAAGGCCATTTTGATGAACACTGCTCCATAACACCTTAGATCTGTGTGTCATAAGGGTTGATACTAACTTCCTTGCGAGCTAGAATAGCTCATAAAAAGGTTAAAGTTACGCAAATTGACTGACTGGCCTGAGGTACACGTTTCCTCACCACTGCCATTTTTTCTTCTCTGACTTCCACCTGCCATACTCACTACAGAGATGGACCTTTGAAATGCAGGTTTGCCACTGAATCCTTGCAGTTCGGTGAGGCAGAGGCATCCTGAGAAGAAACCCAGTATGCGGCAGAATTGCAGAAAAATCTTTAGGGAACGTATTGGTATCAGCTTATTATTGCACACATCAACTCCAGCCTTCCTGAAACATTGACCTCCTGCTATTTGCCTACCACTGAAACTGGTCAATGGCAGATGCCATCTCACTGGCCCTAAAGTCGTCTTTGGAGCATATGGGCAGTTATGTAGTTAATGTTGTTTACGGCAGACTGTTGTTTATCGACTAGAGCTCTGCCTTTAACACGATAATTCTAAGCATACTCATCACCAAACTCCAGACCCTGGGAGTCAATGCAACAGGATCCATGACTTCCTGATCGATAGGCCACAATTAGTAAAGATAAGCCCTAACACTTCAGCTATGATGATTCTAAAGACTGGTGTTCCACCCTCAACTCCCTACCCTACTCCCTGTGCACTTGTGACTGTGTGACCTGATTATGTTTTAAACTCCATCTACAGATTTGCTCAAGGTACCACCATAGTGGACCCTATCTCTAATAGCGATGAGTTGGACTACAGGAAGGAGAAAGGGAAATTAGTGACATGCTGTCATGACAGCAATGTTTCCCTCAATGTCAGCAAAGCAAAGGACTTCAGGAAGGGGTTTATAAACATACCCCATGTATATTAATGGGGTTATACACATACCCCATGTACGTCAATGGGGTTACACACATACTCCATGTACGCCAATGGGGTTATACACATACCCCATGTATATTAATGGGGTTATGCACATACCCCATGTACGTCAATGGGGTTACGCACATACTCCAAGTGTGTCAATGGGGTTATGCACATACCCCATGTACGTCAATGGTGTTATACACATACCCGATGTATATTAATGGGGTTACGCACATACCCCATGTATATTAATGGGGTTACACACATACTCCATGTACGTCAATGGGGTTACACACATACCCCATGTATATTAATGGGGTTACACACATACCCCATGTATGTCAATGGGGTTACACACATACCCCATGTATATTAATGGGGTTACGCACATACCCCATGTATGTCAATGGGGTTAAAGTTGAGAGGGTTGAGAGCTTCAAATTCCTGGGAGTGAACATCACCAACAACCTGTCCTGCCCAACCAAGGTGAGATCATGGAGAAGAAAGCTACCA
This sequence comes from Hemitrygon akajei, assembly GCF_048418815.1. Taxonomy (NCBI): domain Eukaryota; kingdom Metazoa; phylum Chordata; class Chondrichthyes; order Myliobatiformes; family Dasyatidae; genus Hemitrygon; species Hemitrygon akajei. The sequence goes on along the minus strand of NC_133142.1, from coordinate 73,637,256 downwards.
AGTGTTAAGTCTGCGGTTCACTTAAAGTAAACTTGAAGTTAGATCTGCATTCTCAGACTTTTTGTGTCTTCCTTTGAATCAGTTTCTTGTTTTGAAGTAAGATAGCATAACATTGGTGACGAGGTACTTTTTAAAATGAACCTGAGACAGTACTGACTTGTTGAAGCACAGCAAGATGTTCAAACAAAAAAAAAGTAGTGAGGAATGTAGAGTTTAAAAAAAAGCAGTGCAGTATGTGTTCTTCAGAAGGAAAGACATGATGAAGTTTTAAAAGAAGGCAGGAACAGGGAATTCACAGGTTCATAAAGAGTGAGTACCAGGTGATAATAGTTGTTAAAAAAAAGCAGAAATGGCTGGCTATATCTGAAAAGCTGACACATTTGATTATACAGAAGATAACTGGAATATGTATACTGAGCTACTTCAACAATATTTTGAAGCAAATAAAAGAGCCTATGATAAATGAGTACCAATTTTGCTGAGTTCATTGGGTTTAAAGGCATACAGTTTACTTCAAAGTTCAACTGTTCCAACCAAGTCATAAGAAATATGCTTTGCTGAAATACAACAACCACCAAGCCATGTTGAGCTTGTATGTGGTAAAAAACAGGGGCACCGGCATTGTGAAGACATGAATGAGACAACTGCAAATTGATTGGAGATCCATCCACCATTTGAATACCATATCTCCGCAATAAAGTCAGCCTCTGTGCCTCTGGCTGGAAAGCATGTTGGACCAAGGATGAAGCATGCTGTTTAGAGGAATCGTGAAAGTGACGAAAGCAGTAGTCTGACTACAACAGTTTTTGTAAGCAACATATCCGAGAAAGATTCTGATATGTTAATCAGCACTTATTTGCGAAATGTTTTAAGCCGGGAGAGAGTTCAAGGAGCTTCAGGAAAGTTGCAAGCATCTGGCTTTTGTGAGTGTAAAGAATTAGAATCATGCATTAAGGTTATTGCATGAACTTTAAGTGGGAAAGTAAACACTGCTTGTAAAAGTAGATGCAAAAAACAAACCCAGCTGAGTGAATGGAAGGCCAGAAAGAAAGGAGTAATTGGTGTCACGAAAACCAAGGATTCATCAGATGATGTTGTGGATGAGGAAAACAAGAGGAAAGAGCAGATCATAAAGAAACACTAAAAAGATTAATAAGAAAGTACTCCAGTGAACTAAATGCACATTCCAAAGATCAAGATGCACCAACAGGAAGAAGAAGAAAGGTGGGTACCACTTCCAGCAGTCTCAGAGTCGATTCCCACAACCACCACTGAGGACGGCACAGGACCTGAGATTGTTTCCACAGCCACAAGTCTCACCTGCCAAGCAGAGTAGTCCTCCTTGTCAGGAAAGACGTTATCCCACAAGGGTAAGAAATCCTTCACTGTGATTAAATCTTTAGGCCTAAATGGGACAATTTAAAATTTACTATATTGTGGATGTCTGTATGTAGTAGTTGTGTTATATAGTATACTGTATTGTGTATATAGTTAGGGTGCATTCTCTATTGTGTTGGAGTTTATAATTAAGCAGGGAGGAATGTGTGTATTTAATATTTAAGTAATACTTGTACATAATTGTTTGATTTAAGTATTATTGTTCACTTAAATAATTAATTATAAGTTATAGGTATAAATACATGAATTGCTATATTATGACACCGCCACATGATACGTGCCTGCTTTGCTTAAAATAAACACCAAGTTAGACATTCCCGGACTCTCATGTCTTCCTATGAATTAGTTTTAATATTTTAATATTTTGAAGTTATAAAACATAACGTTTGACCCCCCACCAATTTTTGTTTATAACAAGAGGAATTGAGTATAGGAGTAAAGAGGTCCTTCTGCAGCTGTACAGGGCCCTGGTGAGACCCCACCTGCAGTATTGTGTGCAGTTTTGGTCTCCAAATTTGAGGAAGGACATTCTTGCTATTGAGGGAGTGCAGCGTAGGTTCACAAGGTTAATTCCCGGAATGGCCGGAATGTCATATGTTGAAAGATTGGAGCGACTGGGCTTGTATACACTGGAATTTAGAAGGATGAGAGGGGATCTGATTGAAACATATAAGATTATTAAAGGATTGGACACACTGGAGGCAGGAAGCATGTTCCCGCTGATGGGTGAGTCCAGGACTAGAGGCCACAGTTTAAGGATAAGGGGTAGGCCATTTAGGACAGAGATGCGGAAAAACGTTTTCACCCAGAGAGTGGTGGATATGTAGAATGCTCTGCTCCAGAAGGCAGTGGAGGCCAAGTCTCTGAATGCATTCAAGAGAGAGTTAGATAGAGCTCTTATAGATAGCGGGGTCAAGGGATATGGGGAGAGGGCAAGAACGGGGTACTGATTGTGTATGATCAGCCATGATCACAGTGAATGGTGGTGCTGGCTAGAAGGGCCGAATGGCCTACTCCTGCACCTACTGTCTATTGTCTATTGTCTATTGTTGATGAACCATATAAAGCATAACACTGGTACAGCAACTGCTCTGCATGTAATCGCAATAAACTGCAGAGAATTGAAGACAGAGCTCAGCACATCACAAAAACCAGCCTCCCCTCTATGGACTCTAAAGTCTATGCTTCTCAATTCCTCAGTAAAGAAGCCAAACTAATCAAAGACCCCAACCATCCTAGACATTCCCTCTCCTCCCCTTCTCTCATCAGGCAGAAGATACAAATGTTTGAAAGGATATATCAGTAGGGTCAAGGACACCTTCTATCTCACTGTTATCAGACTCTTGATTGGACCTCTTGTATGATAAAATGGGCTCTTAATCTACCTCACAATCTCTCTCATTATGATCTTGCACTTCATTTTTACCTGCACTGCGCTTTCTCAGTAGCGTTTACTTTATTTTGCATTGTTTCTGTTTTACCTTATTCTGCCTCAATGCATTGTGTAACGATTTGATCTGTATGAGTAGCATGCACTGTATCTTGGTATATGTGACAACAATAAATTAATACCAGTACCAATATAGTCATCTATACTGAGGTACAATGAAAAGCTGGTTTTGCAAACTGTTCATACTGATCAGTTCATTACTTATTTAGAACCAGGTAAAACAATAGCACATGTGGAATAAAGTGTAACAGCAACAGAGGAAGTTCAGTGCAGGTAAAAATGCTGAAGCGCATCAAGAGAACAAGTTTAAGAACTTGGATTTATATATCAACTTTAACATTATAAAATATTCCAGGGCATTTACTTCCTGGGAAGTTGATCTGACAAAAACTGGCACCAAGGGAAGAGGCTAAGTAGCATCCAGGCCAGGACCATCAGACTCAAAAACAGTGACTTTTGCCAAGCAGTAAGGCTGATCAACACCTCCACCCACTAACCCAACAACCACTTTTTATGTACAGGCACTCCTGTGCCTAGTGTCACTTTATGGACATACAATTAATTTATGTATATAAGCTATCTTATTTATTGTGTTTTATTATTATTATTGTGTTCATTTTTATCATATTGTTATTTTTTGTGCTACATTGGATCCGGAGTAAAGATTATTTTGTTCTTTACACTTGTGAACTGGAAATGACATTAAACAATCTTGAATCTTGAATCCTGAAGCCAGTTAGTGGTTTTTAGGTGAGGTCTCCAATTGACAGATTGTATTGAGTATTTCAAAGGAGGAAAGATAGAGAAATGGGTAGGGAGGTTTATGAAGGCCCAGGAATTGAGGCCCAGGAATTAGGGCCCTGACAAATCAAGGGATGAGCAAGAGACTAGCTTGCTCTGAGAAGAGCAGTTTGTTTGGCTTAAGAGTGCTGATATAAAGAGGTGTAAGGCAACAGAGAGATTTTAAGACAAGAATTAAGACTGAGCAGAGTTTGGCTCGCTGGGAACCAATGTAGATGAACATTACAAGGAAAATAGACTAAGGAATTGTACAATTTAGCATATGGCAGCCAATATGTATAGAAGCAGTCCACTGGTCTTCAATAGGGTTGCCTAGATATTTCTGAAATATAAATTGCTAGCAAAAACTAAACCAACGAACGATGTTGGGGTTTCAAAGATAGAATATCTCCTAACGTGTTCACATGTCAAATTACTGCTTGTATTTTTGCCATGTTGGTTAATATCTGAAATACCACATCAAACAATAGTATACATGGCAAATTTGTTCTTGCATAATATTGTTCTTTCTCAGCTTTCTAGCATGTTTTGAAAGGAAGAATGTTCCCCACTCCATATAATAATAATAATTATTAATTAAAATAGATTCAATTTTATCAGAATTAAATAACAACAAAAAATGAAAAGTTAAACCATGACTCTGAACTGTGCTTTCATATCATCTTACCATCTGCTTTTAGATTTGACAAGGAGGGATTCCAATGTAAGAACTCTTTTACATAAGGTCACTGGTTAGGTCAATGGATTAAAACTGTGCCATTATCAGGTTGAAACAGTGAACAGACTCTTTTCTAGACAGAATAGGTATTGGCCTGCACTCACCTCATAGACGTTGAACTGACTTTGGCCTCGGGACAACTCTCTGTAACTGGTAGTGAACTCACCAATGAAGTCATGACTTGTATTGAAGATGGGTAGGAAACAGAAGAGAGAGGAAAGAAAAGAAGGAAAACACATTAAATCTGTGAGTTTCATCTAGATTTTAGTCCACTAGTCATTTATGCTTTCTCCTCTCTGTGTGAAAGCAGCTATCAGGATATTAAAGGGAGAGAGTCTCCCAGCTTTGTCATGGAGGTCTGAGAGTGAGAAACTCAGAAATCTGAATTCTGATTTGTTCTCCTTCATTCGTTGTCACAACTAATGCACAGGTGATCACATTGTGAGCATTCAAAACATACACGAGATTGGAAGAAGTTCAAGTGAATCACTTCCCATAAGTACTGTTTGTATCTCCAGATGGTGCCAAGTGAACAGGTAAAAGAGGAGATGTTGCATCTCCTGCATGGGAAGGTCCTATGAAAAGGGAAATGGTCAATGGCGGAAAAAGAGTGGACCACAAAGTAATCAAAGGTATGGGATATTTGCAATATTGAAAGAGGTAGGAGGGAAAATGCATCTGGTGGTGGAATCTCACTGAGTGTGGTAGAAGGTGTGAACAATGGTCCATTGAATTCAGAGACTGTTGGGTGGAAGGTGATGATGAGAAGATTTCAAACCTTGCTGTGAACCAGGTGAAGGGGGCAGAGAAGAGTTGTGGGAAATAGATGAGGTGCATTAAAAGGCTCTGCTAATCACTGTTGAGGGTAAGTATGTTTAATTGATTTTCAACAAACAACCATCTAATTAACAGAAGTAACTGATTATAATTCATATCCAGGCCTTCCCCATGTAAGTAACAACTTCCATTATTTATAGATGTCAATAAATTGATATTGTGCATAAGTCAGAAAAACCCCGCAAAACACAGAAATCATTCAATATTTCAATATAGTAACCATTACAAGAAGTAGCATCATAAACAAATAAAGTTGGTAAGAAAGAACTATACTAAAAGTGGAAAAAGAGGAAGCTAGTTCTGCTGTTTGTTGGTATGTCAGACTTCTAATGTTAATGTTACGGGAAATTGCTCATACGTGGGGACATCTATAGATTGGGCATTCAAAACTCAGAGACAGCCATTACCTGTTAGCAAATAGCCACAAGTGACATTCCTTGCACTGAATAATTCTTTGGAAATAGACAAAAAAATTGAGCATTAATGAGAGCCTGTCGATGGAAGCAGGATCAAGAAGCCTCGATAAAAAGATTAGAAAACGTAAACTCATAAGTAACCCTGCAAAATTTAACACATTTGCTTTTTTTTAGAAATGAACTGAAATATTTATTTTTTTAACAAAGTTTCATTAACTTGCTTTTAGTGATGTCTGTATCAAAACCTTTAAATCCTTTTACTCCTGAACTTTGTTCATATTCTCACCATCTAACTAACCTTGATTCTGCTAAGTGGAGTTTATGCGATAACATACACACCCAATGGCCGCTTTATTACGACCTCCTGCACCTAATAAAGTGGCCACTTAGCGTATATTCATGGTCTTCTGCAGCTGCAGCCATCCACATCAAGTTTCACCACATTGTGCATTCGGACATGTTCTTCTGCACACCACTTTTGTAGTGTGTGAGTTATTGCTGCTTTCCTATCAACTGAATCAGTCTGGTCATTCTCCTCAGATGTCCTATTAACAATACTTTTTTGCTCACAGGACTACAGCTCAGTGGATGTTTTTGTTTTTTTCACCATTCTCTGTAAACTCTAGAGATTGTTGTGCATGAAAATCCCAGGAGATCAACAGTTTCTGAGATACTCAAACCACCCTGTCTGGCACCAACTGTTGGGAAGCGGACCCAAATGCAGGATACAGACACTGAAGTAGTATGTTTATTAAGAGTAACCAGGGAGGCCAAGGGGCGAGGACAAAATGTCAACCTGGATGTAAACGTAGAAGAACAAACTGGAAAACCTGGACTAGGACTTGGGTCTTGGACTTGACTGGGAACTCAGGTTTTGGCAGGGACTTGGTACCTGGGTCTTGACTTGGCTCTTGACTTAGAACTCAGACTAGGCTTGACCTGGAACACGGACTCAAACTCAGACTTGACTTAACTTGGACTTAGACTTAACTTGAAACTTGGACACGGACAAAGAGCCGGGATTCCTTACTCGGACACGGAGCTGGGATTCCTTACTCGGACAAAGAGCCGGGATTCCTTACTCGGACACGGAGCCGGGATTCCTTACTCGGACACGGAGCCGGGACTCCTTACTCGGACACGGAGCCGGGATTCCTTACTCGGATACGGAGCCGGGATTCCTTACTCGGACATGGAGCTGGAACTCCTTACTTCAAACTGCCAGCAATTCTCTGCCGGCCATGAAAGCTTCAGAATTCAGACCTTTCTTTCTCGGAGCAGCGGCAAACAGTCGGTAACTCAGCTGGACACAAAAACGACTGAATTTGCTAAGCAGCCAGAGGCACCAAAGTAACCTAGAGTACTCGGCGTATCCACGATACTTCAGTCTTCCCGTACTGGCTGAGGTCACGTGTTTCCGGTAACTGGTTTCTGGTGACGAGCTTATCGTGTGGGTTTCTGATGGGACAGTCCAGCGAAGGAATAGCTGAACCTCGTTGCAGGCCAGAAACGAGAATCAGATGCCTCCATTAAAGCCCTCAACGGAACACAGGAAAACAGAAACAACTGAGATGCGGAATCCACGGACCGGACTGTGAACTGGAATGCAGAGTCGATGGACCGGACCGTGACACCAGCAATCATTCCACAGTCAAAACCACTTGGATCACATTTCTTCCCCATTCTGATGTTTGGTCTGAACAACAGCTGAACCTTTTGACCATGTCTGCATGCTTTTATGCATTGAGTTGCTGCCACATGACTAGCTGATTAGATTTTTACATCAATGAGGATGTGTACCTAATAATGTGGCCACTGGCTGCACATCCTTCTTCTCTCATGGCAATTAGGAAACAGTGGCCAAGAAACCATTTAATCCCATCTGGTGAAGTTATTGGTGTGTAAGGAATTCCAGATCTAGCTAAACTGAAGGAATTGTAATATATTCTTCCACAATACATTAAATATACAATATGTTTTTGTCTTCATTCAGAAAGTAACTCAATGTATTAATCTACAGTGAGTCAACAGCAATAAATGTTTTATCCTGAAACATTACATCAATAAAACTTCTGAGGGTTAAAAAAATAGATTTTTTTCCAGACATAGAATGTATCATAGTTAATTAAATTATATGCCCCAATGTTATTACTAAAACTTTATAAATAAATTATGAGTCAATGTGATATATGATGTGGTGTGGAGCTTCTGGGAGATGGCTACCCAATGCTCCTCTTACCTATATCCTTCTAATTTTCTACAGGTTATGGGTTATAACAATCAGGTTTCAGATGAAGTTCCATTGTGCAGCAAGTAAAACACTGAGGTGTTGCTGAACTTCTGGTCCAGTTTTTCCCCATGCACATTCATCTTCTTTTGGGATTGAGGGTGACTTGCTCTCACTCTTCTATCATGAGTTACAGTTTAGCAATTTACAAATTTACAATTTTAAGGATTAGTTTCTCCTCCCCAATGTAACTCCAAAAGCTTTCAAAGTAACAGGCAGCATGGACTAACGTTCCATGGTCGCATTAAATGGTTTTCTGTACTTCAAGGAAGACAAACTCTACACTGCTCAACTGAAGCTCCTTATAAACACTGCAGGTGCCATTTGCTTAATAAGCTTGTGTCGTGCAGAAAACCTCATGTGGGTTGCTTGGATCGATCAATTAGCACAAGAGTGCCATGCTGTGCTGACCTTCAATTCACTAAGAAAAGACGTGCTGGTTCCAGGAGGTGCTTGTTATCAGAGCAACTGTACAAGGGCCTCTCTTGTAGAGGGAGCTACCAATTGTCCAGCTCACATGAAGAGAGCGAATAAGCACATGTTACAGTGACAGGTTCACATATAATTTCTCAGGTGTTGCTGCACCTTCCTTCATCAGTTGACTGATAACAAAGCTAACCAAATTGGTACTGAGTGCCACAGGTAATGCAGGTTGTTGTGGGACAGCAATGAAAGTCACACCAATGGAGTGACTACAAGCGTAACTAATGTTTGGGGTAAGATGCAGTACAGTTGTCAGACAGCATGCAATCAAGGGATTTAGTTGTACAATTATCCAATGAAATGAATGCAGCACAATGCATAATAAAATTTGCAGAGGAAAAATTGGCTGCACTACAATTCTCAATCAGTCCCAATTTCCAAAGCCTGTTTACCATCTGAAAGGGTTGTGACATGCCAATGAAATATCCACTCTATATTGTCAAAAAAATGTCAGAGCGTTGTTCATTAGAGACAATTGCTTGGCTCTGCATCCCCTGTGATCTGTGAAATATTCATGATGACTTCTTTTCTAAATTTGGTTCGAATATAACTGTGCAGCCATGAGCTGCTGTGCCATGCTGTGTGGGAGGAAGGGGATTTCTGCTCTCTGAGGAGGCTGCAATTCTCTTTCTAACATTTGTTGACAGTGTCCAATACCGTAGGCACGATCTCACACAGGAATTTTAAAGGGACTCTGAGGTGTTGTCTGAAAGGAAATGAACACTGACAACAATGGAATGTTATTGTGTTGTGTCTTACCAAAGTGAGCAACCTATAACTTTTAAATAAACAGAAAGGAATCAGTCTGGCATTGTCAACATTGTTAACCAGCAAGGTATCAAACCAGGCTTGAATGGGCTATGATGTTGCCATGGTAAATCACTCTGCAAGATATTGCCTTGTTCTAATATAGAGCAAACTGACACACAAACGTATTTTAGTCAGGAGCTCAAAACAAGATGAGAAAGTAGTCTTGACAGTATTCTAACTGGTTGTATAGTTGCAGCCCATGTCAGTTTCACATGTTCTCGATATTTATTGTGTATTTATTTAGTTATTATTCATTTTTATTTCTTTTTTTCTTTTCTTTTGTATTTGCATAGTTTGATATATTTTATACATTAGCTGTTTGTCTGTTCTGTTGGGTACGGTCTTTCATTAGTACTATTGTGTTTTTTGTAATTACTGTAAATGCCTGCAAGAAAATGAATCTCAGTGCTGTGCAAAGGGCTGAGGCACCCTCGCTACTGTGGTGCTGGGAAGTTCGTGAACCCTGTAGAATTGTCACTGTCTCTGCATAAAATGTGATCAGATCTTCATGTAACTCCTAAAACTAGATAAAGGAAACCAAATTAAATAAATGACACAAAAACATTATACTTGTTCATTTATTTATTGAGAAAAATGAACCAATATTATATTTGTTGAAAAAGTATGTGAACCTTTGTTTTCAGTAAATGGTGTGACCCTCTTGTACAGCAATAACTCCAACCAAACGTTTCTGGTAACTGTTGATCAGTCCTGTACATCGACTTAGAGGAATTTAAGGCCATTCCTCCTTATAAAATTGCTTCAACTCTGGGACGTTGGTGGGCTTCCTTGCATGAACTGCTTGTTTCAGCCCCTTCCACAACATTTCTATAGGATTAAAGTTTGAACTTGACTCAGCCTCCTCCAGAAATCCCAGCATCACAGATGTCAGCATGCAGCCAATCCAATTCACACCACGTGATATCAAGAAATGGCTGAAAGCATTAGGTACTGCAAAAACTATGGGCCCAGACAAAATCCTGGCAATAGTTCTTAAGACTTGTGCTCCAGAACTTGCCGCGCCAGTAGCCAAGCTGTTCCAGTACAGCTACAACACTGGCATCTACCTGGCAATGTGAAAAATTTCCCAGGTATGTCCTGTACACAAAAAACAGGACAAATCCAATCCAGCCAACTACTGGCCTATCAGCCTACTCTCAATCATCAGCAAATTAATGGAAGGGGTCATCAACAGTGCTGTCATGCAGCACCTACTGGGCAATAACCTGCCTACGGATGCCCAGTTTGGGTTCCGTCAAGACCACTCAGCTCCTGACCTCATCACCTCCTTGGTCCAAACGTGGACCAAAGAGCTAAATACCACAGGTGAGGTGAGAGTGATAGCCCTCGACATCAAGGCAGCATTTGACCGAGTATGGCATCAAGGTGCCCCAGCTAAAATGGAGTCAATGCGAATTAGGGGAAAATCCTCCGCTGGTTGGAATCATATCTGACACAAAGGAAGATGGTTGTGGTGGTTGGAAGTCAATCACCTCATCCTCAGAACATCACTGCAGGAGTTCCTCAGGGATGTGTCCTTGGACCAGCCATCTTCAGCTGCTTCGTCACTGACCTTCCTTCCATCATAAGGTCAGAAGTGTGGATGTTCACAGGTGACTGCACAATGTTCTGCACCATTCGTGACTCCTCAGATAGTGAAGTAGCTCATACTCGAATACAGCAGGACGTGGACAATATCCAGGCTTCGGCTGGCAAGTGCCAAGTAACATTCGAGCCACGCAAGTATCAGGCAGTGACCATCTCCAACAACACTCGAAGCTTAACACCATCAAGTACAAGGTAGCCAACTTGATTCGTACCCCTTCCACAAGCATCCAGTTCCTCCATCATTGATGAACAGTTTCAGCAGTGTGTACTATCAACAAGATTAACCGCAACAACGCGCCATAGTTCCTAAGGCCAGTGGCGTATCTAAGGTATGGCAGGTATGGCACGTGCCCTGGGCATCACTTGAAGGGGGGCTCCACTGAGCAGTTTCTATTAAAGTCAGACAAACCATCCTCGGATAATGAAAGAAGAATTTTCTTCAGATGTATGATCTGTCTTTGATTATCATGGGTGAGAAGCACTAGGATGGCCTTATTTTAGAGCACTGTGTAAGAGGATCATGAAACGTTTCTTCATGAAGAAGGAAAGTGGAGCTGAAGGACGGAAGAGACGAAATTTGGAGGTGGAGGAAGCCAAGAAGTCAAGTAAGTTCTTCATGTCCTTCTTTGAAAAGCTCGGAACAAGTAGTTCGACACATTCCATGGAGTCACCTGCACCTGCTACAAGTTTGTTAGAATCCGAAGGTGGATCAAGTACAAATATGTCACAAGCCGAGGAGGAAGTCAAGTCGGATAAATCCGAGTATGATGAGATTAGGAGTGAGTCTGCCACAGAGAACGTGGACATAACAGAAGGGGATGACAATGGTGGTGGTGGTGGTGGTAATGTTGAGTTTATTGACGAGATTTTACCTGACGACACTGAACCTAGTGAACTGGATGGTGTCAAAGAGCCTTGAACTGTCATACCAGAAGTGATTGAACAGCATGACATTGGACTTCTGAAGTTCGACAAGGATACTGGAGAAGCAATTCTGCCTGACGCGTTGAGAACAGAAATAATAAAGCTGAGTTTGAAGTATTTCCAGAACAGTGAGGGGCATTTCCTACCAACAAATAACTGGTCAATGAACAAAACTTGGTTCAAGAGGAAATTGGCAAATGGTCGTGATGAGGAAGTGACTCACTCATGGCTGGTCTATTCCCCTTCTAAATAGTCTGCATTTTGTATCTATTATCTTCTCTATTCCTGGTCAGACCATCAATCCTCATTGGAGCAGGGAAGTGGATTCAACCAGTGGAAAGCACCTGAAAGGATTAGTGTTCATGAAAATGCCAAGAATGATTGGGAATGCTTCACACAGTGGAAAGAAATGGAAAGAAATTTAGCTGGAAACAGAGGAGTTATTGATGTGGTATTTCAGTCACAGATTGAGAAGGAAAAGCAGAAGTGGCGTGATATCTTGACGAAAATACTTCACTGCCTAAAATTCCTTGCGACTCAGAACCTGGCTTTGCGAGGACACAGGGAGTCACTTCAGCTAGACGATGACTCCAATGTGGGAAATATCTTTGGCTTACTGAAACTACTGGCCATCTTTGACCCTGTCATAAAAGAACAGCTCACTCATTTGGAAAGTCATCCTGGATCCACGTCTTATCTTTCACTGGGTGTCCAGAACAAATTCATCTACATGACGTATCCACTGTTCGCCAGAGTTTACTGAGAAGCATTTGTAAAGCCAAGTACTATGGTCTCATGCTCGACTCGACTCCTGATCAGGCACACCGTGAGCAGATGTCCGAAGTAGTGAGGTATGTGGAAGTTTATTTTGAGAGGAAAACAGCCTGTGTTAGAGAGTCCTTCCTTGGATTTATCCAGATAAGCCATAAGGATGCTGAGAGCTTGGTTGAAGACTTCTTGAAACAGCTAGAGAAGGACGAAATGGAGCTACAGGATTGTCGGTCACAGTGCTATGACAACGCTGATGTGATGGCTGGACACAGAAGTGGTGTTCATCAAAGAATCAGTGAGAAAAACAACCTGGCAGTGTTTGTGAATTGTGACAATCACTCACTCAACTTGGTGGGTGTACATGCAGCCAAGCAGGATACAATGATGGTCACATTTTTTGGAACCATCGAAGTTCTCTATGTGTTTTTCTCTCATTCCACACAGTGCTGGGAAAAACTCAAAAACGCTATACCTGTGGTTATTAAGTCGGAGTCCGAAACCAGGTGGAGTACAAGGACAGAAGCAGTGAAGCCCGTCAACAAGTACCTTGAGGAGATACTTCAAGTTCTCTAGGACATGATAGACAATGAAAACGAGACCAGTGAAACAAGAAGAGATGCCAGGCATCTGTTGCATTACGATTTTCTGATTTTGCTAGGATTTTGGAATAAAGTACTCATTCACATTGACCGTATTCAAAAGAGGCTGCAGAATTCTAGCATAAACTTCCATGATCCTGCCCTGGATTTGAAAGCCCTTCGAGATCATTTTTATGATGAAAGAGAAGTGTTGGTCAGTGAGTTACTCGAAGAAGGAGTCAGTCTCTGTCAAGAATGGAATATTGAAGTTGAAAGACATCACAGACGAAAGAAACGAATGGCTGATGAGAACTTGAGAGACACTGGGTTAACAGCTAAGGAAGAAATGGAAAGAGTCATGAAGGGAACACTCGACCATCTTCACAGAGAAATGGAGGAAAGGTTCGCTCATTTGCACGACACTGACACCGAGTTTGGGTTCCTTCTCGATGTCGAGGGACTGTGTTACGGCACCGACAGTAATGACCTAAAGAAGAAGTGTGAAAATTTGGGCGAATTGTACAGTTCTGATGTTGATAGACAGCAGCTATATGAAGAAATTTTGGATTGCAGAATGTTGCTATCAAGGCAGGTCAACATGAAAATATCAAGACCTGAAGAGCTTCTTGAATTTATTGTTCAGTATGGAGATGAGAGCATCTTCCCCAACCTTCGCATTGCTATTCAGATAATGCTAACCATAGCAGTTTCCATCGCCAGCTGTGAGAGATCATTCAGCAAGTTAAAGAGCCTCCATGGATCAAGGCAGACTCTGTGATCTTGCTTTGCTGAGTATAGAAAGAGAAGAAACTGAAAAAACTGACTTTGATCACATCATAGACCAATTTGCATCAGTGAAAGCACGGAAGGTGCAGTTATAATTTTCATGTAGTGCCATAATTTGTTGATTAAAAGATTAACGAGCTCAGGGACTTCCGGTAAGATGGCGATTGTTTAGCTGCTCCGAACTTTTGTTCCGTTACTGTCGCTACCTTTGCACTAAATGTCTCCATTTTTTTAAACCTTAGTTAGGAATTATTTCGGTATCTCTTACTTGCCTGTGAATATATCTAACTTACAATGTTTAGCAAGAGTTCTAAATCCAGGAGAAAAGAAGCTATGACCGCGTCGGACGAGACGCTGGTTGCGCTGGGAAAGCTCCGAGACGAAATCTTAAAGGAATTTAAAACCGCTTTCAAACAGTTAGAAGACAAACTGGATCGGATCAATGATAAAGTGGACAAACATGCTGAACACTTATCTCGCATCGATTCGACTTCTGAAGATTTAGAAAGTCGTGTTCGATACTTGGAGACTCTCTGTTCCAGCTTAGAGGAAAAATCTAATAAACTTCTTTCCAAAATGGTGGATCTCGAAAATCGCAGCAGACGCTGCAACCTCAGAATTCTGGGACTACCAGAGGCGACTGAAAAGGGATCAACCGTGAAGTTTTTCGCCGAGTTTCTCTGTGAGTTATTCGGGAAAGATTTGCTTCCGAAGCTGCCCGAGCTCGAACGGGCACACAGAGTTTACGTTCCCCCCGGAATTCTGGGCTCCCGTCCGTGACCAGTAGTCTTGTGTTTCCATCAATACCAGGTAAAACACAGTCTGATTGTGGAGGCACGTCGCAGAGGTTCTTTTTCTTACCAGGATACAACCATTCGCTTTGTGGAAGATTTTGCACCCCAGACTTTAAAGATGCGCTCTGAGTTTAAAGGCGTAATGAAAGTGCTTTTTGATCATGGTTTCGAACCTTCCCTTCATAATCCTGCTGATCTACGAATCAAGCTTAATACCAGGGAATTCAAGTGGTTCAAATCAGCAAAGGAAGCTGAAGCGTTTGTGGCAAGTCTTCTGGCTATCCAGTCATCTTCGGAATCTGATCGGACCTCCTAAAATGGTGGGTAAGTACTCCTTGTAGTAAAATTACTTTCTCTGGACTCGGAATTCACTTGAATCACTCAGACATTATTCATTGAAACTTTAAGGGCTGTTGACAATCTCTCCCGGGATTTGGTGTGTGTGTAACCTATTTTTATTCTTGTATAACTTTACCTACAGAGTTCTACAACTAACTCTAACTTGTTTTGGAGGTTCGAAGTCTTTAGTGAAGGCTTCCCTGTTTGTCGGTTCACAGTTCAACTGCTGATTTATTTTTCCTTTGTTTTAAATATTTATTTATTTTATCTTTTTCTTTTCTTCACCCTTTTTCTAATCTCTGAATTTTTCTCTCCCTTCTCTGTAAATGGTTGATAAATACTCGTCTTGAATTTATAATTTTCCCCTTCCTCTTCTTTTTTCTTTTTCCTTCTTACCTTTTTTTTCCCTTTCTCTTACTTTATTCTTCTATAATGTTTCGCGGGTAGGTTAGTTTTGGTTTTCTTCCGATTTTCTCTGTATTAAGTGGTATATTTCTGCAGAAGGTGTTCTAATCTGTAGTTATGTTTTCTAGTCCATAAACTAGTTACTATTTGCTATAGTATTTATACGGAACTGTTGTTAATGACACAGATCTGGAAGTTGTATTTGGGTTAATTTTTTTGGTAGAACTAGCTACTTGTTTTGGTAGCCGTCTAGTCTTGGGTTGTGCAGGTGGGGTGGATTTTCCAGTTCCAACATCTCTTTATTGCTTAGGACATGTTTATATTTTGACCTTACGAATCTATGTTTACATCTCTGCTCCCAGACTGCTATTGTACTGCTTGACTGTTTATATGCCTGCTGCCTTTTATGCATTAGTATTTGATAATGGCTAGTGCACTTAAATTCATGAGCTGGAATGTAAAGGGATTGAACCACCCTGTTAAAAGGAGGAAGGTATTCTCACATATTAAACAACTCAAAGCTGACATTGCTTTCCTCCAAGAAACTCATATCCGTTGTTCTGATAACTCCCGGCTTCTGTCAAAGTGGGCGGGTCAGCATTTTCATTCATCCTTTGCCGCTAAAGCTAGGGGAGTTTCCATTCTTATTAACTCAAATATTCCTTTTGAACTCCATAATAAAATATCTGATACAAATGGCCGTTTTATTATTGTAGCTTGGAGAAATTCTGGAAAGATGTCTTCACTACATTATCGGGTATTCTGAATCAGCATCTAGAACCTAACCCCTTAATTGCTCTGTTCGGTTTTTGGGGCGAGACAGATTTATGTCTGGGTCCGACCAAATGCCGAATACTATCCTTTGCCTCTCTCCTGGTGAGACGCTTGATCCTCCTTAGATGGAGAGATGTTGCCCTGCCCACTCATGCAAAATGGCTTAACGACATTATGGCCTGCTTGGACCTCGAAAAAATTCATTATTCAGTTCTGAATTCGGATCTAAAGATCCATAAGGTCTGGGGACCTTTTATCGAGTACTTTCATAACCTTCCTCTTGACTAGGGTTTTTTTTTTCGTTTTTTTTCTTCTTTTCGGTCCCTTGCTTTCAGCTCCTTTTTTTTCTGGTAGTAGGCATTATTATCCTCTGTTATTAAGTGTATTTACAGTCTGGGAGTTTGACTGTCCGGACTTATACTCTTCATACTGTGAGGTGGTTGGTCTGGAGTTGTTGTTTTTTTCTTGTGTTGTGGGGCTTGGGGAGGACACTAAGCTCACTTGTCTTCAATTCAGGTGCTTTTTTGTTAAACTCTCTTCCTTTGTAGCATATTGTTATTGTATGCTTAATCTTGCACTGTATTAATGCTCCTCATTGGGATTTGGGGTTTTTAATTTTGTAAAATGTTTTGAAAAACTAATAAAAAAATTTAAAAAAGAAGATTAACAAGCTTGACTTGTATTTTTGAGCTGATATTATGGTAAAGTTATCTAAAAGATGGGTGGCAGTTGTTCAGACGGGTGCAATTTCAGTGCTTGCCATAGGCGCTTTTTTCCGTAGATACACCTTCTCAAGGGGAACTAGGGATGGGCAATAAATACTGGCTTAGTTGTGATGCCCACATCCCACTTTAATGAATAAATTTTAAAAAACATTGTCGGGCATAGGGCCTGTTTCTGTACTGTACTGTTCTACGTTCTACAACATTTATCAAATTACTTAAAAAAGAACAGGGATTTTTTTCAAAATTCCCAATAACTAAAGGACACTAAGTGGTGTGAAAGTAAAATGAATGAAGATATTATTGTGGGACCTAATTGTTGTATATGGTTATTTGTTTCAGTTTTCAATAGCTTTCAAAACACATCTCACTTCAATGAACACAATAGGGAGCTTGGGACACAGGAAACATTGAAATCTTTTGAATTTATATTATCGTACTGTAGCACAGACCCTCCCCAAAGATTTACCTCAAAACACAACTTTAATGAAAAGAATATCAGCAACTCGTTCTGCTGACAGTCAAACAAAATTCATTTCCTGGTGTCTGTTAATTCCATATTTCTTTCAGTGGCTGAGTAAAAATGAAATTTGCTTTCTTAAAGAGTTAGAAGATTTTTAAAAAATCAGTCTTGCAAAATTGTCGCCATTTACTTTATTTAGAGATACAACGTGGAATAGGCCATTTCGGCCCAACAAGCTGGGAGCTGCACCACCCAGCAGCCCACCTATTTAACCCCGGTCTAATCACAGGGCAGCTTACTTAGTCTACTAACCAGTATGTCTTTGGAATGTGGGAGAAAGCTGACACGGTCACAGGAAGGAACACATAATCTCCTTACAGAGGATGTTGGAATTGAAGTTTTCTCTGACGCTCTGAGCTGTAATAGCATCGCACTAACCTGTATGCTACAGTAGTTATTGCCCTGCTGACTTCCCTATAGATTTTACTAGTAAGTCTCTACAGGCCTTTTGTCCAATGGGGTCAGGTTCTACCTTAAATTTTTAAATGCAAAAGCAGCAAATTAAAGAGGAAGATGGTTTCACAGAATATTATCATTCCGGTGCCTCTGGGAACACCAGGAGACTTTGGTTTGATATCCATTAGACTAAGTTCAGTCAGTGCGGTGATTTAAATATTGAATACACTGTTTCCCCTGGCAATGCTAGACAGCATGTTCCAAAGTTTAGTGTTATAATCACCTTGGCAGATGTTGTCCTTTTCATGACACCATTCTATTGCCTCGTAGAAGGAAATTCACACTTGCAAAAATGGGAACAGGTCCTTTTCTAATTTTATTTTATTTCATTTATACTTGGAGATACACAATGGAATACATACTTTCAGCCTTTTGAGCCGTGCTGCCCCAGAAACCCCCAACAACCCCAATTTAACCCTGAACTAATCATGGGACAATTCACAAGGACCATTTAACCTCCCCCGTATATCTTGGGAGTATGGGAGGAAACTGGAGGGCCCAGGGAAAACCCATGCATTCCAGGGACAGAGGACTCCAGGACTGAACTCCAAACTCCAACGCTCTGAACTGCAATGGTGTTGCACTAACCACTTCACTATTGTATCTTGTTGGGTAGTAGACGGGGATCTACATTCTTTCTCTCTATTCAACTATTGAAACCATATTGCAGAAGTGGTAAACAGTATTTTGAGTTCCTTGGAAAATCAAACACTTTTATTTTTGTACAAAAGCCATGAATAAATGTTCTTATATAGCATTGTTCACAATCAACTAACACAACATCAACAGACAGCAAGCAGTAAATAGTCTACTACATACTTAGTTCACTACAATCCTCCAACTTCCAACTATACTGTATGCTTTGTTTAGCTTCTGGTCATAAACAGGAGTCAGTCTTCAGTTCTTAAAATGTAAATGGCACACAGTAATCAGTATGAAGTTAAAACAAGTACTGTCTAAGAGCAGCTTTGCAAACAAGCTCTGTAAAGAGCAAGATGCTCTGTCTATAGAAAGCAACCGCACCTGGTTTCTTACTACTTGAGCAATGCAATATTTAATTACGGTTGTTTCAAAACAGACAACGCTGACAAAGTTACTTAGTTCCAGAAAGCTTTCAGACAAGACGGATGATATCATTCTGACATGTTTATAGTTGGGAGTTTTAAGTACTCAAGGAAGTTGTTTTACAGCATTGATGGCAGGTAGTTGAGAACTATTTCTCTGAGAAGCTTTTAGATTGTGTAAAAAGGGTATCTGAGGGATATCATATTCATGTGAAGTCACCCAGGTGGTAGAGAAAGGGTTCAAACATAGAGGGGAGTTCAGGATTATTAGGAATGGGGTAAGGAACATCATGAAGCATGGGGTGAACTGGAATCCATTCCTCTGGTTTCAATTTCTGCAACAGACTCATTAATCTGCATCATTCATATGTCTTTTTAGTTTATACAAATTGTACTTGTGCTTTGGAAATCATTTGTCCTGCGTGTTTTAGAAATGCTTTGTAATTTGGTCATGACTTCCAATATAACTCGGAGTCCTGCCATGTGCAGAAGTTCGCTGATGACACGGCCATAGTGGGGTGTGTCAGGAATGGACAGGAGGAGGAGTATAGGAAACTGATACAGGACTTTGTGATATGGTGCAACTCAAACTACCTGCGTCTCAATGTCACCAAGACCAAGGAGATGGTGGTGGACTTTAGGAGATCTAGGCCTCATATGGAGCAAGTGATCATTAATGGAGAATGTGTGGAGCAGGTTAAGACCTACAAGTATCTGGGAGTACAGTTGGACGAGAAGCTAGACTGGACTGCCAACACAGATGCCTTGTGCAGGAAGGCACAGAGTCGACTGTACTTCCTTAGAAGGTTGGCGTCATTCAATGTCTGCAGTGAGATGCTGATGATGTTCTATAGGTCAGTTGTTGAGAGCGCCCTCTTCTTTGTGGTGGCGTGTTGGGGAGGAAGCATTAAGAAGAAGGACGCCTCACGTCTTCATAAGCTGATAAGGAAGGCGGGCTCTGTCGTGGGCAAAGTACTGGAGAGTTTAACATCGGTAGCTGAGCGAAGGGCGCTGAGTAGGCTACGGTCAATTATGGAAAACCCTGAACATCCTCTACATAGCACCATCCAGAGACAGAGAAGCAGTTTCAGCGACAGGTTACTGTCGATGCAATGCTCCTCAGACAGGATGAAGAGGTCAATACTCCCCAATGCCATTAGGCTTTACAATTCAACTGCCAGGACTTAAGAACTTTTTTTTTTTAAAGCTATTATTAATGCTTTTTGAGTTAGTGATTTAGATGCATATCATATTATTACTGAGTTAAGTATTGTATGTAATGAGTTTTTGCTACAACAAGTGTATGGGACATTGGAAAAAATGTTGAATTTCCCCATGGGGATGAATAAAGTATCTATCTATCTATCTATCTATCTATCTATCTATGTTTAAGATAGAAATCCTCTGTGAGTTTTAAATGTGTTTTATGAATGTTTGGATTTGAACTTGTAGCACTGAAAATAAATGAAACGTTTTGAATGACTTTATTAGCTGGAAGTACCTTTTCCTTGGCAGGGAGAAGGGATCCACTGCTCAAACAGTAGGTACCTGCAGCTAAGTTCACTGTGGAGATAAAGCAGGGATGCAACATAGCCTTTAAAGATTGAGGAGTTACAGTATAATCTCCCTTCAGTGAGAATACTCACGGCTATTTATATTGGATAAGGCTTATCGTCTTTGTTTGAGACTAGATTTTCACAGTCAGCAAACCTAACACCATTACACAAGCATAAATTAATATCTGATGCATAACTGCAATTCAGTGACTACTCTCTGCATGTTCCCAACCAATTGTAAGTGTCTTTAAGCATGAAAAAAGTTTAAAAGTGTAAATTGTAAGCGTAATTGTAATTTCATCATGGTCTAGTAAGGAAATACTAGAAAAGCCTACAGAAGGTAGTGGATATAGTTCTCTCCACCAATGAACACATCTACACAGAGCGCTATAACAGGAAAGCAGGATCCATCATCAGGGATGCTCTCTTCTCACTGCTGCCATCAGGAAGAAGGTACAGGAGTCTCAGGATCCACACATTCAGATTCATTAACAATTATTACCCCTCAACCATCAGGCTCTTGAACCAGAGGAGATGTCTTCACTCAACTTCACTCACAGCTTCACTAAATCATCCAGAACCTATGGACTCACTTTCAAGGATTCTTCATCTCATGTTCTCAATATTTATTGCTTATTCATTTATTGCTATTATTTTTTCCTTCATATTTGCACAATTTGTTGTCTTCTGCACATTGGTTGTTTGTCTGCCCTGTTGAGTGTGGTCTTTCATTGATTCTGTTATGGTTCTTGGATTTACTGAGTATGCTCACAAGAAAATAAACCTCAGGGTTGTATATGGTGACAAATATGCACCTTGATAATAAATTTACTTTATACTTTGAACTTATTCTTACCTGCCATCACGATCCCAGTCATAGACATCCACCTTCACTGTTCTAAAGCAGATTGGTGAAAAGCAAGCACATGATATTAGTACAATTGCTGACATGGATCCAGTAGCCTTTCCCACTGGCTGTGTTTTATCATAAGAAGTATTTAATTTTCTATTATTTTTAAAGATGAGAATTTAAGAGAGCTGGACCTTGAAGACAAACAATGAGGTTAATGGAACTTGCTTACAAGATTATTGGAGAGTAATAAATATTCAACAGCTACAGTAAAGACTAAATATCAGCGGGCATTTTCTGAGCAAACTCAGAGATGACCAGAAGAAAGACAGAAAGAAGAAAATATTAAGTGGGGGGGTGGGGAAGAGAAAGGTAATAAAAAGGAGTTTAAAGAGAGGGCTTTGTAGGACCGAGGTTAGGAGTCCTGAGACACTGGTTAAATGGCCTAAACAGAGTTGGAAGTTTCTTTACTTATTTAAAGGTACAATTGGAATAGGTCCTTCTGGCTCTTTGCGCAGCACCACCCAATGACCCCAATTTAATCTAGGCTAATCACAGGACAGTTTACAATGACCAATTAACCTACTTATCGATACATCTTTCGATTGAGAGAGGAAACAGGAGCATCCGGAGGAAACCCATTTGCGCACAGGGGAACGTGCAAGTTTGCCTGCAGAGGACATCGGAACTGAATTCCGAATCCGATGTTCCAAGCTGTAATACCATCACTCTACGCTTCTGTGATGGTTTAGAAATGTCAGGTGTCCATGGGCAATTTGATGTATTTTAAGATAAAATTGTTCAGCAAAACATGGGCAAATTGAGCAAAGGTCCAGACACTGGAGTTCTGGATGTGATGTTAAAAGGTTGATAAGGGGATAGGGAGTGTAATGTTGAAGCTAGCTCAGTTTAAAAGACCCAATATACCACAACGTGTGACTGCTATTGCATACACTGACCTGTCATAGTCCCCATTGCAAAGAGCTCGAACTGGGATGGTGAATGGCTGCCAGACTGGATTCAGTGTATTCTTCACCACTTCCGTTTTGTGGCAGATAGTAAATCTGAGAGACAGAGGAGCAAGAGAAAGATTGTGCATTAGTGATAGTGGACCTGGAGAAAGAAAGTGAAGAGAAAGAGAGAGAGGCCCTCCGTCGTCCAGGGTTGAACATGGAATTTGCGTACTAGTTGTCATACACAAGGGAAGGCAGTACGATATGGAGAGCAAGCCGTTGCCCATGCAGCAAGCTGCCCCTCACCGCACAGCTGATGAACCCAAAGGAGCGGCAGAGACTGATACAGATTGGCACCAGCAGCATTGCAGGCTTTGCCAGCTAGTGTTGAACTCAACTTAGGACTTCCTTCGGGAGTCCAGCACTAGAGTTTGCCTCAGGGTTTACTCCTGAAGCTTTCCCCATGAGTGGATATAGCTGCAAGGCAGTGGAAGTTTGAGATCCTAGATGAGCTGCCTACCAGCCCCATCTGCCTGAAGCAACTAGTTTTAAGGCACCAATATCTCACCTTTGCCCCTTCTCGGTAAAAGTGGTCCTACCAGACTTAGTACCTAAGCCACACGTGAAGGCTAGGAGCTGGACTTGGTTGTCAGAAGCCATTTGAGATGCACAGCATTGGGAACATTTAATAAGTCATGGAAGCTTATCTCCACTACCTCCTCCAGCTACGATGACCTTAAGAAACTAAAGAACTTTATCAACACAATAATAATCAAAGCTTAGAAACTAAGAGCCTAATCCAATGTGACTTTACTTGTTCAAAAGATGGAAAGAGAAATACAGTGGTTATGAGCTTGATGGGAAGAGACATGGAAATAGTGACAGTTAATTCGTATGCAACATACAAGCAGTTAACTTGAAGGAGAGAAAGGGGAGAAGGAGACAAACACAGTGAACTGTAATTTCATGTAAATTGCAGGTGTCTTGGATTGTATGAATATTTCATTAGTGCTATGTTCTACAGACTTGGCAGACAGAATGAAGATGGAATTGCAGGTTCACTTGCATATAGTACGAAATCTGGTATATTTTATAATGCGAATCATTTTACAGCATTCACCCAATTAAGTTCTTTGATACTGACAGGAAATAAAAATCTGAAAAAAAATGTTTGTGTATCTGTGAGATTTGAGTGTTTTAAACCAAACATCAGATACTTCCTATTCACACATATTTTTGGTAATCATATTCTATATTTTAACATTTTTCACATTTTTATTTAATTAACAGCAACAGGAAAGGGGGAAGGGAGAGAATGGTGGATGTTTACCCTTACTGCATGGGTGTAAATTTTATCTTTATAGAATTTAATTAATCAGCAAACCTTAACTTTCATTGAGAGCCCAGGTGACATCTCTGATGAGCAAGTTGTTGCCTTTTGATGGGGTGTTGTGTGTAGAGTTAATGACAGAGAAAAAAAAGAATTACAGGCTCTAGAGAAAGAAATTAGCTACATAGCAGTACAAAGGGATTGAAGCACAGGTGATGAGACAAATGGCCTTCATTTGTGCTGTTTTGATTATAAGTGGTGATAAAGATTTATCCTGGAGCTTCAGTCCAACAAATATTTGAAAACAATACATAAAGTAGATGGAGGGACTCAGCAGGTCAGGCAAAATCTATGGAGGGAAGTGAACAGTCGATATTTTGCGTTGAGTCTAGAAAGAAAGGGGGGAGGTGGTGGTGTAAAAAGGTAAGGAGAGTAATAGGTGGATGCAGGTGAATGGGTGGATGGGTGGGGGGGGCTAACATGATAGCTAGATGAAGGAAGGCGAGAGTAGGAATGATGTAAGAAGTTGGAAGGTGGTAGTTGGAAATAACAAAGAGCTGAAGAAGATGGATAAAAACTGTTAGGAGAGGCCAGTGGGCCATGGAATAAAGGGAAGGAGGTGAGGCAGGAAACAGAGGGAAGAAAGAGTGAATGATGGGCAGATCAGGAGGGCAGGTGGAAGAAAATAGGATGATGGGTTGGTGGGATAAGGAAAAAGATGGATAGAGGGGAGTGGTGATTGGAAGTAAGAGAAATTGATGTTTATTTCATCAGGTTGGAGACCACCAAGGTGAGAGGTGAGGAAAATAAAAATTCGAATGATTCTTTTCAAAGGATTTCCAAAAATTTCTGTTTCTATTTTGGAAAATCCCTGCTTTGGCAGGGAATGCATATGTAATAGCACTTCTACCTCTGAATTGTGCCTGTGCAAATTGAATTGGGGATGAGTAGAAGGCGACCCCCCCCCCCCCAAGGGTACTCGGTTTCAGCAGAAAATGCAGGCACAGTGACACGAAACTGCCTACTCACACACAAGGGCTAGAGTGGAGTGTTAAAGTGTGCTTTCCTGAAATTAGAAATTACATCTATTACTGTTCAGCCAATCTAAAAGGCACTTTACTCTCTATTGAATGCAAACAATAACCAAAAAGACTGGAGATGGTGGAAACTTGAACAATGGTAGCATAGTGGTACAACACTGCTTTACAGTATCAGCGACACAGGTTCAATTTCCGCTGTTGTCTGTAAGGAGTTTGTACATTCTCCCTGCGACTGCATGGGTTTCCTCCCATAGTCCAAAGACATTCGGGTTGGTGGGTTAATTGCTCTTTAGAAATTGTCTTGTGATTAGGCTCAGGGGTCTCGTGATCAGGGTTGCTGGGCTGGTAGGACCGACTCCACACTAAATCAATAAAAGCAGGGAATGCTAGAAACACACCATAGACTGCCCTGGGAGTGTCTGATGAGGCAGTGAAGAAGGATATTCTACTGCTTCCATATATTTATATAGGTTAGTATATCTGAGGCTGATAACCCCAAGTCCCCAAAGACAATGAATTTGATACTGAGGAAAATTTATAAGTATTCTGCCCCCCTACAAATTTTGGGCTTTGATCCTTCCTATTTTTTACAGCATTCTTTTTTGTTGCTTTTCAGTTGTTGTTTGTGTTCAATAGAGAATAAAATGCCTTTTAGATTGACTGACCAATAATAGATTTAATTTCTAATTTCAGGAAAGCACACTTGAACACACCACTCTGACCTTGATACATATGTGTTCTTTTCTCTCTCTACAGTACAACTGCATCTACTTTTAAAGTTTGAAAACTAATATGAACCTGAACTAACACAAGAAATGCTGGAGAAACTCAGCAAGTCAGGCAGCATCCATGGAAATGAATAAACAGTCGATGTTTCAGGACTGGGAAGGAAGGGGGAGAAAGCTTGACTGTAAGCTGGTGGAAGGGGAAAGAAAACAAGCTAGCAGTGGCAGTGTACTGCTTGACTTGCTAAGTTCCCCCAGCATCCTGTGAGTGTTACTCTGAATTTCCAACATCTCTTGTGTTTCAGAACTAATCTTAGCTGACTTGAACCAAGGACGCAACTATTTATTTGATTCAGCACAACATTGTGGGCCGAAGGGCCTGTTTCTGTGGTGTACTTTTCTATGGTCTAGCTTGATACCTAATCCAACCTAATGCATAAATTAGATCTATGTTGCTGATATTTTCTACAGTAATGTTTCTGAGATTTCTTCACAAGCACAGCTTTCCTTTCAGTAATATGAACCAGGTTCTCAATGATGTTGATTCCATTTACTGCATTTCTCACCCAGAGCTGGAATAGCTGTCCCCTTCTCTTTCCACCACAAGGGGTCATCCTCCATAATTCTAATTACCTTCAAGGTGACATGACCACCTGTTATATCTCCTGTCCACTCTCCTTGTCTCATCAGGATCTTTGAATTCCTGGTGCACCCTTCCATCTCCTCCACCACCCACTCTTCCTCTAACAGCACCTTCTCACACATCCACACAACATATAGCACCTAGCACCACCCTTTCCACCATCAAGTTTACTAAATCCTTCTTTAAGGTGAAGCAGAGATTACTTTTATCTCTTCCAGCTGCATTCTGTGGTCATAATGTGGTCTTCTCCACAATGCAGAAATCAAATGCAGATCGGGAGAACCCTTTGTTATTATCTTTCCTTATAGCATATGCTCTCCAATCTAGGCAGCATCCTGACAAACCTCTTCTGCACCCTACCCAAACAACTCACATCCTTCCTGTAATGGGTCAACAAAAACTGAATAAAATACCCTAGATATATCCAGAGTTTTCAAGCAGCTCCTTTATTTCTCAAATAAGAAAATCTGTAGATGCTGGAAATCCAAGCAACACACACAAAAAGCTAGAGGAACTCAGCAGGCCAAGCAGCATCTATAGAAAAAAGTACAGTCAACGTTTTGGGCCAAAACCCTTCGGCAGGACTGGATAAAAAATGATGAGGAGTCCGAGTTAGAAGGTGGGGGGAGGGGAGGGAGAAACACAAGGTGAAATGTGAAACTGAGAGGGGGAGGGATGGAGTTAAGAGCTGAGAAGTTTATTGATGGAAGAGATACAGAGCTGGAGAAGGGGGAATCTAATAGGGGAAGACTGAAGGCCGTGGAAGAGAGAAAAAGGGGAGGAGGTGATGTGCAGGCATGGAGATAAAGTGAAAGAGGGAAAAGGTAACAGGGAATAGAGAAGGGGAGGGGGCATTACCAGAAGTTCGATAAATTGATGTTCATACCATCAGGCTGGAGGCTACCCAGACGGAATATAAGGTGGTGTTTTTCCAACCTGAGTGTGGCCTCATCACGTCAGTGGAGGGACATATGGGAATTGGAAAGGGAAACGGAATTAAAATGGATTGCCACTGGGAAATCTTGCTTTTCCTGGTGGATGGAGAGTAGGTGCTCGGCAAAGCGGTCTCCAAATCTATTTCAGGTCTCACCAATATACAGGAGGTCACACTGGGAGTACCAGACCCAGTGTATTACCCCAACAGACTCACAGGTGAAGTGTTGTCTCATCTAGAAGGACTGTTTAGGGCCCTGGATGGTAGTAAGGAAGGTGGTGTAGGAGCAGGTGTAGCACTTGCTCCGCTTGCAAAGGTACTTGCAGGAAGGAGATCAGTGAGGAGGGATGAATGGACAAGGGAGTTGCATAGGGAGCGATCCCTGCAGAAAGCAGAAAATGTGGGAGCAAGGAAAGATGCTCTTGGTGGCGGGATCCCATTGGAGATGGCAGAAGTTCTGGAGAACTATGCACTGGACGCAGAGGCTGATGGAGGGGGATAGGTGAGGAGAAGAGGAACCCTATCCCTGGTAGGGTGGCGGGAGGATGGGGTGAGGGCAGCTGTGCCTGAAATGGAAGAGATGTAGTTGAGGGCAGCGTTAATGGTGGAGGAAGGGAAGGCTCTTTCATTAAAAAAGGAGGACATACCCTTTCTTCTGGAATGAAAAGCCTCATCCAGAGAGCAGATGCAGTGGGGACAGTGGAATTGTGAGAAGGGAATGGCATTTTTACGAGTAATAGGTTGGGAAGAGGTATATGCCAGGTAGCTGTGAGAGTCCACGGGTTTATAATAGGCATCAGCATAGAGATAGAGACAGAGAAATCAAGAAAGGGGAGGGAAGTGTCAGAAATGAACCAGGTAAATTTGAGGACAGGGTGGAAGGTGGAGGCAAAATTGATGAAGTTGATGAGCTCCGCTTGAGTGCAGAAAGCAGCTCCAGTGCGGTTATTGATGTAGCGTAGGAAGAGTGGGGAATGGACCCCAGTGTAAGCTTTTCTTTCTTCCACAGCCTTTTGTCTTCTCCTATTAGATTCCTCCTTCTCCAGTCCTGCATCACTTTCATCGATCAACTTCCCAGCTCTTTACTTCACTCCTCCCCCTCCTGGTTTCTCTCTCCCCTCCTGCCACCTTTTAAATCTACTCATCATCTTTTTTTTCTCCAATCCTGCTGAAATGTCTCGGCCTGAAATATTGACTGTACTCTTTTCCATAGATGCTACCTGGGCTGCTGAGTTCCTCCAGCATTTTGTGTGTATTGCTTGATTTTTCAACTCAGTTTCTTGACTAATAAAGGCAGCCTTCCATCAGACTTCCTTATCATCTTATCAACTTCTGCTTCCACTCTCTGGGAGCTATGGACTTGATCTCAATGTTCCTTAGTTAATGGTGCTGCCTTAGCAACATACTGTCCCTTTACATTTGATCTCCCAAAATGTGACACCTATCCCCTGGCAAATTAAACTCCATTTGCCATTACTCCACCCATTTCTATAACTGATGTCTATCCTGCTGCATCCATCGGCAGCCTTCAACATTATCACCAATACCACCAATCCCTGAATTTACTAACCCACACATCCACAGTTTCATTCAAGTCATGTATAGATACATGTATTGCAAACAACAGAGATCCTTGTACACCACTAGTCACAGACCTTCACTCAGAATAAGTCCCAAGGACAATTGCCCTCCATTGTCTATGGATGCCAGCTCTGAATATAAACAGCCAAGCGACTGTGGATCGCAGGCACCCTATCTTGCCACTTGGACAAAGGAATGGATTGATCAGTGCAATGTGCGGAGAAAGGACAGGATGAGAATAGATTGATCTGAATGAGTGGTAGGACAATCCCTGATTTTTAGGGAGAAGTGTACCATCCTGAGAATTTACTCAAATTTTTCACTCTGTTTTTGCTGGTTATAATCTTATTTCATTTCATTAGACTTGAAGTAAGCGGAGATTAGTTTGAAATGTATGGAAATAAAAATTAACATAATAAGCAAGGACTTACGTTCCATCTTCATTGCTTCGATAAAAGACCAAAAAAGGATCTGATTTGCCAAAGAAATCCTTTTTGTCCAGCTTGTTTGCACAGAGCTGCATGGTTGCAATGTCCTGTGGAACACACAGTTTTGCATAAACGTGATATCAAAAGACAGTTCCATAGTCATTCTTTGTACAATCCTTATATCTCACATTATCTTAACCTATCAACATAAACTTCAATTTTTTTCTCCCTCATACAATTATACAGTTTTCTTTAAATGATTGTTAACATTCCATGGCTCACTCTTCGTTTTTCAGAAACTGGGTTCAATTGCCATGACATTGAGAACTGCCAGTTTACTGAAATGCCTGATCGCTTATTAGGAACACCTTGAAAACAGCACATCATCCTATGATTCTATGAGCGACTGGGCTTGTATACACTGGAATTTAGAAGGATGAGAGGGGATCTGATTGAAACATATAAGATTATTAAGGGATTGGACACACTGGAGGCAGGAAGCATGTTCCCGCTGATGGGTGAGTCCAGAACTAGAGGCCACAGTTTAAGAATAAGGGGTAGGCCATTTAGAACAGAGATGCAGAAAAACTTTTTCACCCAGAGAGTGGTGGATATGTGGAATGCTCTACCCCAGAAGGCAGTGGAGGCCAAGTCTCTGGATGCATTCAAGAGAGAGTTAGATAGAGCTCTTATAGATAGCGGGGTCATGGGATATGGGGAGAGAGCAGGAACGGGGTACTGATTGTGTATGATCAGCCATAATCACAGTGAATGGCGGTGCTAGCTAGAAGGGCCGAACGGCCTACTCCTGCACCTACTGTCTATTGTCTATTGTCTATTGATTGGGGTAAGAAATGAATGTAAAGTGAAAACTTCCCCTTCAGTCTAGGAAAGGTGCAGTGACTTTGGAGAAGTTTCATAGAATACAGAACTGTACAGCATATTACTGGCCCTTGTGTCTATTATATTAACATTCAGACAACAAAGACAAGATTTCCTTTCATTTTAACAGCTTTCCTTTCTCTGTTGACATTTAGTTCACGAGGCTGCCATTTTCTTACCCACCATCCTCCTCTCACATTCATGGACAGGCCCATGACAGGGAAAGTGAACATTCCAACTAATGGCCTACATCGTTTAAAGGAACAAAACTCAACAATCTCCCATCCTTTTTATGTACTGCACATAAAAATAAATGTCCATTTGTTTAGTTGTATTACTTTTACCTCTAGTTGTTAGGCCAAATAAATTTCTTAAGATATCCTCTTGTCATGTTCCTTGCATCCAACTTTAGCTGAGGGATGACTGTTGTAGCAAAGTTTTGTGAGCCACCCCATATTAAGTCATCCACATGATAGGTACAAACAGGCTGGATGAACTCACGTTTCGGGCCGAGACCCTTCATGAGTCCAGACGAAGGGTCTCAACTCGAAAGGTTGACTACTTGTTTCCACGGATGCTGCCCGACCTGCTGAGTTCATCCAGTCTGTTTGTACGTGTTGATCTGACCACAGCATCTGCAGTGTACTTTGTGTTTACATGATAGGTAAGTATTCCAATCACATGACATTCTCAATCCTGCCATTAAAAACAGCTGGATCCACCTGTTTGCAACATTATTTCCTTGATCTTTTTATACCAGTAGAATGATGCATCTACTAGACCATAAACACACTTCTTGAGTTTCCACAGACTTCCTTCACTTCTGGCTTCAGGCAGGGTTTGAATGTAAATGTTAGGTGACAGCTCCATTCCCTGTAAGAATGTGGATTTTATGTCCATGCAATGGGGTTGCCAATGCTTTTGACGTGTCACTGAGACAAGTAGTCGGAGAGACTCTAATGTACACATACTGGTGAGTCTTTTTGGAGTTCTTCTATGTTCAGTTCCTCAAAACTTCTAGCCACCTCTGCTTTTGGTGTATTTCTTGTCAAAATTACTTTCAGGGTGCACATCCATCTTGTAGACACTGTCTCTGGCTTCCTCAAACACTATTATTTCTCCAACTTCTGATTTCATCCTGTTTTGAAGATTCAAGTGACACCTCCTTAGTTACTCAGACATCTTCATTTGACATTTCTCAGATGGTCCGGCCTTGGTTCAGTATGAAGTCTGTCTACATGTTGACTGACCCTGCAGAGCCAGCAACCGTGGCCAGTTCCAGGTAATTCAACTTGTACCAAGTTTTGTTTCTCCCAGTAGCTTTGCCTGCATGTCCTAAGACTTCAGTTTTCTGTGAGATACCAGTGTTTTGGTCTGCATATCTCACAGTTCGTGTCATGTTTTAAGACTGAAGCTTCCATGTTGTCTTTGCACGTGATGATTTCTAATCAAGCAACTCTGTTGGGTCCTCAGCTGCAATCTCTTCAGCACTGTCTATACCTCTGTCAAGCAACTCTGTTGGGTCCTCAGCTGCAATCTCTTCAGCACTGTCTATACCTCTGTCAAGCAACTCTGTTGGGTCCTCAGCTGCAATCTCTTCAGCACTGTCTGTGCCTCTGTCAAGCAACTCTGTTGGGTCCTCAGCTGCAATCTCTTCAGCACTGTCTATACCTCTGTCAAGCAACTCTGTTGGGTCCTCAGCTGCACTCTCTTCAGCACTGTCTATACCTCTGTCAAGCAACTCTGTTGGGTCAGCTGCACTCTCTTCAGCACTGTCTATACCTCTGTCAAGCAACTCTGTTGGGTCCTCAGCTGCACTCTCTTCAGCACTGTCAATACCTCTGTCAAGCAACTCTGTTGGGTCCTCAGCTGCAATCTCTTCAGCACTGTCAATACCTCTGTCAAGCAACTCTGTTGGGTCCTCAGCTGCAATCTCTTCAGCACTGTCTATACCTCTGTCAAGCAACTCTGTTGGGTCCTCAGCTGCAATCTCTTCAGCACTGTCTATACCTCTGTCAAGCAACTCTGTTGGGTCCTCAGCTGCAATCTCTTCAGCACTGTCTCTGCCTCTGTTAAGCAACTCTGTTGGGTCCTCAGCTGCACTCTCTTCAGCAATGTCTCTGCCTCTGTCAAGCAACTCTGTTGGGTCCTCAGCTGCAATCTCGTCAGCACTGTCTATACCTCTGTCAAGCAACTCTGTTGGGTCCTCAGCTGCAATCTCTTCAGCACTGTCTATACCTCTGTCAAGCAACTCTGTTGGGTCCTCAGCTGCAATCTCTTCAGCACTGTCTGTGCCTCTGTCAAGCAACTCTGTTGGGTCCTCAGCTGCAATCTCTTCAGCACTGTCTATGCCTCTGTCAAGCAACTCTGTTGGGTCCTCAGCTGCAATCTCTTCAGCACTGTCTCTGCCTCTGTCAAGCAACTCTGTTGGGTCAGCTGCAATCTCTTCAGCACTGTCTATACCTCTGTCAAGCAACTCTGTTGGGTCCTCAGCTGCAATCTCTTCAGCACTGTCTATGCCTCTGTCAAGAAACTCTGTTGGGTCCTCAGCTGCAATCTCTTCAGCACTGTCTATACCTCTGTCAAGCAACTCTGTTGGGTCAGCTGCAATCTCTTCAGCACTGTCTATACCTCTGTCAAGCAACTCTGTTGGGTCCTCAGCTGCAATCTCTTCAGCACTGTCTATGCCTCTGTCAAGAAACTCTGTTGGGTTCTCAGCTGCACTCTCTTCAGCACTGTCTATACCTCTGTCAAGCAACTCTGTTGGGTTCTCAGCTGCACTCTCTTCAGCACTGTCTATGCCTCTGTCAAGCAACTCTGTTGGGTCCTCAGCTGCACTCTCTTCAGCACTGTCTATACCTCTGTCAAGCAACTCTGTTGGGTCCTCAGCTGCAATCTCTTCAGCACTGTCTATACCTCTGTCAAGCAACTCTGTTGGGTCAGCTGCAATCTCTTCAGCACTGTCTATACCTTTGTCAAGCAACTCTGTTGGGTCCTCAGCTGCAATCTCTTCAGCACTGTCTATACCTCTGTCAAGCAACTCTGTTGGGTCAGCTGCAATCTCTTCAGCACTGTCTATACCTCTGTCAAGCAACTCTGTTGGGTCCTCAGCTGCAATCTCTTCAGCACTGTCTATGCCTCTGTCAAGAAACTCTGTTGGGTTCTCAGCTGCACTCTCTTCAGCACTGTCTATACCTCTGTCAAGCAACTCTGTTGGGTCCTCAGCTGCACTCTCTTCAGCACTGTCTATACCTCTGTCAAGCAACTCTGTTGGGTTCTCAGCTGCACTCTCTTCAGCACTGTCTATGCCTCTGTCAAGCAACTCTGTTGGGTCCTCAGCTGCACTCTCTTCAGCACTGTCTATACCTCTGTCAAGCAACTCTGTTGGGTTCTCAGCTGCACTCTCTTCAGCACTGTCTATGCCTCTGTCAAGCAACTCTGTTGGGTCCTCAGCTGCACTCTCTTCAGCACTGTCTATGCCTCTGTCAAGCAACTCTGTTGGGTCCTCAGCTGCACTCTCTTCAGCACTGTCTATACCTCTGTCAAGCAACTCTGTTGGGTCCTCAGCTGCAATCTCTTCAGCACTGTCTATACCTCTGTCAAGCAACTCTGTTGGGTCAGCTGCAATCTCTTCAGCACTGTCTATACCTCTGTCAAGCAACTCTGTTGGGTCCTCAGCTGCAATCTCTTCAGCACTGTCTGTGCCTCTGTCAAGCAACTCTGTTGGGTCAGCTGCAATCTCTTCAGCACTGTCTCTGCCTCTGTCAAGCAACTCTGTTGGGTCCTCAGCTGCAATCTCTTCAGCACTGTCTCTGCCTCTGTCAAGCAACTCTGTTGGGTCAGCTGCAATCTCTTCAGCACTGTCTGTGCCTCTGTCAAGCAACTCTGTTGGGTCCTCAGCTGCAATCTCTTCAGCACTGTCTATACCTCTGTCAAGCAACTCTGTTGGGTCCTCAGCTGCAATCTCTTCAGCACTGTCTCTGCCTCTGTCAAGCAACTCTGTTGGGTCAGCTGCAATCTCTTCAGCACTGTCTATACCTTTGTCAAGCAACTCTGTTGGGTCCTCAGCTGCAATCTCTTCAGCACTGTCTCTGCCTCTGTCAAGCAACTCTGTTGGGTCCTCAGCTGCACTCTCTTCAGCACTGTCTATGCCTCTGTCAAGCAACTCTGTTGGGTCCTCAGCTGCAATCTCTTCAGCACAGTCTATACCTCTGTCAAGCAACTCTGTTGGGTCCTCAGCTGCACTCTCTTCAGCACCGTCTATACCTCTGTCAAGCAACTCTGTTGGGTCCTCAGCTGCAATCTCTTCAGCACTGTCTATGCCTCTGTCAAGCAGCTCTGTTGGGTCCTCAGCTGCAATCCCTTCAGCACCGTCTATACCTCTGTCAAGCAACTCTGTTGGGTCCTCAGCTGCACTCTCTTCAGCACTGTCTATGCCTCTGTCAAGCAGCTCTGTTGGGTCCTCAGCTGCAATCCCTTCAGCACTGTCTATACCTCTGTCAAGCAACTCTGTTGGGTCCTCAGCTGCAATCTCTTCAGCACTGTCTATACCTCTGTCAAGCAACTCTGTTGGGTCCTCAGCTGCAATCTCTTCAGCACTGTCTCTGCCTCTGTCAAGCAACTCTGTTGGGTCCTCAGCTGCAATCTCTTCAGCACTGTCTCTGCCTCTGTCAAGCAACTCTGTTGGGTCCTCAGCTGCAATCTCTTCAGCACTGTCTATGCCTCTGTCAAGCAGCTCTGTTGGGTCCTCAGCTGCAATCCCTTCAGCACTGTCTATACCTCTGTCAAGCAACTCTGTTGGGTCCTCAGCTGCAATCTCTTCAGCACTGTCTATACCTCTGTCAAGCAACTCTGTTGGGTCCTCAGCTGCACTCTCTTCAGCACCGTCTATACCTCTGTCAAGCAACTCTGTTGGGTCCTCAGCTGCAATCTCTTCAGCACTGTCTATGCCTCTGTCAAGCAGCTCTGTTGGGTCCTCAGCTGCACTCTCTTCAGCACTGTCTATACCTCTGTCAAGCAGCTCTGTTGGGTCCTCAGCTGCACTCTCTTCAGCACTGTCTATACCTCTGTCAAGCAGCTCTGTTGGGTCCTCAGCTGCAATCCCTTCAGCACTGTCTATACCTCTGTCAATCAACTCTGTTGGGTCCACAGCTGCACTCTCTTCAGCACTGTCTGTGCCTCTGTCAAGCAACTCTGTTGGGTCCTCAGCTGCAATCTGTTCAGCACTGTCTGTGCCTCTGTCAAGCAACTCTGTTGGGTCCTCAGCTGCAATCTCTTCAGCACTGTCTATACCTCTGTCAAGCAACTCTGTTGGGTCAGCTGCAATCTCTTCAGCACTGTCTATACCTTTGTCAAGCAACTCTGTTGGGTCCTCAGCTGCAATCTCTTCAGCACTGTCTATACCTCTGTCAAGCAACTCTGTTGGGTCCTCAGCTGCAATCTCTTCAGCACTGTCTGTGCCTCTGTCAAGCAACTCTGTTGGGTCCTCAGCTGCAATCTCTTCAGCACTGTCTATACCTCTGTCAAGCAACTCTGTTGGGTCCTCAGCTGCAATCACTTCAGCACCATCTATACCTCTGTCAAGCAACTCTGTTGGGTCCTCAGCTGCACTCTCTTCAGCACTGTCTGTGCCTCTGTCAAGCAACTCTGTTGGGTCAGCTGCAATCTCTTCAGCACTGTCTATACCTCTGTCAAGCAACTCTGTTGGGTCCTCAGCTGCAATCTCTTCAGCACTGTGTATACCTCTGTCAAGCAACTCTGTTGGGTCCTCAGCTGCAATCACTTCAGCACCATCTATACCTCTGTCAAGCAACTCTGTTGGGTCCTCAGCTGCACTCTCTTCAGCACTGTCTGTACCTCTGTCAAGCAACTCTGTTGGGTCCTCAGCTGCAATCTGTTCAGCACTGTCTGTGCCTCTGTCAAGCAACTCTGTTGGGTCCTCAGCTGCAATCTCTTCAGCACTGTCTATACCTCTGTCAAGCAACTCTGTTGGGTCAGCTGCAATCTCTTCAGCACTGTCTATACCTTTGTCAAGCAACTCTGTTGGGTCCTCAGCTGCAATCTCTTCAGCACTGTCTATACCTCTGTCAAGCAACTCTGTTGGGTCCTCAGCTGCAATCTCTTCAGCACTGTCTATACCTCTGTCAAGCAACTCTGTTGGGTCCTCAGCTGCAATCACTTCAGCACCATCTATACCTCTGTCAAGCAACTCTGTTGGGTCCTCAGCTGCAATCTCTTCAGCACTGTCTGTGCCTCTGTCAAGCAACTCTGTTGGGTCCTCAGCTGCAATCTCTTCAGCACTGTCTCTGCCTCTGTCAAGCGACTCTGTTGGGTCCTCAGCTGCAATCTCTTCAGCACTGTCTGTGCCTCTGTCAAGCAACTCTGTTGGGTCCTCAGCTGCAATCTCTTCAGCACTGTCTCTGCCTCTGTCAAGCGACTCTGTTGGGTCCTCAGCTGCAATCTCTTCAGCACTGTCTGTGCCTCTGTCAAGCAACTCTGTTGGGTCCTCAGCTGCAATCTCTTCAGCACTGTCTATACCTCTGTCAAGCAACTCTGTTGGGTCCTCAGCTGCAATCTCTTCAGCACTGTCTATACCTCTGTCAAGCAACTCTGTTGGGTCCTCAGCTGCAATCTCTTCAGCACTGTCTATACCTCTGTCAAGCAACTCTGTTGGGTCCTCAGCTGCAATCTCTTCAGCACTGTCTGTGCCTCTGTCAAGCAACTCTGTTGGGTCCTCAGCTGCAATCTCTTCAGCACTGTCTATTCCTCTGTCAAGCAACTCTGTTGGGTCCTCAGCTGCACTCTCTTCAGCACTGTCTATACCTCTGTCAAGCAACTCTGTTGGGTCAGCTGCACTCTCTTCAGCACTGTCTATACCTCTGTCAAGCAACTCTGTTGGGTCCTCAGCTGCACTCTCTTCAGCACTGTCAATACCTCTGTCAAGCAACTCTGTTGGGTCCTCAGCTGCAATCTCTTCAGCACTGTCAATACCTCTGTCAAGCAACTCTGTTGGGTCCTCAGCTGCAATCTCTTCAGCACTGTCTATACCTCTGTCAAGCAACTCTGTTGGGTCCTCAGCTGCAATCTCTTCAGCACTGTCTATACCTCTGTCAAGCAACTCTGTTGGGTCCTCAGCTGCAATCTCTTCAGCACTGTCTCTGCCTCTGTTAAGCAACTCTGTTGGGTCCTCAGCTGCACTCTCTTCAGCAATGTCTCTGCCTCTGTCAAGCAACTCTGTTGGGTCCTCAGCTGCAATCTCGTCAGCACTGTCTATACCTCTGTCAAGCAACTCTGTTGGGTCCTCAGCTGCAATCTCTTCAGCACTGTCTATACCTCTGTCAAGCAACTCTGTTGGGTCCTCAGCTGCAATCTCTTCAGCACTGTCTGTGCCTCTGTCAAGCAACTCTGTTGGGTCCTCAGCTGCAATCTCTTCAGCACTGTCTATGCCTCTGTCAAGCAACTCTGTTGGGTCCTCAGCTGCAATCTCTTCAGCACTGTCTCTGCCTCTGTCAAGCAACTCTGTTGGGTCAGCTGCAATCTCTTCAGCACTGTCTATACCTCTGTCAAGCAACTCTGTTGGGTCCTCAGCTGCAATCTCTTCAGCACTGTCTATGCCTCTGTCAAGAAACTCTGTTGGGTCCTCAGCTGCAATCTCTTCAGCACTGTCTATACCTCTGTCAAGCAACTCTGTTGGGTCAGCTGCAATCTCTTCAGCACTGTCTATACCTCTGTCAAGCAACTCTGTTGGGTCCTCAGCTGCAATCTCTTCAGCACTGTCTATGCCTCTGTCAAGAAACTCTGTTGGGTTCTCAGCTGCACTCTCTTCAGCACTGTCTATACCTCTGTCAAGCAACTCTGTTGGGTCCTCAGCTGCACTCTCTTCAGCACTGTCTATACCTCTGTCAAGCAACTCTGTTGGGTTCTCAGCTGCACTCTCTTCAGCACTGTCTATGCCTCTGTCAAGCAACTCTGTTGGGTCCTCAGCTGCACTCTCTTCAGCACTGTCTATACCTCTGTCAAGCAACTCTGTTGGGTCCTCAGCTGCAATCTCTTCAGCACTGTCTATACCTCTGTCAAGCAACTCTGTTGGGTCAGCTGCAATCTCTTCAGCACTGTCTATACCTTTGTCAAGCAACTCTGTTGGGTCCTCAGCTGCAATCTCTTCAGCACTGTCTATACCTCTGTCAAGCAACTCTGTTGGGTCAGCTGCAATCTCTTCAGCACTGTCTATACCTCTGTCAAGCAACTCTGTTGGGTCCTCAGCTGCAATCTCTTCAGCACTGTCTATGCCTCTGTCAAGAAACTCTGTTGGGTTCTCAGCTGCACTCTCTTCAGCACTGTCTATACCTCTGTCAAGCAACTCTGTTGGGTCCTCAGCTGCACTCTCTTCAGCACTGTCTATACCTCTGTCAAGCAACTCTGTTGGGTTCTCAGCTGCACTCTCTTCAGCACTGTCTATGCCTCTGTCAAGCAACTCTGTTGGGTCCTCAGCTGCACTCTCTTCAGCACTGTCTATACCTCTGTCAAGCAACTCTGTTGGGTCCTCAGCTGCAATCTCTTCAGCACTGTCTATACCTCTGTCAAGCAACTCTGTTGGGTCAGCTGCAATCTCTTCAGCACTGTCTATACCTCTGTCAAGCAACTCTGTTGGGTCCTCAGCTGCAATCTCTTCAGCACTGTCTGTGCCTCTGTCAAGCAACTCTGTTGGGTCAGCTGCAATCTCTTCAGCACTGTCTCTGCCTCTGTCAAGCAACTCTGTTGGGTCCTCAGCTGCAATCTCTTCAGCACTGTCTCTGCCTCTGTCAAGCAACTCTGTTGGGTCAGCTGCAATCTCTTCAGCACTGTCTGTGCCTCTGTCAAGCAACTCTGTTGGGTCCTCAGCTGCAATCTCTTCAGCACTGTCTATACCTCTGTCAAGCAACTCTGTTGGGTCCTCAGCTGCAATCTCTTCAGCACTGTCTCTGCCTCTGTCAAGCAACTCTGTTGGGTCAGCTGCAATCTCTTCAGCACTGTCTATACCTTTGTCAAGCAACTCTGTTGGGTCCTCAGCTGCAATCTCTTCAGCACTGTCTCTGCCTCTGTCAAGCAACTCTGTTGGGTCCTCAGCTGCACTCTCTTCAGCACTGTCTATGCCTCTGTCAAGCAACTCTGTTGGGTCCTCAGCTGCAATCTCTTCAGCACAGTCTATACCTCTGTCAAGCAACTCTGTTGGGTCCTCAGCTGCACTCTCTTCAGCACCGTCTATACCTCTGTCAAGCAACTCTGTTGGGTCCTCAGCTGCAATCTCTTCAGCACTGTCTATGCCTCTGTCAAGCAGCTCTGTTGGGTCCTCAGCTGCAATCCCTTCAGCACCGTCTATACCTCTGTCAAGCAACTCTGTTGGGTCCTCAGCTGCACTCTCCTCAGCACTGTCTATGCCTCTGTCAAGCAGCTCTGTTGGGTCCTCAGCTGCAATCCCTTCAGCACTGTCTATACCTCTGTCAAGCAACTCTGTTGGGTCCTCAGCTGCAATCTCTTCAGCACTGTCTATACCTCTGTCAAGCAACTCTGTTGGGTCCTCAGCTGCAATCTCTTCAGCACTGTCTCTGCCTCTGTCAAGCAACTCTGTTGGGTCCTCAGCTGCAATCTCTTCAGCACTGTCTCTGCCTCTGTCAAGCAACTCTGTTGGGTCCTCAGCTGCAATCTCTTCAGCACTGTCTATGCCTCTGTCAAGCAGCTCTGTTGGGTCCTCAGCTGCAATCCCTTCAGCACTGTCTATACCTCTGTCAAGCAACTCTGTTGGGTCCTCAGCTGCAATCTCTTCAGCACTGTCTATACCTCTGTCAAGCAACTCTGTTGGGTCCTCAGCTGCACTCTCTTCAGCACCGTCTATACCTCTGTCAAGCAACTCTGTTGGGTCCTCAGCTGCAATCTCTTCAGCACTGTCTATGCCTCTGTCAAGCAGCTCTGTTGGGTCCTCAGCTGCACTCTCTTCAGCACTGTCTATACCTCTGTCAAGCAGCTCTGTTGGGTCCTCAGCTGCACTCTCTTCAGCACTGTCTATACCTCTGTCAAGCAGCTCTGTTGGGTCCTCAGCTGCAATCCCTTCAGCACTGTCTATACCTCTGTCAATCAACTCTGTTGGGTCCACAGCTGCACTCTCTTCAGCACTGTCTGTGCCTCTGTCAAGCAACTCTGTTGGGTCCTCAGCTGCAATCTCTTCAGCACTGTCTGTGCCTCTGTCAAGCAACTCTGTTGGGTCCTCAGCTGCAATCTGTTCAGCACTGTCTGTGCCTCTGTCAAGCAACTCTGTTGGGTCCTCAGCTGCAATCTCTTCAGCACTGTCTATACCTCTGTCAAGCAACTCTGTTGGGTCAGCTGCAATCTCTTCAGCACTGTCTATACCTTTGTCAAGCAACTCTGTTGGGTCCTCAGCTGCAATCTCTTCAGCACTGTCTATACCTCTGTCAAGCAACTCTGTTGGGTCCTCAGCTGCAATCTCTTCAGCACTGTCTGTGCCTCTGTCAAGCAACTCTGTTGGGTCCTCAGCTGCAATCTCTTCAGCACTGTCTATACCTCTGTCAAGCAACTCTGTTGGGTCCTCAGCTGCAATCACTTCAGCACCATCTATACCTCTGTCAAGCAACTCTGTTGGGTCCTCAGCTGCACTCTCTTCAGCACTGTCTGTGCCTCTGTCAAGCAACTCTGTTGGGTCAGCTGCAATCTCTTCAGCACTGTCTATACCTCTGTCAAGCAACTCTGTTGGGTCCTCAGCTGCAATCTCTTCAGCACTGTGTATACCTCTGTCAAGCAACTCTGTTGGGTCCTCAGCTGCAATCACTTCAGCACCATCTATACCTCTGTCAAGCAACTCTGTTGGGTCCTCAGCTGCAATCTCTTCAGCACTGTCTATACCTCTGTCAAGCAACTCTGTTGGGTCCTCAGCTGCAATCTGTTCAGCACTGTCTGTGCCTCTGTCAAGCAACTCTGTTGGGTCCTCAGCTGCAATCTCTTCAGCACTGTCTATACCTCTGTCAAGCAACTCTGTTGGGTCAGCTGCAATCTCTTCAGCACTGTCTATACCTTTGTCAAGCAACTCTGTTGGGTCCTCAGCTGCAATCTCTTCAGCACTGTCTATACCTCTGTCAAGCAACTCTGTTGGGTCCTCAGCTGCAATCTCTTCAGCACTGTCTATACCTCTGTCAAGCAACTCTGTTGGGTCCTCAGCTGCAATCACTTCAGCACCATCTATACCTCTGTCAAGCAACTCTGTTGGGTCCTCAGCTGCAATCTCTTCAGCACTGTCTGTGCCTCTGTCAAGCAACTCTGTTGGGTCCTCAGCTGCAATCTCTTCAGCACTGTCTCTGCCTCTGTCAAGCGACTCTGTTGGGTCCTCAGCTGCAATCTCTTCAGCACTGTCTGTGCCTCTGTCAAGCAACTCTGTTGGGTCCTCAGCTGCAATCTCTTCAGCACTGTCTCTGCCTCTGTCAAGCGACTCTGTTGGGTCCTCAGCTGCAATCTCTTCAGCACTGTCTGTGCCTCTGTCAAGCAACTCTGTTGGGTCCTCAGCTGCACTCTCTTCAGCACTGTCTGTACCTCTGTCAAGCAACTCTGTTGGGTCCTCAGCTGCAATCTCTTCAGCACTGTCTCTGCCTCTGTCAAGCGACTCTGTTGGGTCCTCAGCTGCAATCTCTTCAGCACTGTCTGTGCCTCTGTCAAGCAACTCTGTTGGGTCCTCAGCTGCAATCTCTTCAGCACTGTCTCTGCCTCTGTCAAGCGACTCTGTTGGGTCCTCAGCTGCAATCTCTTCAGCACTGTCTCTGCCTCTGTCAAGCGACTCTGTTGGGTCCTCAGCTGCAATCTCTTCAGCACTGTCTGTGCCTCTGTCAAGCAACTCTGTTGGGTCCTCAGCTGCAATCTCTTCAGCACTGTCTATGCCTCTGTCAAGCAACTCTGTTGGGTCCTCAGCTGCAATCTCTTCAGCACTGTCTCTGCCTCTGTCAAGCAACTCTGTTGGGTCAGCTGCAATCTCTTCAGCACTGTCTATACCTCTGTCAAGCAACTCTGTTGGGTCCTCAGCTGCAATCTCTTCAGCACTGTCTCTGCCTCTGTCAAGCAACTCTGTTGGGTCCTCAGCTGCAATCTCTTCAGCACTGTCTCTGCCTCTGTCAAGCAACTCTGTTGGGTCCTCAGCTGCAATCTCTTCAGCACTGTCTCTGCCTCTGTCAAGCAACTCTGTTGGGTCAGCTGCAATCTCTTCAGCACTGTCTATACCTCTGTCAAGCAACTCTGTTGGGTCCTCAGCTGCAATCTCTTCAGCACTGTCTATACCTCTGTCAAGCAACTCTGTTGGGTCCTCAGCTGCAATCTCTTCAGCACTGTCTATGCCTCTGTCAAGCAACTCTGTTGGGTCCTCAGCTGCAATCTCTTCAGCACTGTCTATACCTTTGTCAAGCAACTCTGTTGGGTCCTCAGCTGCAATCTGTTCAGCACTGTCTCTGCCTCTGTCAAGCAACTCTGTTGGGTCAGCTGCAATCTCTTCAGCACTGTCTATACCTTTGTCAAGCAACTCTGTTGGGTCCTCAGCTGCAATCTCTTCAGCACTGTCTCTGCCTCTGTCAAGCAACTCTGTTGGGTCCTCAGCTGCAATCTCTTCAGCACTGTCTCTGCCTCTGTCAAGCAACTCTGTTGGGTCCTCAGCTGCAATCTCTTCAGCACTGTCTCTGCCTCTGTCAAGCAACTCTGTTGGGTCCTCAGCTGCACTCTCTTCAGCAATGTCTCTGCCTCTGTCAAGCAACTCTGTTGGGTCCTCAGCTGCAATCTCGTCAGCACTGTCTATACCTCTGTCAAGCAACTCTGTTGGGTCCTCAGCTGCAATCTCTTCAGCACTGTCTATACCTCTGTCAAGCAACTCTGTTGGGTCCTCAGCTGCAATCTCTTCAGCACTGTCTGTGCCTCTGTCAAGCAACTCTGTTGGGTCCTCAGCTGCAATCTCTTCAGCACTGTCTATTCCTCTGTCAAGCAACTCTGTTGGGTCCTCAGCTGCACTCTCTTCAGCACTGTCTATACCTCTGTCAAGCAACTCTGTTGGGTCAGCTGCACTCTCTTCAGCACTGTCTATACCTCTGTCAAGCAACTCTGTTGGGTCCTCAGCTGCACTCTCTTCAGCACTGTCAATACCTCTGTCAAGCAACTCTGTTGGGTCCTCAGCTGCAATCTCTTCAGCACTGTCAATACCTCTGTCAAGCAACTCTGTTGGGTCCTCAGCTGCAATCTCTTCAGCACTGTCTATACCTCTGTCAAGCAACTCTGTTGGGTCCTCAGCTGCAATCTCTTCAGCACTGTCTATACCTCTGTCAAGCAACTCTGTTGGGTCCTCAGCTGCAATCTCTTCAGCACTGTCTCTGCCTCTGTTAAGCAACTCTGTTGGGTCCTCAGCTGCACTCTCTTCAGCAATGTCTCTGCCTCTGTCAAGCAACTCTGTTGGGTCCTCAGCTGCAATCTCGTCAGCACTGTCTATACCTCTGTCAAGCAACTCTGTTGGGTCCTCAGCTGCAATCTCTTCAGCACTGTCTATACCTCTGTCAAGCAACTCTGTTGGGTCCTCAGCTGCAATCTCTTCAGCACTGTCTGTGCCTCTGTCAAGCAACTCTGTTGGGTCCTCAGCTGCAATCTCTTCAGCACTGTCTATGCCTCTGTCAAGCAACTCTGTTGGGTCCTCAGCTGCAATCTCTTCAGCACTGTCTCTGCCTCTGTCAAGCAACTCTGTTGGGTCAGCTGCAATCTCTTCAGCACTGTCTATACCTCTGTCAAGCAACTCTGTTGGGTCCTCAGCTGCAATCTCTTCAGCACTGTCTATGCCTCTGTCAAGAAACTCTGTTGGGTCCTCAGCTGCAATCTCTTCAGCACTGTCTATACCTCTGTCAAGCAACTCTGTTGGGTCAGCTGCAATCTCTTCAGCACTGTCTATACCTCTGTCAAGCAACTCTGTTGGGTCCTCAGCTGCAATCTCTTCAGCACTGTCTATGCCTCTGTCAAGAAACTCTGTTGGGTTCTCAGCTGCACTCTCTTCAGCACTGTCTATACCTCTGTCAAGCAACTCTGTTGGGTCCTCAGCTGCACTCTCTTCAGCACTGTCTATACCTCTGTCAAGCAACTCTGTTGGGTTCTCAGCTGCACTCTCTTCAGCACTGTCTATGCCTCTGTCAAGCAACTCTGTTGGGTCCTCAGCTGCACTCTCTTCAGCACTGTCTATACCTCTGTCAAGCAACTCTGTTGGGTCCTCAGCTGCAATCTCTTCAGCACTGTCTATACCTCTGTCAAGCAACTCTGTTGGGTCAGCTGCAATCTCTTCAGCACTGTCTATACCTTTGTCAAGCAACTCTGTTGGGTCCTCAGCTGCAATCTCTTCAGCACTGTCTATACCTCTGTCAAGCAACTCTGTTGGGTCAGCTGCAATCTCTTCAGCACTGTCTATACCTCTGTCAAGCAACTCTGTTGGGTCCTCAGCTGCAATCTCTTCAGCACTGTCTATGCCTCTGTCAAGAAACTCTGTTGGGTTCTCAGCTGCACTCTCTTCAGCACTGTCTATACCTCTGTCAAGCAACTCTGTTGGGTCCTCAGCTGCACTCTCTTCAGCACTGTCTATACCTCTGTCAAGCAACTCTGTTGGGTTCTCAGCTGCACTCTCTTCAGCACTGTCTATGCCTCTGTCAAGCAACTCTGTTGGGTCCTCAGCTGCACTCTCTTCAGCACTG
The DNA here is from genome assembly GCF_048418815.1 of Hemitrygon akajei. NCBI lineage: Eukaryota > Metazoa > Chordata > Chondrichthyes > Myliobatiformes > Dasyatidae > Hemitrygon > Hemitrygon akajei. Next base: position 73,592,655 of record NC_133142.1, on the reverse strand, counting down.
TCTATACCTCTGTCAAGCAACTCTGTTGGGTCCTCAGCTGCAATCTCTTCAGCACTGTCTATACCTCTGTCAAGCAACTCTGTTGGGTCAGCTGCAATCTCTTCAGCACTGTCTATACCTCTGTCAAGCAACTCTGTTGGGTCCTCAGCTGCAATCTCTTCAGCACTGTCTGTGCCTCTGTCAAGCAACTCTGTTGGGTCAGCTGCAATCTCTTCAGCACTGTCTCTGCCTCTGTCAAGCAACTCTGTTGGGTCCTCAGCTGCAATCTCTTCAGCACTGTCTCTGCCTCTGTCAAGCAACTCTGTTGGGTCAGCTGCAATCTCTTCAGCACTGTCTGTGCCTCTGTCAAGCAACTCTGTTGGGTCCTCAGCTGCAATCTCTTCAGCACTGTCTATACCTCTGTCAAGCAACTCTGTTGGGTCCTCAGCTGCAATCTCTTCAGCACTGTCTCTGCCTCTGTCAAGCAACTCTGTTGGGTCAGCTGCAATCTCTTCAGCACTGTCTATACCTTTGTCAAGCAACTCTGTTGGGTCCTCAGCTGCAATCTCTTCAGCACTGTCTCTGCCTCTGTCAAGCAACTCTGTTGGGTCCTCAGCTGCACTCTCTTCAGCACTGTCTATGCCTCTGTCAAGCAACTCTGTTGGGTCCTCAGCTGCAATCTCTTCAGCACAGTCTATACCTCTGTCAAGCAACTCTGTTGGGTCCTCAGCTGCACTCTCTTCAGCACCGTCTATACCTCTGTCAAGCAACTCTGTTGGGTCCTCAGCTGCAATCTCTTCAGCACTGTCTATGCCTCTGTCAAGCAGCTCTGTTGGGTCCTCAGCTGCAATCCCTTCAGCACCGTCTATACCTCTGTCAAGCAACTCTGTTGGGTCCTCAGCTGCACTCTCTTCAGCACTGTCTATGCCTCTGTCAAGCAGCTCTGTTGGGTCCTCAGCTGCAATCCCTTCAGCACTGTCTATACCTCTGTCAAGCAACTCTGTTGGGTCCTCAGCTGCAATCTCTTCAGCACTGTCTATACCTCTGTCAAGCAACTCTGTTGGGTCCTCAGCTGCAATCTCTTCAGCACTGTCTCTGCCTCTGTCAAGCAACTCTGTTGGGTCCTCAGCTGCAATCTCTTCAGCACTGTCTCTGCCTCTGTCAAGCAACTCTGTTGGGTCCTCAGCTGCAATCTCTTCAGCACTGTCTATGCCTCTGTCAAGCAGCTCTGTTGGGTCCTCAGCTGCAATCCCTTCAGCACTGTCTATACCTCTGTCAAGCAACTCTGTTGGGTCCTCAGCTGCAATCTCTTCAGCACTGTCTATACCTCTGTCAAGCAACTCTGTTGGGTCCTCAGCTGCACTCTCTTCAGCACCGTCTATACCTCTGTCAAGCAACTCTGTTGGGTCCTCAGCTGCAATCTCTTCAGCACTGTCTATGCCTCTGTCAAGCAGCTCTGTTGGGTCCTCAGCTGCACTCTCTTCAGCACTGTCTATACCTCTGTCAAGCAGCTCTGTTGGGTCCTCAGCTGCACTCTCTTCAGCACTGTCTATACCTCTGTCAAGCAGCTCTGTTGGGTCCTCAGCTGCAATCCCTTCAGCACTGTCTATACCTCTGTCAATCAACTCTGTTGGGTCCACAGCTGCACTCTCTTCAGCACTGTCTGTGCCTCTGTCAAGCAACTCTGTTGGGTCCTCAGCTGCAATCTCTTCAGCACTGTCTGTGCCTCTGTCAAGCAACTCTGTTGGGTCCTCAGCTGCAATCTGTTCAGCACTGTCTGTGCCTCTGTCAAGCAACTCTGTTGGGTCCTCAGCTGCAATCTCTTCAGCACTGTCTATACCTCTGTCAAGCAACTCTGTTGGGTCAGCTGCAATCTCTTCAGCACTGTCTATACCTTTGTCAAGCAACTCTGTTGGGTCCTCAGCTGCAATCTCTTCAGCACTGTCTATACCTCTGTCAAGCAACTCTGTTGGGTCCTCAGCTGCAATCTCTTCAGCACTGTCTGTGCCTCTGTCAAGCAACTCTGTTGGGTCCTCAGCTGCAATCTCTTCAGCACTGTCTATACCTCTGTCAAGCAACTCTGTTGGGTCCTCAGCTGCAATCACTTCAGCACCATCTATACCTCTGTCAAGCAACTCTGTTGGGTCCTCAGCTGCACTCTCTTCAGCACTGTCTGTGCCTCTGTCAAGCAACTCTGTTGGGTCAGCTGCAATCTCTTCAGCACTGTCTATACCTCTGTCAAGCAACTCTGTTGGGTCCTCAGCTGCAATCTCTTCAGCACTGTGTATACCTCTGTCAAGCAACTCTGTTGGGTCCTCAGCTGCAATCACTTCAGCACCATCTATACCTCTGTCAAGCAACTCTGTTGGGTCCTCAGCTGCAATCTCTTCAGCACTGTCTATACCTCTGTCAAGCAACTCTGTTGGGTCCTCAGCTGCAATCTGTTCAGCACTGTCTGTGCCTCTGTCAAGCAACTCTGTTGGGTCCTCAGCTGCAATCTCTTCAGCACTGTCTATACCTCTGTCAAGCAACTCTGTTGGGTCAGCTGCAATCTCTTCAGCACTGTCTATACCTTTGTCAAGCAACTCTGTTGGGTCCTCAGCTGCAATCTCTTCAGCACTGTCTATACCTCTGTCAAGCAACTCTGTTGGGTCCTCAGCTGCAATCTCTTCAGCACTGTCTATACCTCTGTCAAGCAACTCTGTTGGGTCCTCAGCTGCAATCACTTCAGCACCATCTATACCTCTGTCAAGCAACTCTGTTGGGTCCTCAGCTGCAATCTCTTCAGCACTGTCTGTGCCTCTGTCAAGCAACTCTGTTGGGTCCTCAGCTGCAATCTCTTCAGCACTGTCTCTGCCTCTGTCAAGCGACTCTGTTGGGTCCTCAGCTGCAATCTCTTCAGCACTGTCTGTGCCTCTGTCAAGCAACTCTGTTGGGTCCTCAGCTGCAATCTCTTCAGCACTGTCTCTGCCTCTGTCAAGCGACTCTGTTGGGTCCTCAGCTGCAATCTCTTCAGCACTGTCTGTGCCTCTGTCAAGCAACTCTGTTGGGTCCTCAGCTGCACTCTCTTCAGCACTGTCTGTACCTCTGTCAAGCAACTCTGTTGGGTCCTCAGCTGCAATCTCTTCAGCACTGTCTCTGCCTCTGTCAAGCGACTCTGTTGGGTCCTCAGCTGCAATCTCTTCAGCACTGTCTGTGCCTCTGTCAAGCAACTCTGTTGGGTCCTCAGCTGCAATCTCTTCAGCACTGTCTCTGCCTCTGTCAAGCGACTCTGTTGGGTCCTCAGCTGCAATCTCTTCAGCACTGTCTCTGCCTCTGTCAAGCGACTCTGTTGGGTCCTCAGCTGCAATCTCTTCAGCACTGTCTGTGCCTCTGTCAAGCAACTCTGTTGGGTCCTCAGCTGCAATCTCTTCAGCACTGTCTATGCCTCTGTCAAGCAACTCTGTTGGGTCCTCAGCTGCAATCTCTTCAGCACTGTCTCTGCCTCTGTCAAGCAACTCTGTTGGGTCAGCTGCAATCTCTTCAGCACTGTCTATACCTCTGTCAAGCAACTCTGTTGGGTCCTCAGCTGCAATCTCTTCAGCACTGTCTCTGCCTCTGTCAAGCAACTCTGTTGGGTCCTCAGCTGCAATCTCTTCAGCACTGTCTCTGCCTCTGTCAAGCAACTCTGTTGGGTCCTCAGCTGCAATCTCTTCAGCACTGTCTCTGCCTCTGTCAAGCAACTCTGTTGGGTCAGCTGCAATCTCTTCAGCACTGTCTATACCTCTGTCAAGCAACTCTGTTGGGTCCTCAGCTGCAATCTCTTCAGCACTGTCTATACCTCTGTCAAGCAACTCTGTTGGGTCCTCAGCTGCAATCTCTTCAGCACTGTCTATGCCTCTGTCAAGCAACTCTGTTGGGTCCTCAGCTGCAATCTCTTCAGCACTGTCTATACCTTTGTCAAGCAACTCTGTTGGGTCCTCAGCTGCAATCTGTTCAGCACTGTCTCTGCCTCTGTCAAGCAACTCTGTTGGGTCAGCTGCAATCTCTTCAGCACTGTCTATACCTTTGTCAAGCAACTCTGTTGGGTCCTCAGCTGCAATCTCTTCAGCACTGTCTCTGCCTCTGTCAAGCAACTCTGTTGGGTCCTCAGCTGCAATCTCTTCAGCACTGTCTCTGCCTCTGTCAAGCAACTCTGTTGGGTCCTCAGCTGCAATCTCTTCAGCACTGTCTCTGCCTCTGTCAAGCAACTCTGTTGGGTCCTCAGCTGCACTCTCTTCAGCACTGTCTATACCTTTGTCAAGCAACTCTGTTGGGTCCTCAGCTGCAATCTCTTCAGCACTGTCTATACCTCTGTCAAGCAACTCTGTTGGGTCCTCAGCTGCAATCTCTTCAGCACTGTCTATACCTCTGTCAAGCAACTCTGTTGGGTCCTCAGCTGCAATCTGTTCAGCACTGTCTCTGCCTCTGTCAAGCAACTCTGTTGGGTCAGCTGCAATCTCTTCAGCACTGTCTATACCTTTGTCAAGCAACTCTGTTGGGTCCTCAGCTGCAATCTCTTCAGCACTGTCTCTGCCTCTGTCAAGCAACTCTGTTGGGTCCTCAGCTGCAATCTCTTCAGCACTGTCTCTGCCTCTGTCAAGCAACTCTGTTGGGTCCACAGCTGCACTCTCTTCAGCACTGTCTATGCCTCTGTCAAGCAACTCTGTTGGGTCCTCAGCTGCAATCCCTTCAGCACTGTCTATACCTCTGTCAAGCAACTCTGTTGGGTCAGCTGCAATCTCTTCAGCACTGTCTATACCTCTGTCAAGCAACTCTGTTGGGTCCTCAGCTGCAATCTCTTCAGCACTGTCTGTGCCTCTGTCAAGCGACTCTGTTGGGTCCTCAGCTGCAATCTCTTCAGCACTGTCTCTGCCTCTGTCAAGCAACTCTGTTGGGTCCTCAGCTGCAATCTCTTCAGCACTGTCTGTGCCTCTGTCAAGCAACTCTGTTGGGTTCTCAGCTGCAATCTCTTCAGCACTGTCTGTACCTCTGTCAAGCAACTCTGTTGGGTCCTCAGCTGCAATCTCTTCAGCACTGTCTATACATCTGTCAAGCAACTCTGTTGGGTCCTCAGCTGCAATCTCTTCAGCACTGTCTATGCCTCTGTCAAGCAACTCTGTTGGGTCCTCAGCTGCAATCACTTCAGCACTGTCTCTGCCTCTGTCAAGCAACTCTGTTGGGTCCTCAGCTGCAATCTCTTCAGCACTGTCTGTACCTCTGTCAAGCAACTCTGTTGGGTCCTCAGCTGCAATCTCTTCAGCACTGTCTCTGCCTCTGTCAAGCAACTCTGTTGGGTCCTCAGCTGCAATCCCTTCAGCACTGTCTGTACCTCTGTCAAGCAACTCTGTTGGGTCCTCAGCTGCAATCTCTTCAGCACTGTCTCTGCCTCTGTCAAGCAACTCTGTTGGGTCCTCAGCTGCAATCTCTTCAGCACTGTCTATACCTCTGTCAAGCAACTCTGTTGGGTCCTCAGCTGCACTCTCTTCAGCACTGTCTGTGCCTCTGTCAAGCAACTCTGTTGGGTCCTCAGCTGCAATCTCTTCAGCACTGTCTCTGCCTCTGTCAAGCAACTCTGTTGGGTCCTCAGCTGCAATCTCTTCAGCACTGTCTATACCTCTGTCAAGCAACTCTGTTGGGTCCTCAGCTGCACTCTCTTCAGCACTGTCTGTGCCTCTGTCAAGCAACTCTGTTGGGTCCTCAGCTGCAATCTCTTCAGCACTGTCTCTGCCTCTGTCAAGCAACTCTGTTGGGTCCTCAGCTGCAATCTCTTCAGCACTGTCTGTGCCTCTGTCAAGCGACTCTGTTGGGTCCTCAGCTGCAATCTCTTCAGCACTGTCTGTACCTCTGTCAAGCAACTCTGTTGGGTCCTCAGCTGCAATCTCTTCAGCACTGTCTGTGCCTCTGTCAAGCGACTCTGTTGGGTCCTCAGCTGCAATCTCTTCAGCACTGTCTATACCTCTGTCAAGCAACTCTGTTGGGTCCTCAGCTGCAATCTCTTCAGCACTTTCTCTGCCTCTGTCAAGCAACTCTGTTGGGTCAGCTGCAATCTCTTCAGCACTGTCTATGCCTCTGTCAAGCAACTCTGTTGGGTCCTCAGCTGCAATCTCTTCAGCACTGTCTCTGCCTCTGTCAAGCAACTCTGTTGGGTCAGCTGCAATCTCTTCAGCACTGTCTATACCTCTGTCAAGCAACTCTGTTGGGTCCTCAGCTGCAATCTCTTCAGCACTGTCTATACCTCTGTCAAGCAACTCTGTTGGGTCCTCAGCTGCAATCTCTTCAGCACTGTCTGTGCCTCTGTCAAGCAACTCTGTTGGGTCCTCAGCTGCAATCTCTTCAGCACTGTCTATACCTCTGTCAAGCAACTCTGTTGGGTCCTCAGCTGCAATCTCTTCAGCACTGTCTATGCCTCTGTCAAGCAACTCTGTTGGGTCCTCAGCTGCAATCTCTTCAGCACTGTCTATACCTTTGTCAAGCAACTCTGTTGGGTCCTCAGCTGCAATCTGTTCAGCACTGTCTCTGCCTCTGTCAAGCAACTCTGTTGGGTCAGCTGCAATCTCTTCAGCACTGTCTATACCTTTGTCAAGCAACTCTGTTGGGTCCTCAGCTGCAATCTCTTCAGCACTGTCTCTGCCTCTGTCAAGCAACTCTGTTGGGTCCTCAGCTGCAATCTCTTCAGCACTGTCTCTGCCTCTGTCAAGCAACTCTGTTGGGTCCTCAGCTGCAATCTCTTCAGCACTGTCTCTGCCTCTGTTAAGCAACTCTGTTGGGTCCTCAGCTGCAATCTCTTCAGCACTGTCTCTGCCTCTGTCAAGCAACTCTGTTGGGTCCTCAGCTGCACTCTCTTCAGCACTGTCTATACCTTTGTCAAGCAACTCTGTTGGGTCCTCAGCTGCAATCTCTTCAGCACTGTCTATACCTCTGTCAAGCAACTCTGTTGGGTCCTCAGCTGCAATCTCTTCAGCACTGTCTCTGCCTCTGTCAAGCAACTCTGTTGAGTCCTCAGCTGCAATCTCTTCAGCACTGTCTCTGCCTCTGTCAAGCAACTCTGTTGGGTCCTCAGCTGCAATCTCTTCAGCACTGTCTCTGCCTCTGTCAAGCAACTCTGTTGGGTTCTCAGCTGCACTCTCTTCAGCACTGTCTATACCTCTGTTAAGCAACTCTGTTGGGTCCTCAGCTGCAATCTCTTCATCATTGTATCAGGTAAGTGCCTTTCATCTTTTTGTGCCATTCTCCATGGAGCTCTGATCTTCTTCAGTTTGTGCTTTACGTAGTCATGAATGATGCACTCTCACATAGTAACCTCCATGTCTCATGAATACCAAAACCCCGTCCTGACCAATGACAACTTCAGGACCTTTCCTTCCTGTACAGTCTGCTCTTTGTCCCCAGTCTCACCTTTGTCCTCTGTAGGGCGGACCTGTATCCTCCGTGCTCTTCGAGTTCTTTCTGAGCACTCTGCTTCAGTGAAAGCATTCCTTGGAGGATGCAGTGCTGGAATATGTTTCCCAAACCATTCACTCTTTGTAGTGCCCTCTGGAGAATGTGGCCTGTCAACCAGTACAGAGGAAAGGTTTGCATTCTGTCTGAATCCAAGCTGGTACCAGCTGTAGCCATGTACACTGTGCATGGTATTCTTCACCATAAGGGCCCAGTCCAGGGCCATGTTCCAATCACAGGCATTGCTTTTCTTTACATTCAGCATTATTTCAGTGTTTGATTGTGTCACTCCAGAAATCCATTACTCCAAGAACTGTATGCTGCTGTTGTCTTTGTTTCAATGTTAAAGTTTCGAAGTAACATTTTGTCTGCCCTATTCTTGCAGGACTTTCACTGTTTTGGTAGAATATATAACCCTTCCATCTCCAAATTTGAATGCTTTGTAACTGGATGTATCTGTGTTCACCAGTTTATGCACTTCTTTTCGGTTTAGTTTATTTGTCTCCACACACTGTGCACACACAGCAGACCCTAGAGATTCTATCATCCAAATCTCTGCATTGGATGTCTCTGCATTAGTAAGTGATTCCTTTATGAACAACGTTACATGGCACTATTCTATATCTTCAGTTAACTTGTTCAGTATGATGTGGACAGTTTTTTGCCCTGTGGTAAGTACTCTGACAGTTCAGACTCCTGCAGTACTTCTCCTGTGGATTTGTGCTGGGTAATAGTGCCTCATCTGGTCACTCTGGGAACTACACTTGCTACTCTCCTGTTTCTACTCAGTGAAGTATGCTGTTTCCTGACTCAAATGAATTCTGACTGTTGTCTTGGTGGCCTTTTCTCCAAAAATCCTCTTCAATGCATATTTCATAGATGCAAATGTAAGTTCTTTACATGCAGTTAACACTAGCAGTCTGTCCTTTATGTCTGGACACATAGTATCCAATAACTTAAAAGCTATTGTAACAACAGGAAGTTCCATTTTGTATTTAAGCATTTTGTTCAAAATCAATAATATAATTAACCAAATTTGTAGAACTGCCTCTGGAAATTTTATCTAAGTCTGAATATGCCATAAATCCACTGCCTTTATTCCTACAGAAAAATGGAATCAAGTAAATTTATTAGCTCAGTCATTCTGTCATCTTTGTTTAAGACTTCCACTGAAATTCCCATTGCAGTATCTCTTGCTGTTCCTGAAGTGACAGTACAACTGCAAGGACCAGTTTCTTCTTCTCGAGCTCAGTAACATGAGTTCATATTCCAATTTCATTTTTCCAGCTTTCATAAGGCTTGCTCTTGTTGAATGCTAGCAGGATCCTATGCTACCTAGCCGTCCTCTGCTACCAATGTTAACGTTCAGACAACAAAGACAAGATTTACTTTCTCAGATCAAGTTCAGTATACAAACCTGCTATTTTCTTATGCACATCCTCCTCTCATCTTTGTGCATATGCCCATAGCTGGGGAAGTAAACATCCCAACTAAATGCCTACATAGCTCAAAAGAACAGAACTCAACACATTATGTTGTGCTGACCTTCTTGCCTGCTCCAAGATCAATCTAACCCTTCTCTCCCATGCAGCCCTCCATTTTTCTATCATCCATGTGCCTATCTAAGAGTCTTTTAAATATCCATAATGTGTGTGCCCCCATCACCCCTGGCAGGACATCATTCTGAGAGAAAAAAGTTACCTCTGACAACCCCTCCAATCACCTTAAAATTATACCCTCTCATATTAACCATTTCTGTCCTAGGAAATAGGCCTCTTATCATCTTATCAGTGTCTCTTATCACTTTAACATACATACCTATCAAGTCACCTCTCTTCTTCCTTCACTCCAAAGAGAAAAGCCCTAGCTCACTCAAGCTTTCTTCATAAAACAGGTCTTCTAATATAAGCAGTATCCTGATAAATTTCCTCTGAACTCTCTCTAAAGCTTCCATATCCTTCTTATAATGAGGTGACCAGAACTGAACACAGTATTCCAAGTGTGGTCTAACCAGAGTTTTATAGGTCTGGTTTACTAGGATGTTACTTGGAATGGAGTGTATTGATTATAAGGCAACTTGATAGAAGTATATAGAATTATGAGAAGTACAGATAAGATAATCAGTCTTTTTGTATTGTATTTAATATTTCAGTAATATTTGAGTAATATTGTAAATCTATTGTTTGATTAAGCATTTTTTGTTTATATAATTCATTTCGGGTTATATGTAAGAACTACATGAATGACATATGTAATTGCACCACCATGTCATATGCCTCACTAAAGTCAAATGAAGTAGACCCATTTCTCTGGGATCTTGTGTTTTCCTTCTGATTAGTTTCTGGTATTACAAAATAAAACAGTGGTGCTGAGTAAGTTTTAAAACAAACACCAGGCAACTACCTGCCTGTTGAAGTGAAGCACCAATGTTTCCTTCAGAAGGGGAGAATGAGTCATTTGAGCTTTTAAAAAAGTGCAACACATGTGTCTTCAGGAAGGGAGAGAAATGTTTGAGTTTAAAAAAAGGCAGAAAACAGAATATTCACAGGTTCCTAAGCACTGAGTACTGGGTGATAATAATAATAACAAATAAATGAAAGAAGAAATGACTGGCTGTATCTGAAAGATAGATGCACTTGATTGCATAACAGATAACTGGCTGATGTATGCAGAATGAATTGAGGAGTATTTTCAAGCAAATGGAAATACCCATTGAAAAGCATGTGGCTGTTTTGCTGAGTGTAATAAATGGACAGGATACAGTTTTCTAAGGAGTTTAATTGCTCCGACTAAACCAGCCAGAGTGTGCTTTGCTGATATCATGAAGATAGTGCAGGAACATTTAAAACCAAAACCATTGTTGATTGCTGAGTGCTTTAGGTTTCATAAGTAGAATCAATAGGAAGGGGAGTCCATTTCATTGTACGTTGCTGAATTGAAGAAATTGCCTGAGCATTGTCAGTTCAGTGATGGTTTTGTTGATGTACTGAGCAATCATTTAGTTTGTGGAATACAAGCATTCAAAAATGGCTCTTAACTGAAGCACAAAGTACAATCAAAAGAGCAGTCAAAATCACTGTATCAATGGAAACAGCAGGCAGTGACGTAATTGAGTTACATTCAGGAACGGAAGTGTGCATGAACAAAACTGCAGTGTTTAAACAGAAACCTCCCTGGCCATACAAGTTGTGATACTGCTGTGGCAGGGGCTCACATGCAGCAGACTAATGTGGGTTTAAAGGTGAAACTTGCAGGAAATGCAGCAAAATAAGACACATACTGTACAAAGAGCATGTTGGGCAGACAAATAAATGGACTGCACAGGGAAGAGGAAAAGATAAAACGTCAAGTTGCAGTTTCAAAAAGAGTACTTGATCATCTCTGGCAAGAGCTTAAGATTGCATACCACTGCTGCTCTCCAACTAACCTGGCACAGTTTGAGCAATTTTGCAAGGTGGAATGGGCACATCTTGCTCCACCATGTTGTGTAAAGCTATAAGACTTACCCAAGAAGACTACCGGCTTTAATAGCTGTGACAGGTAGTTCAACTAAGTACTGAGCAGAGGGTTATCAATACATTTGAACTGCTGACATTCCAGTTCTTGAATTTTTAGTTTTCCATGCTTTACAATTTCTCCTATTTTGGGGGCTCTACTGTGAAAAAAGATCATGTGATTCACAATAAAAATTCTCAGTTAAACTAATCAAAATGTGTGTAAAAGGTTGGGGGCTGAATACTTTTCCAAGGCATTGTCACTGTCTTCGGGCCTGTGTGAGAGCATTGGGCTCTAAAGTTTTTAGAGCACTTTGACTGGTTAATTGTGGTTTATTAAGGGTTGTTAATCGTTTAGATTTCCTTGTGTTTTTCTTGAGCAAACTTGCTCTTTATAATGTGGTTTCCCGGTGCTTTCTGTTTCAGCTTGTTAAGTTTATTTTGATAGACTCTGGGGTTCCATGTTCTTGTACTGTTTAGGCAGTTGCCTGATTAGTGCTAGTCATGGACTCCTAGTTTTGAGAATTGTTAGTCCTGTGGTGTCGCTCAGTTGAGCCTCCAATGTTCTTTTGGAATTATTATGAATAAACTCTTGTCACCATCTTTTCATCAGAGTGTGTCTTTCTGAAGCCACTTGGCTTCTGATATTCCCAGTGCACATGGTGACAATTACTCCCGTGACAATGACATTTATAACAGTGAAGTCAGTGAAGTACACAAGTCTTGAAATAGGAATGGTAGAAATAGGAGGCCCAGCACTGTAGGGCCATGCTTGACTGAGACAACTACAGCTTGATTGGACATCCATCCATCACTTGCGTGCCACACCCCCCGCCACAGAGTGAACTGAAATTTAATTAAGAAAGGTAGTGGATGATTCCATAGTAATGTTCAAGGATGGCACTGGGAAACTCAAACATATCAAGGGTAAAACAGTGTTAACTAAAGATGCCACACCCAAGTTTTACAGGGACAGTCCGGTTCCCTATAGCATCTGTGATTACGTAGCCAGTGATCTAGATGACATGGAGGCTAAAGGAATTCTTTCCAAGGTTGAGTGGAGCCAATGGGCAACACCGTTGTCCCAGTAGCTAAGTAGGATGGGCCTGTTAGGAACTCTGGTGATTTTAAGGTCATCATCTACCCAGAAACTGAAAGTAGATCAATATTCTCTGCCCATGATAAAAGGTATCTTTGCAAACCTTTCCAGAGGAAAACAATTCAGCAAAGTGGACTTAGCTGAGGCCTACCTACAAATGGAGATGGGGAACAGCCCAAAGTGTTTCTCACAAAGGGCTTATTTTTCCAGTCGTATCAGTGCCTGCACTCTGGCTGCCCAGGCACTCAATGTTTCTGGATGACATCATTGTTACTGGTGAGGTTAACGAGGGACATCTCCAAATTCTCAAGACCGTGTTAAAAAGATTAGAAGATTATGGGCTCAGAGCACAATAAACCAAGTATCACTTATTGTGGTCACACCATTGACACACAAGATTTACAAAAGTGTACTGATAAATATCAAGTAGCGATGGACGGCACAAGACAGAAGGAAGTGTCACAGCGGTGGTCCTTTTTAGGATTTGCCAATTACTTTAAAAGGTTCCTGCCAAGCATTGCTACTGTGCTCCATCCATGAACTCATTACTACAGGTAGGGTAGAAATGGCAATGGACAAAGCAGTGTAAGGTGGCCTTCCCTTGAATTGAATTGACTTTATTACTTACATCCTTCATATACATGAGGAGTAAAAACCTTCATATTACTGTCCAAATGTGCAATTTATAGTAATTTATAATAAGTAGTATGTACAAACAGGATAGTGAATATAACATAGAAATACAGTTGTGTCAGCATGAATTAAGCAGTCTGATGGCCTCGTGGAAGAAGTTGTCCTGGACTCAGTTGGTCCTGGATTTATGCTGCAGTACCGTTTCTCGGATCATAACAGTTGGAATGATTGTGCTTGGGGTGACTTGGGTCGCCAATGATCCTTCGGGCCCTTTTTACACACCTGTCTCTGTAAATGACCTGAATAATGGGAAGTTCACATCTACAGATACGCTGGGTTGTCCCACCACCCTCTGTGAAGTCCTGGAATTGAGGGAAGTACAGTTCCCATACCAGGCAGTGATGCAGCCAGTCAGGATGCTCTCAGTTGTGACCCTGTAGAAAGTTTTTAGAATTTGGGGCCCATACCAAACTTCTTCAGTTGTCTGAGGTGAAAGAGGTACTTTTGAGCCTTTTTCACCACACAGCCAGTATGTACAGACCATGTGAAATCATCGGTGATGTAAAGGAAATGGTGATGTCAGACACTGCTACCCACACATTATGATCCATTCCTCAATGTATTCTTCCTAATGCAAATCAAAAGCTTTCCTATTATGGTAGAGATGATCCGAAGGGAACCACAAAAGATCCCATACTGTCTCAGGGCAACCTATAAAGGCTGGAGTATGCAGCAGGAATTCCAGCTCCCCTATTTCTACCAGAGCCAGGATGAACTTACCTTTGACTGGGGTTGCCTTATGCAGGGCTTGACAGTTGTTGTACCACCTAAGCTGAGAGTTAAAGTGTTGGGGCAACTACATGCCGGTCACCTAGGCACGGTTAAAATGAAATTGTTGGCCCGAAGCTTTGGTTGGTGGCCTGGTTTCAATCAGCAGATCAATTACTTTGCCATGCACTGTTCAGTTTGCCAACATGTCTTGAAAATGCCCAAAGCAGCATCTCTCCCTCCATGAAACGGCCTACATTTTCTGTGCAGAGGCAATTATTAGAGAAGAAAGGTATCCAGAGCTGTCAGAACCATTTCCTGCAGTCCCAGAGTCAACTTCTACAACCACCACAGAGGAGGCCCCAGAAGCCGAGACTGTTCCACAGACACACCTCACCTGACCAGTAGAGTGAACCCCTGTCAGAGAAGGCGTTATCCCACAAGAGTTAGAAATCCTCCACTGTGATTAAATCTTTCAGTCTGAATGGGTTAATGCAATGGATCAAAGAGAAAAGGGTGGAGCTCAGTCATGATTCCTTGCATCTTCGGAGACAGCTCTATTTCCATGTCTTATGTATCTATTTTTCCCTTTTGGCGTTCCTTTGAAGACCCTGACCCAGAGTTACACACTGACTATGGTTCTTTACGGGAATGAGACCCGCTCTCGGGGTTTCATGACTGGCCATTATTCAAGATGCCAAGGGTGTGGCCTAAGAGCTCGCCTTCGGAGGTCTGAGATCTCGTGGTTCTGGTATACGGTGGGGGGGGGGGGGGGGGATTTAAGGTCGGTGTCCTGGCAGGAGATCGGTGTGTCATGGGAGTTGGAAGATCTCTGGCTGTGTGCCCAGAGACCTGAAATCTTTGGGCACAGAGCTCGAAAAAAGCAACAAAACAGACTTTTAACATCAGAAACCAGTGAGTTGTCTGTTATGTTTCTCCTTTCGTTGTGAAATGGAGACACCTCTTATTCCCTTATTGGAGAGAGAGAGCCTGTGGTATGTCAAATACTGGGTGAACGAGTAGTCTTTGGGTACTGTAAGCCTGTGTCTTTGTTGTTGCTTGAGTGCTCATAGATGGGTGCCGATGTTTTTTTTGCAGGTTGGGGGAGGGGGATTGTTGCTTGCTGCCACTTATGCATGGGGGGAGAGCTGGGGGTTATTACTTCAGAGTTCTAACATTTAACTGTCGTTCATTCTTTGGGGCGCTCCTCTGTTTTCATGGATGGTTGCAAAGAAAAGGCATTTCAGGTAGCATATTGTATACATTTCTCTGACATTAAATGTACCTTTGAAGCCTTTGAAATTTACAAATTAATATGCTATGGATGTTTATGTAGTAGTTGTACTATATAATATACTGTGTATATAGTTGGGATGCATTCTATATTGAGTTGGAATTTATAGCTAAGCAAGAGGAGTGTTTGTATTCAATATTTCAGTAATATCTAAGTAATACTGTAAATATGTTGTTTGATAAAGCATTTTTTTTACATAACTTATTATTGTTATATGAAGCGCAGGAATGGCATACGTTATTACACACCCATGTCATAAGTGTCCACCTAAGTGAAGTGGACACGTTTCCTAGGGCTCCTGTTGTTTGTTTTTTGACCACATGCTGCTAGATGGGGTTAGTTTGGATTGGTACGATGTGATGGCCCAAAGGGCCTTTCCTTGTGCTGTGTTGTTGGGCATAAAAGTGTGCGGATAAAAAAGGGAAAGAAAAGAATTATAGCAATGGCAGTAGAGAATAAATACAGAAACAGCAGGGACCTGATGTAACATTTCTGCTTAAAATGAAGAGATGGACTTGTCAGTCTACATTGACTGGATGGTAAGTTTATAGAAGACATAGTCCAAGATAAAATTAGTACCTTTAATATCTTAACTATGTAATCTAGTGCTGATGCAAATTGAATTTGCTTCCTGCTTGCAATGCAATTATAGTGGAATGAGCCTTGATCTCACAGTAGAGAAAAAGTAACAATTTCAGCTATATGAATATTCAAGATTCAATATTCAGGGTTGTTTATCATCTTTCATCAGTGCAGGAGTGTAAAGGAGAACAAAATTATTGTTACTTCCAATCCGATTAATAAAATAACTGACACAATAAGCATACAAAAAATGTTATAAATATAAACTTAAATATAAAATTAAAACACAATAATCATTCCATACAGTACTGTGCAAAATTCTTAGGCACATATATATAGCTAGGGTGCACAGTACTGTATTTGTCAACGTGGAGCGGAGAGCGAGTTTGTAAATCTGGCGGGAGCAATGGATGTTGGGAATGGTGGCGGTGGAGCACCACGGGAGGGGTGTGGCTCAGATGGCAGAGAAGGAATGCCAGGTGCAAGGGGTGGCACTGGTGCAGACAGACCCAGCCCTGACACCAGGCAAGGTCACTTGATCATTATGGAATGTCTCAGGTGCTTTCCACTCCCTGTCCTCTCCCTTCCCCTTTTCTCAACCATGATTCTCCTCTCCCTTCCCCTTTTCTCAACCATGATTCCCCTCTCCCTTCCCCTTTTCTCAACCATGATTCCCCTCTCCCTTCCCCTTTTCTCAACCATGATTCCCCTCTCCCTTCCCTTTCTCAACCATGATTCCCCTCTCCCTTCCCCTTTTCTCAACCATGATTCCCCTCTCCCTTCCCCTTTTCTCAACCATGATTCCCCTCTCCCTTCCCCTTTTCTCAACCATGATTCCCCTCTCCCTTCCCTTTCTCAACCATGATTCCCCTCTCCCTTCCCCTTTTCTCAACCATGATTCCCCTCTCCCTTCCCCTTTCTCAACCATGATTCCCCTCTCCCTTCCCCTTCCCATTCACAGTCCACAATGAAGACCCATATCAGAATCACTTACATATGTCATGAAATTGGTGTTTTTTATTTGCAGCAGTACAGTGCAATACATAAAATCATATACCTAAGACTTTTGCACAGTTCTGCATATCAACTATTATCTAAATGGGGAGAAGGTTCAGAAGGTTTAAACATTAGAGGTGCATGGGAATTAGGAGTCCTTGTGCAAGACTCCCAGAAGGTTAATTTACAGGTTGAGTCTATCGTAAATGCAAATGCAATGTTGACATTTATTTCAAGGGGAATAGAGTATAAAAGTAAGAATATAAAGTAAGGAGATAATGCTGAGGCTTTCTAAGACACTAGTTAGGCCGGACTTGGAGAATTGTCAACCATTTTGTGCCCTATATCTCAGAAAGGATGTGTTGACATTGGTGAGAGTCCGGAGGAGGTTCACGAGGATGATTTTGGGAATGAAGGGGTTAACTTATGAGGTGCGTTCGGCAGTTTTGCGCCTGTATTCACTAGAATTTAGAAGAATGCGGGGTGGGGGATCACACCTACCGAATGTTGAAAGGACTAGATAGGGTGATGTGGAGAGGATGTTTCCTATGGAGGGGGTATCCAGAACTAGAGGACACCCCTTCAAAATTGAGGGGCTACCTTTTAGAACAGAGGTAAGGAGGAATTATTGTAGCCAGAGAGTAGTGGAATGCTCTGCCACAGACTTCAGTCCTTGAGTATATCTAGGCAGAAGCTGATAGTTTCCTGATTAGTCAGAGCATCAAAGGATATGGTGAGAAGGCAGGTGTATGGGGTTGAGTGGGATCTGGGATCAGCCATGGTGGAATGGTGGAGCAGATGATGAGCTGAATGGCCTCATTCTGCTCCTATATCTTATGGTCTTATGGTTTTAAGATCGATATTCTATGGAACATTTTTCTAACATTTCCAAATAACAAAAATCAGTAGGCTTGATCAATTAATAAGATCAGTGACTGTGAATTTTGGCATACATAGAATACCAGATATACTTTACTACAAAGAAAGGTTCAGGAACAGTTACCATCCATCATGCATCAAGCTCTTGAACCAGTGCAGATATCTTCACTCAACTTCATTTGTCCCATGACTAGAATGTTCCCACAACCTAATGACTCACTTTCAAGGACTCTCCATCTCATGTTCTCGATATTTATTGCTTACTTATTCATCATTTCTTTCTTTTTGTATTTGCACAGTTTGTTGTCTTCTGAACACTGGGTGTACACCCAGATGGTGTGATCTTCCATTGATTCTATAATATTTATCATTCTATTATGGAATTATTGAGTATGCCCCCAAGAAAATGAATCTCAGAGTTGTATATGGTGATATATATATCCATTGATAATAAATTTACTTTGAATTTTTAATTTAAAAAGAAGAATAAAGAATTTGGGGGCAGGTGTGACCTATACAAAAAGGACGGGTTGCACTTGAATCCCAGGGGGACCAATATCCTGGCTGGGAGGTTTGTTAAGGCTACTGGGGAGAGTTTAAACTAGAATTGCCGGGGGGTAGGAACCGAACTGAAGTGATGGAGGAAAGGGCAGTTGGCTCACAGCTAGAGAAAGTTTGGGGACAGTGCGAGAGGGAGGATAGGCAGGTGATAGAGAAGGGACGCGCTCAGACCGATGGTTTGAGTTATGTCTATTTTAATGCAAGAAGTATATGAACAAAGCGGATGAGCTTAGAGCGTGGATCAGCACTCGGAACTATGATGTTGTAGCCATTACAGAGACTTGGCTGGTACAGGGGCAGGAATGGCTACTTCAAGTGTCAGGCTTTAAATATTTCAGAAAGGACAGGGAGGGAAGCAAAAAGTGAGGGTGTGGCACTGTTGATCAGAGATAGTGCCATGGCTGCAGAAAAGGAGGGAGTCATGGAGGGGTTGTGAGTAGGTACGTTCCAATGAGACAGGGAAAGGATGATAGGGTACAGGAATTGTGGTGTTCAAAGGCTGTTGTGAATCTAGCCAAGAAGAAAAGAAGAGCTTACGAAAGGTTCAAAAAACTAGGTAATGATAGAGATCTATAGATTATAAGGCAAGCAGGAAGGAGCTTAAGAATGAAATCTGGAGAGACTGAAGGGGCCATGAGAAGCCTTGGCGAACAGAATTAAGGAAAACCCCAAGGCATTCTACAAGTATGTGAAGAGCAAGAGGATAAGATGTGAGAGAATAGGACCTAGTGTGACAGTGGAAAAGTGTATGGACCTAGAGGATATAGCAGAGACACTTAATGAGTACTTTGCTTCAGTATTCACTATGGAAAAGGATCTTGGTGATTGTAGTGATGACTTGCAGCAGACTGAAAAGCTTGAGCATGTAGATATTAAGGAAGAGGATGTACTGGAGCTTTTGGAAAGCATCAAGTTGGATAAGTCGCTGGGACTGGATGGGAGGTACCCCAGGCTACAGTGGGAAGTGAGGGAGGAGATTGCTCGGCCTCTGGTGATGATCTTTGCCTCATCAATGAGGATGGGAGAGGTTCCGGAGGATTGGAGGTTTGCAGATGTTGTTCCCTTATTCAAGAAAGGGAGTAGAGATAGCCCAAGAAATTATAGACCAGTGAGTCTTACTTCAGTGGTTGCTAAGTTGATGGAGAAGATCCTGAGAGGCAGGATTTATGAACATTTGGAGAGGTATAATATGATTAGGAATAGTCAGCATGGCTTTGTCAAGGGCAGGTTGTGCCTTACAAGCCTGATTGAATTTTTTGAGGATGTGACTAAAAATGTTGATGAAGGTAGAGCCGTATATGGATTTCAGCAAGGCATTTGATAAGGCACCCCATGCAAGGCTTACTGAGAAAGTAAGGAGGCATGGGATCCAAGGGGACATTGCTTTGTGAATCCAGAACTGGCTTGCCCACAGAAAGCAAAGAGTGGTTGTAGACAGGTCATATTCGGCATGAGGTCGGTGACCAGTGGTGTGCCTCAGGGACCTGTTCTGGGACCCCTACTCTTTGTGATTTTTATAAATGACCTGGATGAGGAAGTGGAGGGATGGGTTAGTAAGTTTGCTGATGACACAAAGGTTGGAGGTGTTGTGGATAGTGTGGAGGGCTGTCAGAGGTTACAGCGGGACATTGATAGGATGCAAGACTGGGCTGAGAAGTGGCAGATTGAGTTCAACCCAGATAAGTGTGAGGTGGTTCATTTTGGTAGGTCAAATATGATGGCAGAATATAGTATTCATGGTAAGACTCTTGGCAGTGTGGAAGATCAGAGTGATCTTGGGGTTCGAGTCCATAGGACACTCAAAGCAGCTGCACAGGTTGACTCTGTGGTTAAGAAGGCATACGGTGCATTGGCCTTCATCAATCATGGGATTGAGTTTAAGAGCTGAGAGGTAATGATACAGCTATATAGGACCCTGGTCTGACCCCACTTGGAGTACTGTGCTCAATTTTGGTCGCCTCACTACAGGAAGGATGTGAAAACCATAGAAAGGGTGCAGAGGAGATTTACAAAGATGTTGCCTGGATTGGGAAACATGCCTTATGAGAATAGGTTGAGTGAACTCAGCCTCTTTTCCTTGGAGCGACGGAGGATGAGAGGTGACCTGATAGATGTGTACAAGATGAGAGGCATTGATCGTGTGGATAGTCAGAGGCATTTTCGCAGGGCTGAAATGGCTGCCACAAGAGGGCATAGTTTTAAGGTGCTTGGAAGTAGGTACAGAGGCGATGTTAGGTACGTTTTTTACTCAGAGAGTGGTGAATGTGTGGAATGAGCTGCCGGTGACGGTGGTGGAAGCAGAAATGATAGGGTCTTTTAAGAGACTCCTGGATAGGTACAATAGAAAAGTAGAGGGCTATGGGTAACTCTAGGTAACTTCTAAAGTAAGTAGATGTTTGTGGGCTGAAGTGCCTGTATTGTGCTGTAAGTTTTGTATGTTTCTAAGTTTCTAAATAATGTTTTAAAAAGTCAATTGTTAGTGGTGAAAGCAGTCTTGTTTTAAATCTGTCAAAATGGTGACAAATCATGTGGATTGGAGTATTTAAACATTAGGGGCTGGAAGTACATTGGCAAATGTACAAACTGAATCAATAGACAGAGCACAGCTTGTGGTTAGCTTAGAGCAGATGCTCCTACCTTGAAGATGGAGCAAGATTTCCAATGACAACAAGACATTGTGGAGAACATCATTCAGATCATCAGCAAAAGAACTAAGGCAGCAGCTAGCCAAACAGACTTTCACTCCATTACCCTGACTGTGGTGTTTATCACCCAGGGTGTCACCATTAACCCGAAACTCTGCTGGACCAGAAATACAAGTACCATGACTGAAGCAAGGTATTCTGACACAAGTGACTCAACTCTTGACACTCTTCACCATCTACAAGGCCAAAGCCAAACTCATAAGACCAAAGATATCAGAACAGAATTAGGCCATTTGGCCTATCAAGTCCGCTCCACTAATCTATCATGGCTGATTTATTACCCCCCTTGATCCCATTTCCTGTCTTCTCCCTGTAAACTTTGACACCCTCACTAATCAAAAATCTAAAAATCTCCCTAACTGCCATCATATCTGCTACACATTCATTGTCTCCTCTACCAATACACAGTGGATGCTGTGTGCACCGCTGGTAAAATGCATCCAATCAGAACCAGAAACTTGCTCAGGTTTAACATCACTGGCATATGACATGATATTTGTTGTTATGCGGCAGCACTACATTGCAATACATATTAACAAAAAAACTATAAATTATAGTAAGTATATATACAAATTAAATTAAATGAGTAGCATAAAAAGAGACTAGTGTTCATGGGTTCATCCTCCATTCAGAAATCTGATGGTGGAGGGGAAGATGCTGCTCCTGAAATGTTGAGTGTGTTCCTGTACCTCCTCCTTGATGGTAGCAATGAGAAGAGGGCAGGACCTGGGTGATGGGTGTCCTTACTGATGGATGCCACCTTTTTGAGGCATCGCCTATTGGAGGTGTGGATGCTGGAGAGTGCCCATAATGGAACTGGCTGAGTTTACAACTTCCTGCAGCTTATTTCAATCCTGTGTAGTGGCTCCTTCATATCTGTCAGTGATATAACTCACTAGAAATCTCTCCACAGTACATCTGTAGAAATCTGTGCATGTCTTTGGTGACATAAAAAGTCTCCTTAAACTCCTAATGAAATATAACCATTATCGTGCCTTCTTGCATCTATATGTTGGGCCCAGGATAGATCTTCAGAAATATTGACACCCAGGAACTTGAATCTGCTTACCCTTTCCACTGCTGATCTTCGATGCTACGCACTCAGACTGATGTTAAAGAACCTTGCAAACTCACAAACTCTATCAACCAACTTTGGGATCCCCTCCAAGTAGGATAGTGTCTTGACTTGGAAATCTAGAGCAGATCTGTTTAAATCCTACCCAACAACAGCGTGAAAGTACATTCACCAGAAGGGATTTCAGCAGCTGAAATGGTGACTCACTAGCACCTTCTTCAGTGTAATTGAGAATGGGCAACTCATCATGGTCTTGATGACGCCGAAAACTAATAAAAGCAAACTCAGCATGTATGTGCCACACAGCCAGAATCTTAGGGAGGAGACTGATTATGAACCATCACAAATAATGTAGGTAGGGACTTTAAAACTAAGGGATGATCTAGCTAGGCAACAGGAAAGGGCAAGGCAATGTAGGAGAATGTGTAATGTTACTCAAAAGGAAACATAAAGATAAAGATTAGCTTTGTCACATGTGTATTGAAACATATAGTGAAATGCATCAACTGTGTCTATGACTGACACAGTCCAAGGGTGTTCTGGGGGTCCCATACTTACGGTGCTAACATAGCATGGTCATAATTTATTAACCCTAACCTGTATGTCTTTGTGGAATGTGGAGGAAACAGGATCACCCACCGGAAACACATACAGTCACAGGGAGAATGTACAAACCCCCCCCCCCCCCCCTAAAAGACAGCTGCAGGAATTGAATGCCAACCTTACAACTATTGCTGTAAAGCATTATGCTAACCACTATGCTACCACATCATTGAACGTTGGTCCAAAATTTTTAACTGCAAAATTCTTAATTGCAAATTCTTTAATTTGTAATTCAAGGAGGAAATGAGAAAAAGCAAGATAAAGTTAAAGCTTACTATGGGAAGCCAAGAAAGATCTATAGGCTGTCAAAAGCTTTCTGGCTGGTTGAGAATTTTTATCTTTGATCCTGGTTGCTACAACTTTCAGTGATGCTGGAGCCCACAGCATTGTAATAAATGTCCTTTCTCAGGATTTAATTACACCCCAAATGGACAATTTTTATATTAAAAAATCCTCAGGATGTGAAATGCCATGGGTTGTAAAACCCCATCAAAGACTTTTTTCTGGTTTGAAATGTTAAATTGAAGGAAATCCTCCCAACAACCTGAGAGAGAAAAATTAATTTTCTTCAGGAGCTGAGCATAAGACAGGACATCTGTGTGAAATAAATAAAGACAAGTGATAATTGGATTAAAATGCTAGACAGGAGTGTACCTAATGAACTGAAAAGGCTGAGTCTGGTACAAAATATTACATCATGTAAAATAGGTTGTCATACAAGCAATGGAACTTAAGATGGTTAAACTCAAATTATGCATAATTGGATGTGATTTTCCTCAGTACATCAATCTAACATCACGTTAGTCAGAAGTGTATATATATATATATATACTGTGTGTGTGATTATTCCGAGTTTGCAGTCAAAATGAAAGATATAACATAGTTATATATTGCTGATTGGAACAAAAATGATTTAATTTGGCAAGGAGTTAAAATCTTTTTAAAAAATCACTTTTTGACATGTGAGTATTGCCTGAGCTCCGCAGGGCAATGACTATCGGATACCGTCTGAGCTGCTGCAGGCTCCCCTCACTGCCAGTACACAGCAACTAAGAAGGAAACTTGGCTGGCAAATCCGTGACAATTGGCACAGACTCAAGGGAAAAATGAAGGATAATACCTTATCTCTTCCAACAAAGAAGCACTTATTTCTTCCAATAAAAGATTATTAGGATAACTAACCTGATTATTTAGTTAAGTACATGCTGCCTGTCAGGAAAAGTTATAAAATGCAGCTGTATCTGAATCATGTGGAGAGACATTGCGAGATACAGCACAGAAACACGCTACTGAGTCCCCTCCGACATTCAACCACCTATTAGTACTACCCCTACATCAATCCCAGTTCCTTAAGGTCCTCATAACCGGGGGGTGGCAGTGGGGATAAGCTCCCTCTACCTATTAAGTGCTCCCAAAGGTGTGCGTCTCAAAGAGCCTCTGATAAACAAGTCCAGCTCCTGGCCTTCACAAGTGGTTTAGCTACTAAGAACCGTTTCTACTGACAGGCAAAGAAGGAAAAGGTGGATTACTGGTGCCTTAAAACCAGTCACGTTGGGCAGTTGGGACTCATTATCTGTGGTTAGCAGTGTATCTAGGAGAAGGAAAACTAATTTCAAGCCCTCACTACCTTGTGGCTCAACCCACTCATGGGGAAGGCTTCAGGAGTAAACACCATGGAAAAATTCATAACTGGAAACCCAAAGGCAGTCCTACATTGAGTTCAATGCTGACTGGCAACTCCTGTGATGCTACTGGTACCAAACTGTATTTGCCTCTGCCGTTCCTTTGGGTTCATTAGTTGCATGGAGAGGGGGAACTTGCTACATGGGCAACAGATTGGTCTCCATATCGTACTGCCCAGGCTTCCATATCTGGACAGTTAGGTTATAACGTCCATGGTCGAGTCCGACCGACGGAGGGCCTCACATTAATCCCCTTCTCCCTATATTCAGTCTATGCTACCACAGAATCTACTATTAATCTGCACACTAATGAAATTACCAGTGGCCAGTTAACCTAGCAATCCTCATGTCTTTGGAATCCGGGGGGAAGCTGGAGCACCTGGAGGAATCTCACACCTAGACAGAGAGTGCACACAGCAGAGGCAACACCAGAGATGAGTCTTGAACCCAGCTCTCTGGTGTTGTGATGCATCTGCTTTACAACCCATGGTAGAGTCGAGGTTAGCACAACTCTACTGTAACTTCAGGTGTTAGAGTTCGGAGATCAATTCTGGTGTCCTCTGTAAGGAGTCTGTACACCCTCCTGGTGGAACGTGTGGGTTTCTTTGGGTGCACCAGTTATGTCCAACAGTCCAAAGATGTACCAGTTAGTAGGTTAATTGGTTATTGTATTGTGATTAGGCTAGGAATAAATCTGGGGATGTTGGCCATTGCAGCTCAAAGAGCCAGAAGGACCTATTCCGTGCTGTAGCTCAATCAATCAATCAATCAATCAATCAATAAGCTGCACCTCTCTGCTGTTCACACTTTGCAAAGGAATCATCCTTACTGCTTAGCAGGCGGGGCTGTTTGCATTTCAGATTTCATTGTTACAGTGAAAAACTTATTTGCAGCAGCACCACAGGTACACAGTATTCCCAGCACCTCCTGCAGATACTACTGGTGGTGCTGGGGAATGTGCCAGTAATGGATTGGCTGCCTCTCTGCTGCCTATTAAGTTCCTGTGTATTTGAATTTTCAGAGTATGACCGGTCTGGATAGCAGTCAATAATTAGTTGGCAGTAATCCTGATAGTGGAAGAATGACATGTACAGTATGATTCTGAGTGCCTGTCAATATGGAGATGCCTTTTTCTTTACATGGGATGACTGTTTTATTTGTTACTGCAACAGTTGCATTTAACATTCTTGAGCACAAATATTATGCACTAGTTTAAAGACAGCAGACATAAATAAGTTTCTCCTGAAGTCCATTTGGCTTGTTCCTTCTGATCCAAGCAGCTCTCCCATAAAGAACACCAGAGCAGCCATTAGCTCTCAACAGCCAGATCCAACATGCAGTCTTAACTCCCATTTTCACTCACTGCCTCCTCCTCTCATATTTATTTTGAATATTAATGTGAGTACAGACATGAACAACTTTGTAACCTCTGGGCAATGCTATGCCAAATTCTGAGCCCTTCATAAGAAATGTTTGACGTCAGCCATAGTCTTTAAGTATTGCACCATCACATGTCCTAACCTCAGTCAGTGCAGAGAGCCCAGAGTTTCAGGCTAATGAAACCCAACAGCCTGGGAGAAAGGCATCTGTAAACAACTGCTGGAAGCTGAAGCTCACCTCATTAGCTGCTGAAAGGGAATTACATGTGTAATTGAAAGAAACATTACAATCAAATCAGCATCAGTCAGGTGTTGCTCATCGAAGGTGATAGAATTTCCACAAGAAGGAAAAGAGCTCTTTGATTCTTGAAAGGTTTGCCAATTAAAGAGGGAATTGACAATATTGGCAGAAGAAATGCTTTCCTGTAGCAATGTATGAAGGTCATACTGAATCCTTCCAGTCTCAGCAGGGCAGAGCAGTTCACAGACTCCTAGCTGGCATGTCATATTTACATTGAAATATTGGCAGATTACCAGCCACCAGCAGTATATTCATTAAATATTTATCTCTTTTTAACATTCTTGAGGTATATACCCAAAATATATGGTCTTACTCTCTAAGGGTATTTCACAGTCAAAAATGTCTTGTGGGGCATTGTGTATCCCCCTCCAACAGTCTTTGATAACAGGGCATTCCCAGAAAATATGATAATGGTTTGCATTTTGATTTCCAGAACTTTTCCAGCAAACAGGGAGGTTACTATCATAATGGGATTTCTGAGAGGGTGTAATAAAATATCTTATCAAGTTTTTTCCACCCGAACTCCCTCCATAAATGTATGGATGGAAATTACAATGGACATTTACAAAATGGAGAAGATAACAACATCTGTTAATCATAAGCTGGAACAATTTGATTCATACTGGGAAAAATAGTTTAACTACATAATGCCTCATTGGCCTCATTTTATTCTCACAAGTCAATGAATATGTTGCAAAATAAAATCACTCCCTACTTTGTACATAACCATATAACCATATAACAATTACAGCACGGAAACAGGCCATCTCAGCCCTTCTAGTCCGTGCCAAACACTTACTCTCACCTAGTCCCACCGACCCGCACTCAGCCCATAACCCTCCATTCCTTTCCTGTCTATATACCTATCCAATTTTACTTTAAATGACAATTTAAAGCCACCTTGGAGCCGCCACCAAGCAGGATAGAACCAGACTACAGCGCACAGTGAGGACTGCCGAGCGCATTATTGGAGCCTCCCTGCCCTCTATTGTGGACCTGTACTCTTCCAGGTTGAAGAAGAGGGTGGGGAACATCATAAAGGACTCCTCCCATCCTGCGCATGGACTGTTTGATCTGCTTCTGTCTGGTAGGCGCTTCAGATCCCTCCAGACTAAGACTAATAGGCACTGGAGAAGTTTTTTCCCTACTGCGGTCACTTTGCTGAACAGTTAACTGCCGGTTAACTGTCGGCTAACTATTACTTGGATTGCACTACCTGTATAGATAATCTATATTTTCATTTATATTTATCATTATTATTGTTATGAGCAGAGAGACAACATCTGCCGGAAGTAAATTCCTTGTATGTGCATAGGTACTTGGCGATTAAAGTCTGATTCTGATTCTGATTCTGATACTGAACCTGCCTCTACCACTTCTACTGGAAGCTCGTTCCACACAGCTACTGCTCTCTGAATAAAGAAATTCCCCCTCGTGTTACCCTTAAACTTCAACTCATGTCCTCTTGTTTGAATCTCCCCTACTCTCAATGGAAAAAGTCTATCTACGTCAACTCTATCTATCCCCCTCATAATTTCAAATACCTCTATCAAGTCCCCCCTCAGCCTTCTACGCTCCAAAGAATAAAGACCTAACTTGTTCAACCTTTCCCTGTAACTTAGGTGCTGAAACCCAGGTAACATTCTAGTAAATCTTCTCTGTACTCTCTCTATTTTGTTGACATCTTTCCTATAATTTGGTGACCAGAACTATACCCAATACTCCAGATTCGGCCTTACCAATGCCTTGTACAATTTTAACATTACATCCCAACTCCGTGGATATCGTGGACCCTGGCACCAGGGAGGCAACAGACCATCTGGGATTCTCGATCTCTTCCACAGAACCTCCTATCTGTCCCTCTAACTATCAAATCCCCTATCACTACCGCTCTCCTCTTTTCCCTCCTTCCCTTCTGAGCTGAGGGTCCAGTCTCGGTGCCAGAGACGCAACCACTGCAACTTGTCCCTGGTAGGTCGTTCCCATCAACAGTATCCAAAACGGTATACTTATTGTTACATAGTTTTCTTATTTCTTTCTCTCCTCTCTATAAGTGTATATCTCAGATAATTATTATGTGGAGATTTGTGACAAATATGATTATATGATATATATGTACAATATCTGAAATACATCTTATGGAAATGTTTGTTTGATGATAAACTTCAATAAAAAATAAATTACAAAAAAAGGAATATTAGCAGATTAGGCCAATATTTTCGAGCCACACCACACAACAATCCCCAATTTAACCCTCGCCTAATCACAGGATAATTTACAATGACTAATTAACCTACTAACCGATACATCTTTGGAAACAAGAGCACCCAGAGAAAACCACACATTCCATGGGGAGGATGTACAGATTCCTTACAGAGGACGTCAGATTTGAACTCTGAACTCTGACGCCATGTGCCATAATAGCATCACGCTAACTACTATGTGATTTTGGCATCCAGGTGCTCAGTTTTTACCCCTTCTCCCAGATTTCCTCACCTGTTTATGGTTTATGAAAAATTATTTCTGCACTTCTAAATTCCACTTTCACTGTAACATGTCAGTGTTAAATGACTTGTCTTCCTAATCTCTTTTCTCACACTTAAAGACATGTTGCTTCCTCATATAGGCAGCACTGGAGATCCTGAACCAGAGGGGATAACTTTACTCAACTTCACTCACTCCATCACTGAACTGTTTCCACAATCTATGGACTTACTTTCAAGGACTTTTCTTATGTTCTTGATCTTTATTACTTATTTATCTATCATTATATTATTATTTCTTTTATTCTTTCTTTTTGTATTTGCACAGTTTTGTTGTCTTTTGCAAGTAGCTTGTTTTCCATCCTACTGGGTACGGTCATTCATCGATTCTATAGTGTTTCATGCACTTACTGTGGATGCCCACAAGAAAAATTAATTTCAGGGTTGTATATGGTGACATATACAGGGGCATGCAGAAGTGTGGGCACCCCTGGTCAAAATTTCTGTTACTGTGAATATCTAAGCGAGTAAAAGATGAACTGATTTCTAAAAGGCATAAAATTAAAGATGACACATTTCTTTAATATTTTATGCAAGATTACTTCGTTATTTCCATCTTTTATAGTTTTAAAATAACAAAAAAGGAAAAGGGCCCAAAGCAAAAGTTTGGGCACCCTGCATGGTCAGTACTTAGTAACACCCCCTTTGGCAAGTATCACAGCTTGTAAGCGCTTTCTGTAGCCAGTTAAGAATCTTTCAATTCTTGTTTGGGGGATTTTTGCCTATTCTTCCTTGCAAAAGGCTTCTAGTTCTGTGAGATTCTTGGGTAGCCTTGCATGCACTGCTCTTTTGAGGTCTATCCACAGATTTTCGATGATGTTTAGGTTAGGGGATTATGAGGGCCATGGCAAAACCTTCAGCTTGCACCTCTTGAGGTAGTCCATTGTGCATTTTGAAGTGTGTTTAAGATCATTATCCTGTTGTAGAAGCCATCCTCTTTTCATCTTCAGCTTTTTTTTTACAGACGGTGTGATGTTTGCTTCCAGAATTTGCTGGTATTTAGTTGAATTCATTCTTCTCTCTACCAGTGAAATGCTCCCCGTGCCACTGGCTGCAACACAAGCCCAAAACATGATCGATCCATCCCCATGCTTAACAGTTGGAGAAGTGTTCTTTTCACAAAATTCTGCACACTTTTTTCTCCAAACGTACCTTTGCTCATTGCAGCCAAAAAGTTCTATTTTAACTTCATTAGTCCACAGGACTTGTTTCCAAAATGCATCAGGCTTGTTTAGATGTTCCTTTGCAAACTTCTGATGCTGAATTTTGTCGTGAGGATGCAGGAAAGATTTTCTTCTGATGACTCTTCCGTGAAGTTTATATTTGTGTAGGTGTCGCTGCACAGTAGAACAGTGCACCACCACTCCAGAGTCTGCTAAATCTTCCTGAAGGCCTTTTGCAGTCAAATGGGGGTTTGATTGGCCTTTCTAGCAATTCTACAAGCAGTTCTCTTGGAAAGTTTTATTGGTCTTCCAGGCCTCAACTTGACCTCCACCATTCCTGTTAGCTGCCATTTCTTAATTACATTATGAACTGAGGAACTGGCTACCTGAAAATGCTTTGCTATCTTCTTATAGCCTTCTCCTGCTTTGTGGCCATCATTACTTTAATTTTCAGAGTGCTAGGCAGCTGCTTAGAGGAGCCCATAGCTGCTGATTGTTGGGACAAGGTTTGAGGAGTCAGAGTATTTATAAAGCTTTGAAATTTGCATCACCTGGCCTTTCCTAATGATGACTGTGAACAAGCCATAGCCCTAACAAGCTAATTAAGGTCTGAGACCTTGGTAGAAGTTATCTGAGAGCTCAAATCTCTTGGGGTGCCCTAACTTTCGCATGGTGCTCCTTCCCTTTTTTTCACTCTAAAATTGTACAAAACAAAAATAATACACTAAATCTTGCTTAAAATGTTGAAAAGAATGTTTCATATACTTTTGGAGATAAGTTCATCTTCTACTCACTTAACTATTCACAGTAACAGAAATTTTGACCGGAGTGCCCAAACTTTTGAATGCCACTGTACGTACATTGATAATGAACTTACTTTCAACTTTGAACCTATCACAGCTAATTCGACCCATTTCAATCACGACCTTCATTGTTGTCTATGTAAAGGTTACACATTGTCTCTGTGACTGTGTGGGTTTCTTCCCACATCTCAACAATGTGCAGATTGGTGGACCAAGTAGCCATCGTGATTCAACCCTGTCATGTAGGTGAGGAGTTGTAAAATGAGTGTGGTGGGGGTTTGTCAGGAAGTAAGTGTGTGTGTGTGTGTGTGTGTGTGTGTGTGTGTGTGTGTGTGTGTGTGTGTGTGTGTGTGTGTGTGTGTGTGTGTGTGTGTGTGTGTGTGTGTGTGTGTGTGTGTGTGTGTGTGTGTGTAAATTAAGTTAGCAGTGCAAAAAGAGAGGAAAAATTAGTGATCATGGATGTACTGTCCTTTCAGAAATCTAATGGTGGAGCAGATGAAGCTGTACCTAAAACATCAAGTGTGTGTCTTCAGGTTCCTGTACCTCCTTGCTAATGGTAGCAATGACATAATGGCATGTCCTGGGTGATAGATGTCTCCTTTTTGAGGCATCACCTTTGGAAGGTGATCTCGTTGTTGGGGAGACAAGTGCCCATGATAAAGCTGGCTGAGTTTACAACTTTGTGCAGCCTCTTCCAGTCCTTTGCAGTGGCCCCTCCATACCAGTTAAATATGAGAATAGCAAAGGAGAGACAGGAGGGAAAGGCATCAGAAATGGGCTGACATTTAGTGAAAGCAAGAGACAGAAATGGGCAAGTCAGATATCTATCTACACAAATTAGACTGAAAGGTTTGAAGCTAAGGTTAATTCTGGAGACTTGAGGTATGATTCCCCCCTTTAAACAGTATTCAGATTTACTCACAAGACTATTCCATGTTGCAGTAAGTCTAACTCTCTGGAATATAAAATGTTGATTTTGATGCTTGCTTTATACATGTTTTCTATTTATTTTCAATGTTTTGTAATTGGACACACATACCACAGACGGCTATTGTGGTCTTGAATTTAGGTTGCATTTATCTACTGATTTTCCTGTACTGCCCATATAGCAACTCTTCATTACTTTTCTTGCACCCAAGAACAAGTTCCAGGGATCACAATGCACAGGCCTTTTGGAGTGAAGCTACGATGACTTGAAACTGAAAAGAGTAGAAGGTTTTGGTTTCTGTTTTGTTACTGTGTTGAGAGTAGAGAATTTTGAAATCAAGGCTCTCCCTTCTTCGCCAAGAAATGTTAGCCAATCACATTCAACTGGTTTTGCACCCTTTAGCCAATAGGAAAGACAGCCTAGGCTTGAAGTGTGGAAATCCTTTAGGTTGGAAACTGCAGGTGAACTCCAGTCTTTAATGCCAGCCATTGTGATTCAGAACCCAGTGGTCATGTGGGAGGAGTTAAGTGGATAATCACACCCTTCTAAAATTCATTGTGAAAAATGCAAACATCTCCACAATAAATGTCTGAGAGAAAGATATTTCTGTCAGTTTGTTAAAGTGCTGCACAGCAATTTTGTGACATTCTGGAGGACTTCCATCACATACTGGTTTCAGTTCATGGCATTTCACAGTTCTTGTTAGAGGTCACTTTTTATCAGCCTGCCTTACCAAACAGAAACAGGCAGGGAGCCAGACAGCAATGTAGTGTGATTTCCCCGACTAAAATGACAAAAGAAAACATGCACTAACACCAACAGAGAACAATAACAAGGTAATACTGCCCACACTGACCCGACAGTTACTCAGCTCTTCAGCAGACAAGATCAGTGTTCCACATTTTTTTCCGGGAAGTCCCCTAGAGAGATGAGAAGAGAACAGACCATCATTCATTGGCTAATTCAGGACAGTTTATTACAGAGACCCAGAAAGATGACAGATTGAGGCCTAGGCCATCCTACCACACACAATTAAAAGCAGACTTTTAGCCTCTGAGGCTTGCTGTGCATCTTATTAAAATATGACAAGGTAAGACTGCTTTAGTTAATTAGAACCAAAACAGGAAGTGATTTATTCCCTTATTCAATAGCAAAACATTTTTGAGAACCTTACAAAATCATTTCTACACAGACAGCAGCCACTTGGTCTGCTCAGTTTGTACTGGCTCAGTGTAGAGCAATTCAGTTAGTCCTCTTTCATCTGCCCTTTCCTCACAATAATCCACTTCTGCCAGTCCTGCCTAGGGTTTCGGCCCGAAACATCGATTGCACATTTTTCCATAGATGCAGCCTGGCCTGCAGAGCTCCTCCAGCATTTTGTGTGTGTTGCTCGGATTTCCAGCATCTGCAGATTTTCTCTTGTTTGTGGTTTAATATCACTGACATATGTTGTGAAATTTGTTGTTTTGCAGCAGCAGTACATTGCAATACATAATAATAAAACTAAAAAATTACAGTAAACGTTTATACTAAACAAAATTAAATTAAATAAATAGTCCAAAAAGAGGAGAAAAAATAGTGAGGTAGGATTCATGGGCCTATTGTCCGTTCAGAAATGTGACTGTGGAGAGCAAGAAGAAACTGTTTCTAAAATGCGGAATGTGTGTCTTCAGTCTCCTGTACCTCCTCACTGATGGGAGTAATGAGACGACGGCATGTCCTGGGTGATGGGGGTCTTTATTGACGGATGCCACCTTTCTCAGGCTTCACCTTTTGAAGGTGTCCTCAAGACTGGGGACTTTAGTGCCCCTGATGGAGCTGGCTGAGTTTACAGTTTTTACAATTCCTGTGTAGTGGACCCTGCATACTAGATGGTGTAACATCCTCCTTAATATATAACTTGCTAACATCCTCCTTAGTATATCCATCTGAAAGCTGGCCATAATGATGCAAGTTTTCACTCAGTCTGGGTTGAAGGTATAACTCACACTACTGGCTGCTGCTTTATTCTGGGATCCTAGAGTAGACATTCATCAAAAATATTTCAGCCATAGCAAAATGAAGAGCATCCTCTATTGTTTGCTTCAGCTTAAGAAGATAGACTTCCATCTTCTTCGGCAGTTTAACGGGGCACGACTGCGCAAGCGCGTGTAAGTCGGACCGTGAGGCAGCGGGAGTATTTAAAGAGAACAGTCTGACGGAGCGGGCGACATTGTAGCGGGCGACGGAGTAGAGGGGGACAGAGTAGGAAGGCTTTGTCTCCAGAGGCTTCGGCGATCAGAGGGTGAGGACAAGCTTCACTCCAAGTGAGGTAAGGCTGGCTAAGTTCCTTTAAAAGGAGAACGTTTCAAAAGTTGAGGCGACATATTGGTAGGTCATGACAGCTGAGATTGGCCCCATGGTTTGTTCATCCTGCAGCATGTGGGAAATCAGGGATACTTCCAGTGTCCCTGACGACTATGTGTGCAGGAAGTGTGTCCAGCTGCAGCTTCTGGCAGACCGCATTGAGCATCTGGAGCTGCGATTGGATTCATACTGAAGCATCCGCAATGCTGAGAAAGTCGTGAATAGCACGTTCAGTGAGTTGGCCACACCGCAGGTAAAGGCTACACAGGCAGAAAGGGAAGGGGTGGCCACTAGACAGTGTAGCAGTAGGCAGGTAGTGCAGGAGTCCGCTGAGGTCATTTCCCTCCTAA
Organism: Hemitrygon akajei; assembly: GCF_048418815.1. Lineage (NCBI taxonomy): Eukaryota > Metazoa > Chordata > Chondrichthyes > Myliobatiformes > Dasyatidae > Hemitrygon > Hemitrygon akajei. The sequence continues at coordinate 73,559,034 of NC_133142.1, read as the reverse complement.
ACAGATATACTGTTTTGGATACTGTTGGGGGAGATGTCTCATCAGGGGAAGGCAGCAGCAGCCGAGTTCATGGCATCATGGGTGGCTCTGCGGCACAGGAGGGAAGGAAAAGGAGTGGGAGAGCTATAGTGATAGGGGATTCGATTGTAAGGGGAATAGATAGGCGTTTCTGCGGTCGCAAACGAGACTCCAGGATGGTATGTTGCCTCCCTGGTGCAAGGGTCAAGGATGTCTCTGAGCGGCTGCAGGACATTCTGTAATAGGAGGGTGAACAGCCAGTGGTCGTGGTGCACGTAGGTACCAACGATATAGGTAAAAAACGGGATGAGGTCCTACAAGGTGAATTTAGGGAGTTAGGAGATAAACTAAAAAGTAGGACCACAAAGGTAATAATCTCTGGATTACTACCAGTGCCACGTACTAGTCAGAGTAGAAATAGGAGGATATTTCAGATGAATACGTGACTTGAAAAATGGTGCAAGGAGGAGGGATTCAAATTTCTGGGGCATTGGAACCAGTTCTGGCGGAGGTGGGACCAGTACAAACAGGACAGTCTGCATCTGGACTGGACTGGAACCAATGTCCTAGGGGGAGCGTTTGCTACTGCTGTTCAGGAGGCTTTAAACTAATGTGGCAGGGGGATGGGAACAAGTGCAGAGAGACACAGGGGTGTAAAATGAGGGTAGAAGCAAAAAGTAGTAAGGCGAAAAGTAAAAGTAGCAGGCAGGCAAATTCAGGGCAAAAATCAAAAAGGGCCGCTTTTCAACATAATTGTATAAGGGCTAAGAGTGTTGTAAAAACAAGCCTGAAGGCTTTGTGTGTCAATGTGAGGAGCATTCGTAACAAGGTAGATGAATTGAATGTGCAGATAGTTATTAATGAATATGATATAGTTGGGATCACAGAGACATGGCTCCAGGGTGACCAAGGATGGGAGCTCAACATCCAGGGATATTCAATATTCAGGAGGGATAGACAGGAAAGAAAAGGAAGTGGGGTAGCATTGCTGGTTAGAGAGGAGATTAATGCAATAGTAAGGAAGGACATTAGCCTGGAGGATGTGGAATTGATATGGGTAGAGCTGCATAACACTAAGGGGCAGAAAACGCTGGTGGGAGTTGTGTACAGGCCACCTAACAGTAGTAGTGAGGTTGGGGATGGCATTAAACAGGAAATCAGAAATGTGTGCAATAAAGGAACAGTAGTTATAATGGGTGACTTCAATCTACATATAGATTGGGTGAACCAAATTGGTAAGGGTGTTGAAGAAGAGGATTTCTTGGAATGTATGCGGGATGGTTTTCTGAACCAACATGTCGAGGAACCAACTAAAGAGCAGGCCATTCTAGATTGGGTATTGAGCAATGAGGAAGGGTTAGTTAGTAATCTTGCCGCGCGAGGCCCCTTGGGTAAGAGTGACCATAATATGGTGGAATTCTTCATTAAGATGGAGAGTGACATAGTTAATTCAGAAACAAAGGTTCTGAACTTAAAGAAGGGTAACTTTGAAGGTACGAGATGTGAATTATCTAAGATAGACTGGCAAATGATACTTAAAGGGTTGATGGTGGATATGCAATGGCAAGAATTTAAAGATCACATGGATGAACTACAACAATTGTTCTTCCCAGTTTGGCAAAAGAATAAACCAGGGAAGGTAGTGCACCCATGGCTGACAAGGGAAATTAGGGATAGTATCAAGTCCAAAGAAGAAACATACAAATTAGCCAGAAAAAGTGGCACACCTGAGGACTGGGAGAAATTCAGAGTCCAGCAGAGGAGGACAAAGGGCTTAATTAGGAAAGGGAAAAAAGATTATGAGAGAAAGCTGGCAGGGAACATAAAAACTGACTGTTAAAGCTTTTATAGATATGTGAAAAGAAAAAGATTGGTTAAGACAAATGTAGGTCCCTTACAGTCAGAAGCAGATGAATTGATCATGGGGAACAAGGACATGGCAGACCAATTGAATAACTACTTTGGTTCTGTCTTCACTAAGGAGGACATAAGTAATCTTCTGGAAATAGTAGGGAACCGAGGGTCTAGTGAGATGGAGGAACTGAGGGAAATACATGTTAGTAGGGAAGTGGTGTTAGGTAAATTGAAGGGATTAAAGGCAGATAAATCCCTAGGGCCAGATGGTCTGCATCCTAGGGTGCTTAAGGAAGTAGCCCAAGAAATAGTGGATACATTAGTGATAATTTTTCAAAACTCTTTAGATTCTGGATTAGTTCTTGAGGATTGGAAGGTGGCTAATGTAACCCCACTTTTTAAAAAAAGGAGGGAGAGAGAAACCGGGGAATTATAGACCGGTTAGCCTGACATCGGTGGTGGGGAAAATGCTAGAGTCAGTTATCAAAGATGTTTTAACAGCACATTTGGAAAGAGGTGAAATCATCGGACAAAGTCAGCATGGATTTGTGAAAGGAAAATCATGTCTGACGAATCTTATAGAATTGTTTGAAGATGTAACTAGTAGAGTGGATAGGGGAGAGCCAGTGGATGTGGTATATATAGATTTTCAAAAGGTTTTTGACAAGGTCCCACACAGGAGATTAGTATGCAAACTTAAAGCACACGGTATTGGAGGTATGGTATTGATGTGGATAGAGAATTGGTTGGCAGACAGGAAGCAAAGAGTGGGAATAAACGGGACCTTTTCAGAATGGCAGGCAGTGACTAGTGGGGCACCGCAAGGCTCAGTGCTGGGACCCCAGTTGTTTACAATATATATTTATGATTTAGACGAGGGAATTAAATGCAGCATCTCCAAGTTTGCGGATGACACGAAGCTGGGCGGCGGTGTTAGCTGTGAGGAGGATGCTAAGAGGGTACAGGGTGACTTGGATAGGTTAGGTGAGTGGGCAATTCATGGCAGATGCAATTTAATGTGGATAAATGTGAGGTTATCCACTTTGGTGGCAAGAACAGGAAAACAGATTATTACCTGAATGGTGGCCAATTAGGAAAAAGGGAGGTGCAATGAGACCTGGGTGTCATTGTACACCAGTTATTGAAAGTGAGCATGCAGGTACAGCAGGCGGTGAAAAAGGCGAATGGTATGTTGGCATTCATAGCAAAAAGATTTGAGTACAGGAGCAGGGAGGTTTTACTGCAGTTGTACAAGGGCTTGGTGAGACCACACCTGGAGTATTGTGTGCAGTTTTGGTCCCCTAATCTGAGGAAAGACATTCTTGCCATAGAGGGAGTACAAAGAAGGTAGACCAGATTGATTCTAGGGATGGCAGGACTTTCATATGAAGAAAGACTGGATCGACTAGGCTTATATTCGCTGGAATTTAGAAGATTGAGGGGGGATCTTATTGAAACGTATAAAATTCTCAAGGGATTGGACAGGCTAGATGCAGGAAGATAGTTCCCAATGTTGGGGAAGTCCAGAACAAGGGGTCACAGTTTAAGGATAAAGGGGAAACCTTTTAGGACCGAGATGAGGAAAAACTTCTTCACACAGAGAGTGGTGAATCTGTGGAATTCTCTGCCACAGGAAACAGTTGAGGCTGGTTCATTGGCTATATTTAAGAGGGAGTTAGATATGGCCCTTGTGGCTAAAGGGATCAGGGGGTATGGAGAGAAAGCAGGTACAGGGTTCTGAGTTGGATGATCAGCCATGATGGCAGAAGCTAGAAACCTTGAGCAATTTACATAAGCCATCTAGGCCATGCCCTCTTCTTACTACTACCAATAATGCCCCAAAAGGACATTACTGGACCAAATTCTTTTAATAACCATTCAGCAGCTGGATGACCAGAGGATGACATTTTATCCATATTTAAATTGTTTGAATTGAAGTCCCCAGTTGCTTTGACAGGATTCACACTCTAGTGCTTGGGCAATTATTTAAAAAGAGAGCTTTGTGGGCATTTGTCCATTGTATAGGGCCAATCAGTGGCACAAAAAGAGGTGTTTCTCGCAGGTCAGCGGTGATTGCTTAAAAAGAGCTTTGTGGGTGTTTGCCCATTGTATGGACCTTATCAGCAGTGTTAACAGAGCTCTGCAAACTAAATAAAAGTACAGAAGGGATAAGCGGAGCAGCCATTGTCGGGAGTAGGCCAGTGACGAGTAGAAGTGACAAACTTTGGCTCAAAGGAGGCTTCGGCTTGGAAGAGGCGTTGGCTCTGTGTAAAGCATTTGTTAAGGTTACCTTTTTTGTGTTTTTCCCCCTCTCTTACAATACCATTTAAATGTGCTCTTCGTGCTGGATGTTGGAGAACTGGGAGACCCAGAGTCTCCCGGGGAACTACATCTGTGTGAAGTGCATCCGGCTGCAGCTCCTTGAAGACCGTGTTAGGGATCTGGAGCAGCAACTGGATGACCTTCGGCTTGCATGGGAGACCGAGGATATAATTGATCAAAGTTACAGGGAAATAGTCATCCCAAAGTTGCAGGAGGCAAGTAGCTGGGTGACTGTCAGGAGAAATGAAAATAAACAATTAGAGCAGAGCACCACTGTGGCCATTCTCCTCAAAAACAAGTATACTGCTTTGGATACTTTTGTGGGGGATGACCCAGGAGGCACAGGAGTACATTCATCCAGAGACTCATTCCACCGAGATGTAACACTGAGCGGCATAGGAAGTCATTCCTACCTGTGGCCATCAAACTTTACAACTCCTCCCTCGGACTGTCAGACACCCTGAGCCAACAGGCTGGTCCTGGACTTATTTCCACTTGCCATGATTAACTTATTATTATTTAATTATTTATGGTTTTATATTGCTATATTTTTTCACTATTCTTGGTGCGGCTGTAATGAAACCCAGTTTCCCTCGGGATCAATAAAGTATGTCTGTCTGTCTGTCTGTCTGTCTGTCCGAATGCCATGGTGACCGGGTTACAGGCACTGAGCATGGGTTTGTTGTGCAGAAGGGAAAGAGAGAGAGAAGGGAGCAGTAGTGATAGGGGACTTGATAGTGAGAGGAACAGACAGGAGATTCTGTGGACGTGAGCGGGACAGCCGGATGGTATGTGGCCTCCCAGGTGCCAGGGTCAGGGAATTCTCAGATCACGTCCACAACATTTTGGAGATGGAGGCGGAGCAGCCAGATGTCTTGGTACATATTGGTACCAATGACATAAGAAGGAAAAGTGAAGAGGTCCTTAGAAGATAATTCAGAGAGCTACGTAGAAACTTGAGAAGCAGGACATCCCGCATAGTAATTTCTGGATTGCTGTCTCTGCCACACGCCAGTGAGGGTAGAAACAGGATTATTTGACAGATAAATGTGTGGCTGAGAAGCTGGTGTGAGGGACAGAGCTTCAGATTCTTGGATCACTGGGATCTCTCCTGGGGGAGGTATGACCTGTTCAAAAGTGACAGGTTACATCTGAACCTGAACGTTTGCTAGAGCTGTTGGGGAGGGTTTAAACTAATTTGCCAGGGAACCAGAACAAAGGGACTCAGGATAGGATAAAAAAGGTAAAGATAGCGTGCAATCAGATTATCAGGAAGGGCAGGCAGCTGATGGGACTTAGTTGTATCTAAATGTGCGTAGTCTAAGAAATAAGGTGATGATCTTGTTGCACTATTACAGATTGTCAGGTACGATGTTGCGGCCGTCACTGAATCGTGGCTGAAGGATGATTGCAGTTGGGAGCTGAATGTCCAAGGTTACACGTTATATCAGAAGGATAGGAAGGTAGGCAGAGGGGGTGGTGTGGCTCTAGTGGTAAAGAGTAACATTAAATCAGTAGAAAGATGTGACATAGGATTGGAAGATGTTGACTCCTTGTGGGTTGAGTTAAGAAACTGCAGGGGTAAAAGGACATTGATGGCAGTTTTGTACAGGCTCCCTACAGTGGCTGTGAGGGAAGAGAAGTGAGTGCAGTTACAAGGGAGAAGGTGCTCAAGAAGCTGAAAGACCTGAAAGTACATAAGTCACCCAGACCATATGAGCTGCACCCTAGGGTTCTGAAAGAGGTAGTGTTAGAGAATGTGGTGGCATTAGAAATAACCTTTCTAAAATTATTGGACTCTGGAATGGTACCAGAGGACTGGAAAACTGCAAATGTTACTTCACTCTTTAAGAAAGGAGGAAAGCAACAGAAAGGAAATTATAAAACAGTTAGCTTGACATCAGTGGCTGGGAAGATGTTGAGTCAATTGCTAAAGCTGAGGTTAAGGAGTACTTGGTGATACAGGTCAAGGTAGTACAAAGTCAGTATGGCTTCCCTAAAGGAAAATCTTGCCTGACGAACCTGTTGAAATTCTTTGAGGAGATTACATATAGGATAGATAAAGGGGGTGCAGTGGATGTTGTATATTTGGAATTTCAGAAGGCTTTTGACAAGATGCCACCAAGTTAAGAGCCCATAGTATTACAGGAGGTTACTAACATGGTTAAAGCATTGGCCCATTGGCAGGAGCCAGCGAGTGGGAATAAAAGGATCCTCTTCTGGTTGGCTGCCAGTGACCAATGGTTTTCCACAGGGGTCGGTGTTGGGACCACTTCTTTTTATGCTGTATATAAATGATTTAGATGATGGAATAGATGGCTTTGTTGCCAAGTTTGTAGATGAATCGAAGATTGGTGAAGGGGCAGGTAGTGTTGAGGAAACAGGTAGGATGTAGAAGGACTTAGATAGATTAGGAGAATGGGCAAGGAAGTGGCAAATGAAATACAACGTTGGAAAATGTCTGGTCATGCACTTCGGTAGTAGAAATAAATGTGCGGACTGTTTTCTAAACGGGGAGAAAATCCAGGAATCTGAGATGCAGAGGGACTTGGGAGTCCTTGTGCGGAACACCCTGAAGGTTAACTTGCAGGTTGAGTCAGTGATGAGGAAGGCAAATAGCATTTATTTCAACAGGTCTAGAATACAAGAGCAAGGATGTGATGCTGAGGCTTTATGGGGCACTAGTGAGGCCTCACCTTGAGTACTGTGAACAGTTTCGTATCCCTCATCTTAGAAAAGATGTGCTGGCACTGGAGAGGGTCCAGAGGAGGTTCACAATGATGATTCAGGGAATGAAAGGGTTATCATACAAGGGACGTTTGATGGCTCTGGTCTGTATTTGCTGGAATTCAGAAGGATGAGGGGGGCTCTTGTTGAAACCTTTCGAATGTTGAAAGGTTTAGACAGAGTAGATGTGGAAAGAATGTTTCCCATGGTGGGAGAGTCTAGGACAAGAGGGCATAGCTTCAGGATAGAAGGGCGCCCTTTTAAAACAGAGATATGGAGAAACTTCTTTAGTCAGAGGGTGGTGAATTTGTGGAATTTGTTACACATGTAGTTATGGAGGCCAGGTCATTGGGTGTATTTAAGGCTGAGATCAATAGGTTCTTGATTGGACATGGCATCAAAGGTTACGGCGAGAAAACCAGGAACTGGGGTTGAGGAGGAGGAAAAAAAGAAGGATCAGCCATGATCGAATGGCAGAAAAGATTCGATGGGCCAAATGGCCTAATTCTGTCCTATGTCTTATAGTCTTATGGACAAATAGCTTGGCTTTGGATATTACTGTTACTTGCCATTATCAAAGTATATATTCGTGATACATCATTGAGATTTGTCTTCTTTCAGGCAGCCACAAAAGAAAGAAACCCAAATGAACCTATATAAAAAAAGACCACCCAATGTGCAGTAAGGGAAAAACCTTCATCATTCAAACAATAACTGCAAGCAAAATGCGTCTTGAACTGAAGTCTGCAAAGAGAGTCCTGTAGTTCAGCGCACAGCAACCTGAATCAGCCCGTTCCTCGCCTCGAGCCCTGACACCCAACCCTTTTCAATCTGGCCCAGTGCCTAAATTGATGTCCAAGCATCAGGTTCAGCCACCACAATACGCTCTAAGTCCAGGACCTCACAACCTCGATTCAGCCTGTACCCATCATTTCCAATTCGGCCTGTGGTTAAGTCTCCATCCAAATATTGAGTTCAGTCACCCCAATCTGCCCTGGGACCTGGACCCACCGCCAAGATTTGGCCGGTAACCAACCTTTCCAATTCTGCCCTGTGCTTAAGTCTCTGTCCAAACATTGAAGTCAATTGAATCAGCATTCTCAGGTGCCCAGACCTTGCTGCCCCCATTCGGCCAGTAACACGGCATTTACAATGATTGAACTTCGGGTCTTCCTTGCTCTCGGTGATGGGTCCGCCACCTCACCTTGTCTTGCTTCAGTAACATCGAATTGACTCCTATTCCAAAGGGAAGTTACAGACCATTACTTGATCACTTGCAGAGAAATTGAGAAATGAAGTATATAGTTGTTCTTGTTTCGTTAGCCATTAGTCAGAGGTGGCTGAGGTTCACCACTGCCATCTATTACTCTACTATCATCAGTCTCCTGAGACAGCATGACTATTCCTCACCTCAGTGCTGAACTGACTCTACAACCTACAGACTCATTTTCAAAAACTCTATAACTCATGTTCTCAGTTATCTATGTGTTTCATTACTTGTCTGATTTTTCTTCTTCTGCATTGTTTTCCTCATTCTTTATAGTTTTTCATAAATTATACATCTCTTCATTTCCTGCAATTGCCTGCAAGAAAATGAATCTTAAGACCATAAGTGCATAAGATATAGGAGTAGAATTAATATATTCAGCCCATCAAGTCTGCTTTGCCATTCCATTGTGGCTAATCTATTATCTCCCTCCTTTTCCTTGTAACCTTTCAGCCCTGATTAATGAAGAACTTATTACCTCCATTTTAAATTTTTCTAATGACTTAGCATCCACAGAACTTTCTGGCAATGAATTCTACAGATTCACCATCCCGGCTAAATAAATTTTTTCTCATCTCTGATCTAAATGGACATCCCTCAATTCTGAGGTCATGCCCTCTGGTTCTAGACTCCCCCACTATAGGAAACATCTCTCCAATTCCATTCTTCCAATATTCAATTAGTTTCAAAGAGATACCCACTTAATCTTCTAAACTCCAGCAAGAACTGGCCCAGACCCATCAAACACTTTTCATATTTTAACACTTTCATTCCCTGAATCGTTCTTGTGAACCTCCTCTGGACCCTCTCCAATGCCAGCATATCTTTTCTTAGATATTCCAAGTGCAGTCTGACAAATGCCTTATAAAGACTCAGCTTTATATCCTTGTATTTGTGTTCTAATCCCCTTAAAATGAATACTAACATTGCATTTGCTTTCCTTATCAGCGACTCAACTTGCAAGTTAACCTTTAGCAAATCCTGCACGAAGACTCAGAAGTCTCTTTGCATCTCTGATTTCTGAGTTTTCTCCCCATTTAGAAACTAGAATCTTTATTCCTTCTGACAAAGTGCATGACCATTCACTTCCCTACACTATATTTGATCTGCCAATTCTTTGCGCATTTGTCCAATCTGTCAAAGTCTTGCTGCAGACACACTACTTCCTCAACATTACCTGTCCCTCCACCTATCTTCATATTGTCCACAAACCTGGCTACAAAACTCTAAATTCCTTCATCCAAATCATTGAGACATAATGTGAAAAGAAGTGGTCCAAACACCAACCTCTGCGGTACACCACCAGTCACCAGCAGCCAACCAGAAATGGCCCCCTTTATTCTCATTCTTTGGCACTTGCCAGTCAGCCAATCTTCTACCTATCCTAGTATGCTTCCTCTAATACTATAGGCTATTACCTTGAAAAGTAGCCTCATGTGTGGCACTTTGTCAAAGGCATTCTGAAAATCTAAAGAAACCAACATCCACTGATTCTCCTTTGTCTGTCCTGACTGTTATATTCTCAAAGAATTCCATCAGATTTGTTAAGCAAGATCACTGGAAACCAGTCACCGGAAGCCCGTCACCGGAAACCAGTCACCGGAAACCAGTCACCGGAAACCAATCACCAGAAGCCAGTCACCAGAAACCAGTTACCAGAAACCAGTCACCGGAAGCCAGTCACCGGAAACCAGTCACCAGAATCCAGTCACCAGAAGCCAGTCACCAGAAACCAGTCACCGGAAAAAAGTCACCAGAAGCCAGTCACCGGAATCCAGTCACCAGAAGCCAGTCACCAGAAACCAGTCACTGGAAATCAGTCACCAGAAGCCAGTCACCAGAAACCAGTCACCGGAAACCAGTCAGCAGAAGCCAGTCACCGGAAACCAGTCACCGGAAACCAGTCACCGGAAGCCAGTCACCGGAAACCAGTCACCAGAAACCAGTCACCGGAAGCCAGTCACCGGAAACCAGTCACCAGAAACTAGTCACCGGAAACCAGTCACCGGAAGCCAGTCACTGGAAACCAGTCACCGGAAGCCCGTCACCGGAAACCAGTCACCGGAAACCAGTCACCGGAAATCAATCACCAGAACCCAGTCACCAGAAACCAGTTACCAGAAACCAGTCACTGGAAGCCAGTCACCGGAAACCAGTCACCAGAATCCAGTCACCAGAAGCCAGTCACCAGAAACCAGTCACCGGAAACCAGTCACCAGAAGCCAGTCACCGGAATCCAGTCAGCAGAAACCAGTCACCAGAAACCAGTCACCGGAAGCCCGTCACCGGAAACCAGTCACCGGAAACCAGTCACTGGAAACCAATCACCAGAAGCCAGTCACCAGTAACCAGTTACCAGAAACCAGTCACCGGAAGCCAGTCACCTGAAACCAGTCACCAGAATCCAGTCACCAGAAGCCAGTCACCAGAAACCAGTCACCAGAAGCCAGTCACCAGAATCCAGTCACCAGAAACCAGTCACCAGAAGCCAGTCACCAGAAACCAGTCACCGGAAACCAGTCAGCAGAAGCCAGTCACCGGAAACCAGTCACCGGAAACCAGTCACCGGAAACTAGTCACCGGAAACCAGTCACCGAAAACCAGTCACCAGAAACTAGTCACCGGAAACCAGTCACCAGAAACTAGTCACCGGAAACCAGTCACCGGAAGCCAGTCATTGGAAACCAGTCACCGGAAACTAGTCACCGGAAACCAGTCACCGAAAACCAGTCACCAGAAACTAGTCACCGGAAACCAGTCACCAGAAGCCAGTCACCAGAAACCAGTCACCGGAAACCAGTCACCAGAAGCCAGTCACCGGAATCCAGTCACCAGAAGCCAGTCACCGGAAACCAGTCACCAGAAGCCAGTCACCGGAATCCAGTCACCAGAAGCCAGTCACCAGAAACCAGTCACCGGAAACCAGTCACCAGAAGCCAGTCACCAGAAACCAGTCACCGGAAACCAGTCAGCAGAAGCCAGTCACCGGAAACCAGTCACCGGAAACCAGTCACCGGAAACTAGTCACCGGAAACCAGTCACCGAAAACCAGTCACCAGAAACTAGTCACCGGAAACCAGTCACCAGAAACTAGTCACCGGAAACCAGTCACCGGAAGCCAGTCATTGGAAACCAGTCACCGGAAACTAGTCACCGGAAACCAGTCACCGAAAACCAGTCACCAGAAACTAGTCACCGGAAACCAGTCACCAGAAACTAGTCACCGGAAACCAGTCACCGGAAGCCAGTCATTGGAAACCAGTCACCGGAAGCCCGTCACCGGAAGCCCGTCACCGGAATCCAGTCATCTCACCGTAGCCACTGTGGCTATGCTCATTCCGGGACCTCTGAGAATCATGGACTCTAGTTCCCTCGGTGCCTCTGGCTGCTCAGTGAATCCAGTCGTTTTCGTGTCCAGCTGAGTTGCCAGCTGTTTTGCCGCTGCTCTGAGCGAAGTACAAATCCTGTCGTTCTTGTGGCTGGCTGAGATGGGGTCGAGTCGAGAGCCTGCCGTTTACAGTTGCTAGGTCAAGTCAAAAGCCTGTTGTCCACTGTTCCTGGGTCAAGTCAAGTCAATTTCTGATCCTGAGTCAAGTCAAGTCTAGTTCCAAACTTGAGTCAAGTTCCTGGGGTCGAGTCGAGAGCCTACTGTCCAGCTGAGTGTTGAAGGCCATTTTGCCGTCACTCCGAGCCTAGATACGAATGGACTGTTGTGTGGTTTGTCGACTCGTTGTCCAAGTCCTTCCAGCTGAGTAAGGTCCAGCCATTTGTTTCTACTCTGAGTTGGGTATTCTGTCTCCTTGTTGCCCAAGTCCTTCCAGCTGAGTAGGTCTGGCTGTTTGCCACTACTCCGAGTTGGGTATTCTGTCTCCTCGTTGCCCAATCCTAGTCCAAGTCTAGGCTCGTGGTCCTAGTCCGAGTTCCAGGCTCCAAGCCGTGTTCCAGTTCCAAGTTCTGAGTCCAAGCCAAGATCCAAGTCCCAAGTTCAAGTCGATATCCAAATCCCCAGTCCAAGTTGAGATCCAGATCACGAATCCGAGTCAAGATCCAAGACCCGAGACCGAGTCAAGTCCGAGTCCAAGTTAAATCCAGGTTTTTCCAGTTTGTTATCCAGCATTTATGTCCATGTTGACATTTTGTCCTCATTCCTGGCCTTCCCAGTAATTCTCAATAAACACATTTCAGTTTATACTATCCCAGTGTCTGTGTCTTGCAGTTGGGTCCACTCCCAACGCCCCCTTGTAACAGTTTATCATCACAGCCTAACAATCCTAAGAGTGACCATGACATCCACAGGCAAATGGATAACTTTGCATTGCACCAAAACCTCAGATCTTAATCAAGGGAAAATGGAGTTAAAACACTGGACGAAACAGGATTAAGGTAGGAGACAGGAGATTTAGAGGAGGGTTTGAGGAAGAATCTTTTCAAACAGGGGTTGCCAAACTGTAAAATGCACTGGCTGAGATGTCAGTAGAGCTCTGTCCTCTCAGTCTGGAAACACCCGGGTGAATTCTGAGTGCTGGAAAATGGGATCAGGATAGGTAATCAAAGGTACTTGCAGTACAGAATGACTCTCTCTCTCTTGCAGTACAGTATAGTGCAAAAGAGAATAGCAAGATAATGTTAGTGGTGTCATGGGCCCTTCAGAAATCTGATGTTGGAGGGGAAAAAGTTGTTCCTATAATGTTGAGTGTCTGCCTTCAGGCTCCTGTAAAACTCTGCTGGTGAGTGAATGCTTAAATTCTCTTTCAGCTGCTATTAAGCCCAAGAATGAGTATTATTTAGTTCTAATGTGATTCTTTGGTTCAAATCAGAAAATGCAGGAAATACTCAGCAGATCAGACAAGATTGAAGGGAAGACACAACGTTTCACATTGAAGTTGAAGACTGTTTCTCAGAACTGAGTTTTTGACCTGAAATATTAACTCTGATTCTCTTTCCACGGGTGTGGCCTGACCTGCTGAATATTTCTGGAATTTTCTAAATTTATTTTCAATTTACAACATATGAAATATTTGTGCTTTTCACTTTGTTTCCAAATAAATCTTAGGAGCCAGCAAGCAATGTGCAAGTACAGTATCTAATACAGTGTATCCTTTCACCTGCAGATGCTGGAAACCTGAAATTAAAAGAAAACAGAAATGATACAAATACTCATTTGATCCGGCAGCATCTGTAGAGTCAACCTGAAACACTTAACAGTGTTTCTCTTTCCACAGATGCTACTTGACTTGTTCAGTGTTTCGAACATTCTCTGGTTTCACCTCAACTTTAAGGACCCCCCTTTAAATCCCCCCTCCCCCAATTAGTTTGTACTTGTTCCAGTATTCATTATTATTAGGTTCTTCTTTTCTTGTAAAAATGTTATATTAAAATGACTTCCTCAGAAATAGCCGAGAATATGAGTGTACATTTTGCAAATGCAGTGGATTCCACCCCCTCACCTTCACCATTCTCTCACCTTATCTGCTTGCTGGCCCATCACCTCTCTCTGGTGCTCCTCACCACTTTTCTTTCTTCCATGGTCTTCTGACCTCTCCTTTCAGACTCAAATTCCTAGTTCCTTACTTCATCCCTCCTCCTCCCGGTTTCACCTATCACCTTGTATTTCTCTTTCCCCTCTCCTGATCTTTTAACTCTACTCCACGTATTTTTTTTCTCCAGTCCTGATGAAGGGTCTCAGTCCAAATCATTGACTGCACTTTTCTTCATAGGTGCTGCCTGGCCTGCTGAGTTCCTCCAGCATTTTGTGTGTGTTCCTCAGACTTCCGGCATCTGCAGAATTTCTCTTGTTTGTGACTGAATTCTGGTTAATTCGGACACTTTGGGACGGGTACATTTTGACCCAATTAAGTGGCTGTCCCGATTTAGCCGAAGTTTATGGAAACAGTTAAAAAGCTATCTTAAAGATAGACTGTTGTTTCATTAAGTAACAAATTATGTATTTAAATGCAATACAGACAAATTTCCCTATAATTATCGATGGATGAATTACGCTACTGCATTCTTTTGATTGACTATAAATGAACAAAATCACCACAGTCATCTAATGCAGATCACAAGAAAAGAAATTCTCAGATGCTGGAAATCCAGAGTGACATACACAAAATGCTGGAGGAACTCAGAAGGTCAGGCAGCATCTATGGAAATGGATAAACAGATGATGTTTCGGACTGAGACCCTCATCAGGACTGGAAAGGAGATGAAGTAGGTAATATAGATTGTAGTAATGTGAGTAATATTAAAGGTAAGTTAATACTAATCGGGAAGCTGTTGGTGACGAGAGGCGGGGTCTTTACTTCCGCTCTTTTTACTCCCAGTATGCATCGTATATAGTTCCTCCACCCAGGCCGCACGAGGTACCTGGAAGCCTCTGTATTGTAAATATCGTTTGCCGTCCCAGATAAAGATGTTCTTTTGGCCATCAAGTTGTCGAGTGGTCTTTTTGTAAAGTAGAAGTTACCACGTAGATAATGGACTACCTTCATACAATTGTATCCTCCAACTTTCATTGGAACATTCAAGGTGATTGTCAATATCTTCGAGATTTTCATAATTTCAAACTTATTGAAGTAGTAAAATCATTTCATTTTCACTCCCAGCCATTTCTGGCATCTCCAAGCCTGAATGTTTGGAACCACAGTCCCCAAACAGTTCTGAATTGTCTTACTGTGTATTTCTCACCAGCTATCAGTGACAAAAATTACTGCTTTCTGAACACAAACTCACTCAACTGATGCTATTTTAAAACTATTTGCTCTAAGCACAGTGTAGTGTCTAACAGCCACGCAAGTGTACATATCTGACACTATTTAGAAACAGTTAAGCAACAGCCTTCTGTCCCAATAAAGTGGCACAGTGTCCCAAATAAATGAAAGGAATCCTGACTATTTTCTTGATTATTTTTTGTTCTTTAAGAGTGGTCCCAAATAAACAGCTGATGGCCCAATTAGCTGCAATCCACTGTATTAAAACACAGAACATAGAACATAAAACAGTACAGCACAGGAATAGGCCCTTCAGCCCACAATGATGTGCCAAACCAAATAAATTAGTAATCAAATGGCCAACTAAACTAATTCCTTATGCCAACATAATGTCCGAATCCTTCCACTTTCCTCACATTCATGTGCCTATCAAAACATCTCTTCAAAGTTCCTAACACATCTGCCTCTACCATCATCATGGACATTATGTTCCAAATTGTTATCATGTTCCTTTTGTAGGCACAAAAATATCTAGTAGACATGGCAATAGAAGTATTTATGCATCACAACTGAGCAGCAGCCTGCTTTCTACTAGCAGGAGAAATGGCAGGCAGGACATTTTAAATGCACGGTTTGGTAATGAGCAACTTCAGAGCTGTCCACTTGGAGTGGGGTTACTGGCCTCCAGAAGATTTACCAGGTCATCATTAAACAATCTGCAACTTACATCAAGGGAATTAAAAAAAAACTATGGACCTCTGGAACTAGAGCAAATGCCAGAAAATGTCACGCCTTGCTAAAATAATGATAAATTAATGCCCAAATCTTTGATTGTATGAGCCATGTTGAGCTACTATGATTTTGTCTTAACTGATCTAAATGCAAATAGATCCATCAGAAAACCATATGTGATAGGCTTATGACTGACCTGAATATTAAGCAGTCTGCTTTTATTAGCTGGCTGTGAATGTCCAGTTTTGCATTGGATAAATAATGAAGTGCTGAAGTCTTACAGGGATAATTTTCTGATTTAGTGCTTTGAAGGTGTTATGATCCAGCAACAATGAATATGTAATTGAGACAGGTTTTTTATAACAAGTAAATCATTTATTAAACATTGCTAAAAAGAACCCAAAAGTAAACAAACGACTAACTTAACCGGAAGTCGACTGTGATATTGCAGCTCAAACAGTTCTTAAAACGATAATGCGAAAACAGTTCTTAGTAATAGTAATGTGAAAGTCCAAAGTAATTTACAGTCAGTTAAAGGAGAGACTTTCCTTGAATTTAATCCTCTTTCATGACTTTACTGCTGATACCAGCCGAAGTATGCTCTGCCGAGGGATTTACGATTGAAGGAAATAAAACGGCTTTAAAGGCACTGAACTTTCCTTGGCGAAACTCTGCATCCAGCTCTTTCTGCTCTTTGGGCAAAGCAGGAGTTATCATGGACACAGGTTACTAATTCCTTGTGCGAAGATTAAACAAAGATCAAACCTGCTTCACAGCCAACATCAACTTTCTTCGATCTTCCAGCTTCCCGAACTTCGACGAGTCTTCACTCTTTGACTTGATTTTAACTGGCAGTATTGTAGCAAAATTTCTGGCAATAATCTTTGACTTAAGGCAGAAAGTAAAACTCCACTTTTAAACGAAACTGCGTCATGACATCGGAATACGCAGCAGCATGGAGTCAGTGGCGAATTCAGCCACAAACTGCCCACGTCACAGGAGGGGTTCTCCTTTTATACCCTGTTGAAAAAAACTATCACATGACCTCTCACTGGTGGGAAAATGACGTCACTCCGCCATCACAAGACCATTACCTCATGCCCAGCATAGCTTCAATTACATCATGGTCACGTGACAGGTACAAGACCCCACGGGTACGTAACAAAGGTAAATTCTGCTCACTGAGACTTTAAAGCATAGTAGTGTAATGGTTAGCACTTGGCGTTACAGCATCAACAATCACTGACTGGGGTTCAATTCCTGCAAGGGGTTTGTATGTTCTCCCTGTGTCTGCATGGGTTCGCTCTGGGTGCCCTGGCTTCCTCCCATATTCCAAAAGATGCACAGTTCGGGTTAGTGAGTTGTGGACAAACTATGTTAGCACTGGAAGCATTTTGACACTCGCAGGCTGCCCAACATAATTCCTGTTGATTTGGTGTAATGCAAAACAGCACATTTCACTCTGTGTGACAAATAAAGTTCATCTCTAAATCTTTAGAAACAAGATCTCCACTGGAAACAAAGAAAGAACTTCTAAAATTCTTCTAGAATTCACTATTTTCTGGGTACCAGCAGATGGGGAGTAGCAAATTCTGTTTCAAACAGGAGAGATAGAAAATAGGGAAACAGAGAATCATTGGGCAGACGTCAGTTGCCATCAAGCTGTGAACTTGAGTCCTGAAGGGGTTCGGCCTGAAACAGTTCCACAGATGCTGCCTGGCCTGCTGAGCTCCTCCAGCACTTTGTGTGCGTGGCTCTGGATTTCCAGCTTCTGCAGAATGTGTTTATGACATATGCTCTGTGTTCTCTTCATTTCCCCACAACTTGAGTAACAATACAGAAATCAGGGTTCATTTAAATGAAGCTTTTCCAACACCACACTCAGAGTATTGTGCAGTTTTAGCCTCTATGACTAAGGAAGACTAGATTCTTGTCTCTGAGGTAGATTTTAGGGTGCCACAAGAGATTAGTGGTTAATGCAGCAATATTACAGCTCAGGGCATTGGGATTCAGAGTCCAATTGCCACAGCGTCTGTAAGGAGTTGGAATGTTGTCGCTGCCACTGGCTGGGCTTCCTCTCAGGTGCTCGGGTTTCCTCCCGCTGTCTAACGACATACCGTTATGTCAGTAGGTTAATTGGTCATTGTAAATTGTCCCATGATTAGGCTAGTGTTAAATGGATAGGTTGCTAGGTAGTGTGACTTGTTGGGCTGCACTATATCTCCAAATCAATAAAAATAAATAAATACATTTACTGAATGGAGTCTTGAGCTAAGGAGGTTGATCAATGAGGAAAACTCCTAAATCATAGCTTTGTATAATTTCCATACCTTCTTATTTATACTGTTCTGCTTTATTGCACCTTTTCAAATGCTATATTATAAGCTATCCAGAGATTTACTATTTTGCTATCTAATTTACCATCTCTACCTTCTTCTAAACCTTACATTGTCATTGTCAACCACATGTTCAGGTTTTGTATCATTTGCAAACCTTATTAGCATACCTCTACACATAACTTTAAATGATTAGTTGGTGAATTCCTTTAAAAACTGACTGTATACTTCTAAGATGAAAATATACAATAGAAAAACTCCATACATCCCTTTATTTATTTTTAATGAGATACAGTGCAGATTAGGCCCTTTGAGCATTGCCGCCCAACAATGCCTGATAACCTCGATTTAGCCCTAACCCAATCAGGGGACAAATTACAGTGACCAATTAATACCTGGTAGATCTTTGGACTGTGGGGAAAAAAACAGTGCACTCGGGTAAAATCCATGGGGAGGACTAACAGAGATCCGTTACAGAGGATGAACAGAGATCCCTTACAGAGAATGAACAGAGATCCATTACAGAGAATGAACAGAGATCTCTTACAGAGGACCAACAGAGATCCCTTACAGAGGACCAACAGAGATCCCTTACAGAGGATGAACAGAGATCCCTTACAGAGGACCAACAGAGATCCCTTACAGAGGATGAACAGAGATCCGTTACAGAGGATGAACAGAGATCCCTTACAGAGAATGAACAGAGATCCGTTACAAAGGATGAACAGAGATCCGTTACAGAAGATGAACAGAGATCCCTTACAGAGGACGAACAAAGATCCCTTACAGAGGACGAACAGAGATCCATTAACGAGGACAAACAGAGATCCCTGATAGAGAATGAACAGAGATCCATTACAGAGGACCAACAGAGGTCCCTTACAGAGGACAAACAGAGATCGCTCACAGAGGACACCGGGATTGAACTCCAAACTCCAATGCCCCAAGCAGTAATAACATCATGCTAACCACTACTCTACCTTGGCACCCTATATTTTTGTTCATACATATGTCAGCCTTGGAGCAGCAATCAAACACCGAAGTGTCTCAGACACAAACAAGTGAATCTGTTTTATATATAAAATCTCCAAATTTGCCAGTTTCACATGTTCAATTTACACTGATCAAAGGCAGATTATCCCACCATCTGTATCATCACAGGGGTAATTCCCCATTTGGTAAGTGTGTTTGGATATAACCTCCGATTAAAATTGAATTTATTATAAACCCTTTTGAAATCATGATATATAGTCTGGAATACTGCATACAGTTCTGGTCGCCCACTATAGGAACGATGCTGAGATTTTGGAGAGGGTATATAACAGGTTTAGCAGGATGCTGCCTGGATTAGACAGCAAGAGCTATAACAAGACATTAGACAAGCTTTGGTTGTTTTCTCCGGAGAGGCCGAGTTTGAGGACAGATCTGATAGAGGTTTACAAGATTATGAGAGGCATAGAGAGAGTAGACAGACAGTATCTTTTTCCCAGGTTGAAATATTTTATATCAGAGGGTATGCACCTAAGGTGAGAGGGAGTAAGTTCAAATGACATGCGAGGGGCAGGTGTTTTACATCAAGAGTGGTGAGTGCCTCGAATGCAATGACTGCGATGATGGTGAAGGCTTTTAAGGGCACATGAATGTGAGGGAAATGAAAGGGTATGGACATTGTGCGGACAGAAGAGATTATTTGGCCATTTGATTACCAGTTTAATTGGTCTGTACCTGTGCTGTACTATTCTACATTTTATGTATATGGTTTATATAGTTTTTGATATAAGTTTGTCAAAGGTCTCTTTGATTAGCTCCAAATTGAAGAGGTCACCAAGCATTAACCACTTTGGAGACTCTAGATGACAATTAATCACTGGTAAATGTGTAAACTGTCAGTCCAGATAAATTCAGAATGCTTTTTGTTCTTAAGGCACTAGAGAGCAAATGACTATTTTTACAAAATCCAATGGCTATCATTACTGAGACTGGCATAAAAAAATCAGATAAATCTGTTCACTTGAATTTAAATTCTTCAGTTGCCATAGTCATATATGAACTTACACCCTTGCAGAATTGAATTGACTTTATTTCTTACATCCTTCACGTACAAGAAGAGTAAAAATCTTTACGTTACATTTCCGTCTAAATGTGCAATGTGCAATCATAGTAATTTATAATAATTAATAATAAATAGATCAGTCAATGTAACATACAAATACACTCAAGTCAGCATGAGTTAATCAGTCTGATAGCCTGGTGGAAGAAGCTGTCCCTGAGCCTGTTGGTCCTGGCTTTTATGCTGCGGTACCATTTCCCGGATAGTAGTAGCTGGAATAGATTGTGCTTGGGGTGACCTGTGTCCCCAATGATCCTTTGGGCACTTTTTACACATCTGTCTTTGTAAATGTCCTGTGTCAAGGGAAGTTCACAACTACAGATGTGCTGGGCTGTCCGTACCACTCTCTGCAGAGTCCTGGAATTGAGGGAGGTACAGTTCCCATACCAGGCAGTGATGCAGCCAGTCAGGATGCTCTCAAGTGTGCCTCTATAGAAAGCTCTTAGGATTTGGGGGCCCATACCAAACTTTCTCAATGGTCTGAGGTAAAAGAGGCACTCTTGTGCCTTTTTCACCACACAGCTGGTGTGTACAGACCACATGAGGTCCTCGGTGATGTGGATGCCAAGGAACTTAAAGCTGTTCACCCTCTCAACTCCAGATCCATCGCTATCAATAAGGGTTAGCCCGTCTCCAGTCCTTCTATAGTCCACAGCAAGCTCCTTTGTTTATGCGACATTAAGAGAGTGGTTGTTTTCTTGACACCACTGTGTCAGTGAGATGACTTCTTCCCCGTAGGCCAGCGGTCACCAACCTTTTTTGCACCACAGACTGGTTTAATCTTGACAATATTCTTGCTGATCGGCCGATGGGAGGGGGGGGGGGGGGGTGGTGGGGGTGTTAATCACGACCGGAATATAGGACCTATATTATAGGTGATAAGTCAACTGTAAGTCACTTATAAGTGGCTAATACACTCAATTTAGTTTCTAAAAGGGTTTATCTAATGAATTTAATATTAAATACACAGCGCATATTTTCCTCGTATGAACATATAAAATCATTACAACACACCAATATCGCTGAATCAGTTGGAGCCCTGGCCTTGTTTCCCTGCAACAAGATGGTCCCATCGAGGGGTATTGGGAGACAGTGGTACATGAAGGGGGTTCCTTATGTCCAGTCTATTCCGCAATTTAGTTTTCGTGGCTCTCAGCACTTGCTTCTGTCCCGCTTGCTCACGCCTTTTTTACTCAAAAAAACTCAACGGGTTTGTCTTTAAGTGCAAGGTGCTTGGACTCAAGGTGCCAAAGCAGTTTTGAGTGTTTCATTGCCTCATTAGACAGCCTCCGGGCCCGAACTCCAGCCTCCCGCCTGCCCACCACCAGACGCCTTGACCAGATGTGGCTGGTCGTGGGTGGGGTGAGATGTCAAGGTAAGGGCCAGAGGTCCCCATGCTGGGGCCGGGGCGGTCACAGTTCAGAGAGAGCGACCGGCCAAGCGAGGAGTGTGACAGGGCGCGTCCCTGCCCTTCTTGTAGGTAGGTAGGATCTATTGGCTGACAAAAGTTTGGCTCGAGGGATGACTTTCAGTAGATCGCAACGAGGTAACTGCTCTGCTGCTTACGAAACCCTGAGCCCGAATTAGGTCGTCTGCGAATATTTTAGCACCGGGTTCCCCACGAACATTCGGTGTGCTAAACAGGTTTAGAGACGGCGCCCATCTGTCCGTGCTTCAGGCCAGTAGCAACGGCACTTCTCACCGGTCGTGTGAGGCGGCCAGTTACCTTGTTTTTTAATATATTTTTTATTGGATTTTTAAGAGAATTACACAGAATGAATAGAATAATAGAGTAATGAAAATTAATATTAGCCCTCCCCCTCCCCTTAACCCTTCCCCCCTTAACATCCTTGTCTTAAAAAAAAAGAAAAAAAAAGATTGCCTGGATATCGGAGGATCCCCACATGCTCCATGGAGTTCAAAATAACTTTAGTATATATCTTTATTGTTTTCCCCCCAAATAACTAATAATTTTGTCTTCAAAGGACCTATACATTTAATCCTATCTTTTGTAGATAAGGGTGCCAAATTTTCAAAAATATATCATATTCATTTCTTAAATTATAAGTAATTTTTTTCAAGTGGAATGCAGCTATATATTTCATTATTCCAACAGTCCATAGTTAAGTATGAATCTGATTTCCAAGTAACTGCAATAGCTTTTTTGGCTACTGACAATGCAATTTTTATAAATTTTTTCTGGTATTTATTCAATTTAGGTTTCAGTGTTATCCCTTCAATATCGCCTAATAAAAATGATATTGGGCTATGTGGAAGTTGTATTCCAATAATTTGTTCCAGTAAAAGTCTTAGATTTATCCAAAAAGGTTGAATTTTAAAACAACACCAAGTAGAGTGTAAAAAAGTACTGATTTCTTGATTACATCGGAAACATTGGTCAGATAAATTTGGGTTTAATCTATTTATTTTTTGTGGTTTAATATATAATTGATGTAAAAAATTGTATTGTACTAATCTAAGTCGGACATTTATTGTATTTGTCATACTGTCAAGACATAGTCTTGACCAATTTTTTTCATCAATTTTAATATTCAAATCAGTTTCCCATTTTTGTCTTGACTTATGAATTCCTGGTTTAATTGTCTGTTTTTGAATCAAATTATACATACAAGACGTAAATTTTTTAATTTTTCCTTTTTGAATTAAAGTTTCTATTTCATTAGGTTTTGGCATTAACATTGTTTAACCCAGTTTATCTCTTAAATAGGCCTTTAATTGAAAATAACAGAAAGGAGTGTTATTTGATATTTTATATTTATTCTTTAATTGATGAAACAACATCAATACACCTCCTTCAAAACAGTCACCTATATATCTGATCCCTTTTTGAAACCAGTTATATAAAAGTTGATTATCCATTGTAAAAGGAATAAGTCTATTTTGAATTAGGGTTCTCTTTGCTAATAAAGATTTCTTTATCTCATCATCCACATTTATCTTATTCCATAAATCGATCAAATGTTCTAATATAAGAGATCCTTTCTTTTCCCGTATCCATTTGGATTCCCATTTATATATAAAATCTTCTGGTATATTTTCTCCTATCTTATCTAACTCTATTCTAATCCATGCCAGTTTTTCTTCATCAAAAAAAAAAGATGCAATAAATCTAAGTTGATTTGCTTTATAATAATTCTTAAAATTTGGGAGTTGTAACCCTCCTAGGTCAAATTTACATGTCAATTTTTCCAATGATATTCTTTCCAAAGAAACTTCCTCACACATTTATACAACTCTTGAAAAAACTTCTGGGGAAGTTGTATTGGTAATATTTGGAATAAATATTGTAATCTAGGAAATATATTCATTTTTACAGCATTAACCCTACCTACTAATGTTATTGGTAACATCATCCATTTATCAAGATCCTCTTGAATTTTTTTCAATAATGGCAAATAATTTAATTTATATTAATTCTTTATATCATTATCGACTCTTATACCTGAATATTTTATACCATTTGTCAGCCATCTAAATTGAGTTACTAATCGACATTGACTATAATCTCCTTTAGTAAGGGGTAAAATTTCACTTCTATCCCAGTTTACTTTATACCCTGATATTTTCCCATATTCTTCCAATCTAAAAGATAATTTATGTAACAAATGCAATGGGTTTGTTAAAAAAATCAGAACATCATCAGCAAATAAATTAATCTTATATTCCTCCTGGTTAACTCTGAAGCCCACAATATCTGGATCGGTTCTAATTAATTCAGCTAATGGTTCTATCGCCAATACAAATAGGGCAGGTGATAATGGACAGCCTTGTCTAGTTGACCTTGTTAACTGGAATGATGTTGAAATTTGACCATTTGTCACTACTTTAGCTTTGGGACTAGTATTTAAGGTTTTAATCCATTTTATAAAAGATTTTCCTAACCCATATTTTTCCAATACCTTAAATAAAAAGTCCCATTCCAATCTATCAAATGCTTTTTCTGCATCCAAAGCAACTGCCACACTCATTTCCTCCTTCTTTTGTGCCAGATGAACTATGCTAAGTAACCGAGTTACATTATCCACCGATTGTCTATTTTTAATAAAGCCTGTTTGATCCTATGTATTAATTTTGGTAGCAGCCAGTTACCTGAAGGTAACTAGTGATCCCTGGTGCTAGGGTATCACTGCATTTAGGCGACTGATGATCTCACATGGGTAATGACTTCACATGCGTAATGACCTCACGTGCGTTCAAGTTCAACAGTGGGCGTGACAGGGAATGAGGAAAGGTGCAGCTGACTCATATCATTTCATATCGCCAAATCTTATCATTTCCTAATGGCCTGGTAGCACATGCTTTGTGGCCCCATACCGGTCTGCGGCCCCGTGGTTGGGGACCACTGCCGAGGCCACCTTGTTATCATTTGAGATTAGACCGATTATCAGATTAGAGCTGTGGGTGGCGGCACAATCATGGGTATACAGGGAGTAAAGGAGGGGACTTAGTACACAGCCCTGAGGGGCTCCTGTATTGAGAGGCAGAAATCCAGTCACTCGTCAAATGTCGTAACCATAATGCTTCTGAATCTTTATATTTTAAATACTTGAAATCTTTCAGGTTTTACTTCCCTGAAAGATCAATATCTTGATTGAACTGCCAGATGTTGCTAAGGAAACAATCTGTTCTTCTCCTTTCTATAAACTACTGAGTAAAGTGCATAGCAAAGGCCTGGATTCTCCTTTATACAGTTCACTCATGTATCATGCTGCAAATTAGAACTTTTGAGTGAGGATGGTGTAGACTCCTGTCCTAAACTGTAACCCAACACTTCTACTTCCATCCAGTAAGATATCATGACTTCAATCTGTAATAATTTCCTAAGGAGTACCAGGTTCCTGCCTCCATGTCTCCTTTTACCATGTAATGTGTGAAGAATTTCCTGACAGTACCTTAACCTCATCTTTTACTGGCTTGAAATGATGTCTGCCTGTCCTACACATTACAAACTTGTGAACTCTTTTTGCAGAGGGCAGTACAGTGGAGTAGCAGATAGCACAACATAATTACAGTGCTAGTGACCTGGTTTCAATTCCCACTGCTGTCTGTAAGGAGTTTGTACATTTGTCTCCTGACTGCGTGGGTTTCCTCTGGGCTCTGGCTTCCTCCTACATTCCGAAGACATACAGACAGGTTAGTAGGTTAAATGGTCACAGGGCTGTAAGTGGGCAGGCTGTAAATAAAATAAAAAATAAATAAATTATGTAGAGTACTTCGGGGGTGCCACTGTAGCATAGTCGTTAACTTAATGCTATTACAGCTTGGAGAACAATTCTGATGCCATCTATAGGAAGTTAGTGCAACTTCCCATAAACACATATGCTTCCTCCGGGTTCTCCAACAGTCCAAAGACATACTGGTTAGTCAGTTAATTTAGGCTAGTATTAAATAAGTGGGTTGCTGTGTGTGGTGTGGCTTGCTGGGCCAGAGGGCCTGTGTCATGCTGTATCTCTACATAGATAGATAGATAGATAAGGACATAGTGCAGTATGACCAGGTCACCTAACAGTCTGAATGCAGCTTCCTCTGATTAGTATTCTCTTCTTTTGGTGCTGCAGTCCAGCATTTGTTGGCATTGCAGATTATTTTATTGAACATAGAAGCTACTGACATTAATATCTTTTCTGGACTTCATCCCTGGCTTTTTTCACATTATTCATGTGTTTAATTTTGGAATAAATTTCATCCATCATTGCTCTATTATTCAGCATTTGTTGTTTTACTCATTTTCTAATGCTGCTCTCTGCATGTCTACTATTCCTTCATTTTTGAGACTGTCCTCAAATCTAATAACTTACTTGTTTCCAAATATGCATAATTCACAGATATTAAAAATGCAATTGTCCCAATGTAAAATCCTGAACTTCTACTGTGCACACTAGACATCAATCCTGTGAAGTTTTCCACTATCAGTTCATTCATTGGCTTGATTCCATCTAGGGGAAGGAAGGCTTTGATCTCAACTCTCCACTATCTTGGGGAAGGCTTCTGGAGTAAACCCTGAGGAAAAATCTGGAATGGGAGACCCTAGGGCAGTCTTACATTGAGTTCAACGCTGAATGGAAGCTCCTGTGGTGCTGGTGCCAAACTGTATCTGTTTCTGCTGTTCCTTTTTAACATCAGCTGCATGGAGAGGGGACCCTGCTGCACGGGCAACTGCTTGCTCTGGCTTGACTGATGGACAACCAGGACACAACCACAACCAGCGGAGGGGCTACAGGAATCTAAAGGGTCAATTCTGTGAGGAGAAATTAGAGGAAGGAAAACACTGGTGTAAAGATTTTCCTTGTGATTTTGGAACACTTGCAACATGAGAAAAGATTCTGCATGATGTGGCTGATGAAGGATCTCAGCCCGAAATGTCGACTATTTACTCTTTTCCATTGATGCTGCCTGAACTGCTGAGTTCCTCCAGCATTTTGTATGTGTTGTTTGGATTTCCAGCATTTTCAGAATTTCCCTTGTTTGTGATTGGAATACTACACTGTGAAGTCTCTTCCACGATGCCTACCCTGAAGAAGTTTAAATCTTCCCTTCAAAGAGAGTTCAATGAAACCATCTTGCACTGCTCTCCCTCTCTGTATTCTCTGCTGCCAAGTGTCCTGATGAAGAGTCTTGAACTTCTGGTAATGACAACCCCTCTCCTTTTCCATTCCCCATTCCCATATACCCCTCTCACCTTATCTCCTTACTTGCCCATTACTTCCCTCTGGTGCCCCTCCTCCTTTACTTTCTTCCATATAATCATATAATAATTACAGCACGGAAACAGGCCATCCCGGCCCTTCTAGTCCATGCCGAACGCTTGCTCTCACCTAGTCCCACCGACCTGCACTCAGCCCATAACCCTCCATTCCTTTCCTGTCCAGATACCTATCCAATTTTTTTTTAAATGACAAAATCGAACCTGCCTCTACCACTTCTACTGGAAGCTCGTTCCACACAGCTACCACTCTCTGAGTAAAGAAGTTCCCCCTTGTGTTACCCCTAAACTTTTGTCCCTTAACCCTCAACTCATGTCCTCTTGTTTGAATCTCCCATACTCTCAATGGAAAAAGCCTATTCGCATCAACTCTATCTATCCCCCTCATAATTTTAAATACTTCTATCATCCCCACTCAACCTTCTATGTTCCAAAGAATAAAGACCTAACTTGTTCAACCTTTCCCTGTAACTTAGGTGCTGAAACCCAGGCAACATTCTAGTACATCTCCTCTGTACTGTCTCTAATTTGTTGATATCTTTCCTATTATTTGGTGACCAGAACTGTACACAATACTCCAAATTTGGCCTCACCAATGCCTTGTACAATTTTAACATTACATCCCAACTCCTATACTCAATGCTCTGATTTATAAAGGCCAGCATACCAAAAGCTTTCTTCACCACCCTATTCACATGAGATTCCACCTTCAGGGAACTATGCACCATTATTCCTAGATCACTCTATTCTACTGCATTCCTCAATACCCTACCATTCATCACGCATGTCCTATTTTGATTAGTCCTACCAAAATGTAGCACCTCACACTTATCAGCAATTAAATTCCATCTGCCATCTTTCAGCCCACTCTTCTAATTGGCCTAAATCTCTCTACAAGCTTTGAAAACCTACTTCATTATCCACAACGCCACCTATCTTACTGCACACTTACTAATCCAATTTACCACCCCATCATCCAGATCATTAATGTATATGACAAACAACATTGGACCCAGTACAGATCCCTGAGGCACACCACTAGTCACCGGTCTCCAACCTGACAAACAGTTATCCACCACTACTCTTTGGCATCTCCCATCCAGCCACTGTTGAATCCATTTTACTATTTCAATATTAATACCTAACAATTGGACCTTCCTAACTAACCTTCCGTGTGGAACCTTGTCAAAGGCCTTACTGAAGTCCATATAGACAACATCCACTGCTTTACCCTTGTTAACTTTCCTAGTAATCTCTTCAAAAAATTCAATAAGATATATCAAACATGACCTTCCACACACAAATCCATGTTGACTGCTCCTAATCAGACCCTGTCTATCCAGTTAATTATATATACCATCTCTAAGAATACTTTCCATTAATTTACCCACCACTGACGTCAAACTTACAGGCCGATAATTGCTAGGTTTACTCTTAGAACCCTTTTTAAACAATGGAACCACGTGAGCAATATGCCAATCCTCCAGCAACATCCCCGTTTCAGACAGATAGACATACTTTATTGATCCCGAGGGAAATTGGGTTCCATTACAACCACACCAACCAAGAATAGTGAAGAAATATAGCAATATAAAACCATAAATAATTAAATAATAAGTTAATCATGCCAAGTGGAAATAAGTCCAGGACCATCCTATTGGCACAGGGTGTCTGACACTCCGAGGGAGGAGTTGTAAAGTTTGATGGCCACAGGTAGGAATGACTTCCTATGACGCTCAGTGTTACATCTCGGTGGAATGAGTCTCTGGCTGAATGTACTCCTGTGCCTAACCAGTACATTATGGAGTGGATGGGAGTCATTGTCCAAGATGGCATGCAACTTGGACAGCATCCTCTTTTCAGACACCACTGTCAGAGACACCAGTTCCACCCCAACAACATCACTGGGCTTACGAATAAGTAATGACATTTGAAATATTTCTGTCAGAGCCCCTGCTATTTCTACACTAACTTCCCTCAAGGTCCTAGGGAATATCCTGTCAGGACCCAGACACTTATCCACTTTTATATTCCTTAAAAGTGCCAACACTTCCTCCTCCTTAATCGTCATAGTTTCCTAACTTCCCTAGTTGTTTCCCCTACCTTACACAATTCAATATCCTTCTCCTTAGTGAATACCGAAGAAAAGAAATTGTTCAAAATCTCCCCCATCTCTTTTGGCTCCACACATAGCTGTCCACTCTGATTCTCTAACGGACCAATTTTATCCCTCACTATCCTTTTGCTATTAATATCGCTGTAGAAACCCTTTGGATTTATTTTCACCTTACTTGTCAAAGCAACCTCTTCTTTTAGCTTTTCTAATTTCGTTCTTAAGATTCTTTTTACATTCTTTATATTCCTCGAGCAATTCCTTTACTCCATGCTGCCTATATCTATTGTAGACATCCCTCTTTTTCCGAAACAAGTTTCCAATATCCCTTGCAAACCATGGCTCTCTCAAACTTTCAACCTTTCTTTTCAACCTAACAGGAACATAAAGATTCTGTACCCTCAAAATTTCACCTTTAAATGACCTCCATTTCTCTATTACATCCTTCCCATAAAACAAATTGTCTCAATCCACTCCTTCTAAATCCTTTCGCATCTCCTCAAAGTTAGCCTTTCTCCAATCAAAAATCTCAACCCTGGGTCCAGTCCTATCCTTCTCCATAATTATATTAAAACTAATGGTATTGTGATCACTGGACCCGAAGTGCTCCCTAACACATACCTCCGTCACCTGACCTATCTCATTCCCTAACAGGAGATCCAACTCTGCCCCTTCTCTAGTTGGTACCTCTATGTATTGCTGCAAAAAACTATCCTGCACACATTTTACAAACTCCAAACCATCCAGCCCTTTTACAGAGTGGGCTTCCCAGTCTATGTGTGGAAAATTAAACTCTCCCACAATCACAACCGTGTGCTTACTACAAATATCTGCTATCTCTTTACAAATTTGCTCCTCCAATTCTCGCTCCCCATTAGGTCATCTATAATATACCCCTATAAGTGTTACTACACCTTTCCCATTCCTCAATTCCATCCAAATAGTCTCCCTAGATGAGCCCTCTAATCTATCCTGCCAAAGCACTGCTGTAATATTTTCTCGGACAAGCAATGCAACACCTCCCCCTCTTGCCCCTCTGATTCTATCACACCTGAAGCAACGAAATCCAGGAATATTTAGTTGCCAATCACACCCCTCCTGCAACCATGTTTCACTAATAGCTACAGGTATCAATCCATGCTCTAAGCTCATCCACCTTTCTTACAATGCTCCTAGCATTAAAATAGATGCATTTACGAAACTCTCCACCTCTTCCTCTCTGTTTATCCCTAACGGTGCAAACAACTTTATTATCTTTTTCTTTCTTCTCCCATACATCTTCGGTCTGAGTGTTCCCCTTCTCTGTCACCTGCCTATCCTCCCTCACACACCGTCTACTTGCTTTCTCTATTTGTGAACTAACCTCCTCTCCCCTAGTCTCTTCAAACTGATTCCCACCCCCCAACCATTCTAGTTTAAAGTCTCCCCAGTAGCCTTAGCAAATCTCCCCGCCAGGATATTGGTCCCCCTAGGATTCAAGTGTAAACCGTCCTTTTTTACAGGTCACACCTGCCCCAAAAGAGGTCCCAATGATCCTGAAACTTGAATCCCTGCCCCTTGCTCCAATCCTTCAGCCACGCATTTATCTTCCATGGCCTTCTGTCTTCTCTGATCAGATTTCCCCTTCTCTAGCCCTGTACTCTTTCACCAATCAACTTCCCAGCTCTTTACTTCACCACTCCCCCTCTCAATTTCACCTCAGTTTCACTTTCTGTGAAGTCTGAGGAAAGTCCATCTCCCACCCCCCAACCTCATCACATTCTACAGGGGTTGTATTGAGAGCATCCTGAGCAGCTGAATCACTGCCTGGTTCAGAAATTGCACCATCTCGGATCGCAAGACCCTGCAGCGGATAGTGAGGTCAGCTGAGAAGATCATTGGGGTCTCTCTTCCCGCCATTACGGACACTTACACTACATTCTGCATCCGCAAAGCAAACAGCATTATGAAGGACCCCACGCACCCCTCATACAAACTCTTCTCCCTCCTGCTGTCTGGGAAAAGGCACCGAAGCATTCGGGCTCTCATGACCAGACTATGTAACAGTTTCTTCCCCCAAGCTATCAGACTCCTCAATACCCAGAGCCTGGACTGACACCTTGCCCTACTGTCCTGTTTATTATTTATTGTAATGCCTGCACTGTTTTGTGCACTTTATGCAGTCCTGGGTAGGTCTGTAGTCTAGTGTAGTTTTTTTCTGTGTTGTTTTTACGTAGCTCAGACTAGTTTTTGTAATGTGTCATGTAACACAACGGTCCTGAAAAAACGTTGTCTCATTTCTACTGTGTACTGTATCAGCAGTTATGGTCGAAATGACAATAAAAAGTGACTTGACTTGACCTATCACCTTGTGTGTCTTCCTCCACTCACCCCACCTTCTCATGCTATCCTCATCTTTTTTTCACCAGTTCTGCTGAAAGGTCTTGGCCTGAAATGTTGACTGTACTCTTTTCCATAGATGCTGCCTGGCCTGCTGAGTTCCTCCAGCATTTTGTGTGTGTTCCTTAACTGCTGTGATAAGGTTTCAACTCATGCCTCCAGGCCTCTGACATCTATGAGGCTGACAAAAAGTAGAATTATTATCACAAACTGAACTTCATTCTAATTTTGTCACAAGAGGGAATTTGAAGTCAATTTATGAAGCTTGTCTGAGGCCCTCTGTTGGCTGGGGTTGACCATGAACGTTAGCTGACTATGTGATACACAAGCCAGGGCATTCAAATGAAAGAAAGCTGTTACTGAAGCAGCAGGCTCCCCACTCCACAACAAATGAGTCCAAACAGGCGGCAGAGAGACAGTCTGCCACCTGTTACATTGCCGGAGTTGTCAGTCAGCACTGAACTCAGTGTAGGACTACGTTACAGAATGCAGCTCTGGATGTTTCCTCAGGGTTTACTCCTGATGCTTTCAGTCTAAAAGGGTAAAGCTGCAAGGCAGCGAAGGGTTGAGATCAGAGTTTTCTTTCTTCTAGATGAGTTGCCAATGACAGCTGATGAACCTCACCTGCCCAACATGACTGGTTTTAAGGCACTGTAACCAGCCTTTGCCCCTTCTCCTGTCACTAGAAATGGATCTACTGGGCTTAGCAGTGAAGCCACACCTGAAGGCTGGAGTTGTCAGGGGTTATTTGGGACACATGCCATTGGGAGCATTTAATAGGAAGAGGGAGCTTACCCCACAAACACCCAGCACCCCTACACCCAGCTATGACAACCTCAAGGCTTCACTGAGAACATCATTACTAAACAGTGTGACATACAACAAATACTATAAACTACAGAATTGTACAGGCTTTACTGAGTACACCATTCCTAAAGGGTGTGACATACAACAAATAATATAAACTACAGAATTGTACAGGCTTCACTGAGTACACCATTACTAAACAGTGTGACATACAACAAATAATATAAACTACAAAACTGTAAGCACAGTACAGACTCCTCAGCCCAGTATGCTGTGCAAACCTTAACCTACTCCAAGATTAATCAAACCCCTTCCTCCCACAAAACTCTCCAATATTCTTTCAACAATCTAAGATTTCTATCACCATACCTGGTATGCACCCACCACACTGTGTAGAAAAACTACCTTTGACATCTCCTCTATACTTCTCTCCAATTACCTCAAAAGTATTCCCTCTTGTACTAGCCATTGCCAACCAGGGAAAAATGCACTGGAAAAGATGAGGGGGCATAATTTTAAGGTATTGGAGGACATTTCTGCCCTCGAAAAAAGGCATTGTCTGTCCACTGTATCAATGCTTCTTATTACTGCTATCAAGTTACCTTTCATTCTTCTTTGTCTTGAAGAGAAAAGCACAAGCTTGCTATATATTCATGCTCTCTGAAAGCAAATTGAAAAACTCCATTCTTTAAAGGCAAATCTGACAGCTGTTTCATCAGGGTTACCAGATTCTGGTTGCAGTGTACTCAGAGCCAATTTAAGGTCTGAGTTTCTACTATGATGCTTTCACTATAGCAACAACTCAACCGTGATTTCCAAATGTAGATGTTATCAGCTGGGAAAACCTGATCAAGGTTCTAGGAAATCTGCCCTTCCACATAACTCTATAAATTCATAGAGAAATTTTCCACTTGCTGCTTCTTGTAACACCCTGTTGCCTTGTGCAGGCTTAAGATAAAGATTACTCGTTGAAAGTAGCTTTACTTAATGGCTCAGTATTCCTGCTGCAATGTTGGGCTTCACATCAATTTCTATCCCGTTTTTAAATTGCCACTAAAATTTTAATCAGCTTTTTAAAAATTGATTGGCTAGGGCTACTCTAAGCTTTAAATTTTAATATTCTGAAGATTTTTGTCCTTGACAGAGTCTAATTCCTGTTGGAAGTTAACAAAATGGACTTTTATTATGACCATCGAGGGCTAGAGCGATAAGATGTTCCATGCGTCATATAAATTGATAAGATCATAAAAGCATAAGATATAGGAGCAAGAGTAGGCCATTCAGCCTATTGAGTCTGTTCCATCATTCAATCATGGGCTGATCCAATTCTTCCAGTCATCCCCACTTCCTTTCTCCACATAACCTTTGATGCCCTGACTAATCAAGAACCTCTCTATCTCTGCCTTAAGGTGTTGTGTTGGACAGAAACAGATGAGGTCCTCCGTGACTGCTTTGAATCGGTGGACTGGTTGGTATTCAAGGACTCGGCAGCTAACCTCGATGAGTATGCCTCAGCTGTCATGGACTTTATCTGGAAATGCACAGAGGACTGTGTGTCTCGCAAGACGATCCAGGTATTCCCTAACCAGAAGCCTTGGATGAATTATGAGGTCCAGTCCCTTTTGAAGGCTACAGCTGCGGCTCTTATGGACTCTGGCAGGGTCTAAATGAGATCACTAGGCGCAGAGGAAAGGCTGGGAGTATCAATAACTGTAGTGCTTCTCTTCCTGAAAAACTTAACGTATTCTACGCAAGATTCGAACAGAAGAGGAGCGTCCAGCCCCCTCTGGATGAACCAGACCTGGTGGCATCGAGATTCATTGTCACCGAGGAAGACATTGGAAGGGTCTTCCTGAAGATAAATCCAAGCAAGGCGACGGGCCCAGATGGCATCCTGGGTCGGGTTCTCCAGGCCTGTGCAGGCAAGCTAGCTGGAGTGTTTACTGACATCTTCAACTGCTCCCTGCTTCAGTCTAAGATCCCCTCGTGTTTTAAGAAGGCAACAGTAATCCCAGTGCCGAAGAAAAGCAAGGTGGCATGCCTGAGTGACTATCGACCTGTGGCTCTAACATCAATTGCTATGAAGTGCTTCGAGCGATTGGTTATGGCACAAATCAACCATAACCTACTGGTCAACCTCGACGCTTTGCAATTCGTCTACCGGAGCAACAGGTCAATGGCAGATGCCATCTCTCTGGCACTACATTCCTCCTTAGAACACCTGGAGAATAAAGACGCATACGTAAGGCTCCTTTTCATTGACTACAGCTCTGCCTTTAATACCATCATTCCAAATAAACTGATTCCTAAGCTCCGAAACCTGGGTCTTAGCACTCAGATCTGCAGCTGGATCTTCAACTTCCTCACAGACAGGACCCAGGCTGTAACAATAGGGGACAAGCTCTCCTCTACAATCACTCTGAGCACTGGTGCCCCACAAGGCTGTGTACTCAGCCCCCTGCTGTACTCACTGTACACCCATGATTGTGTAGCCAAGTTTCCATCCAACTCAATATACAAGTTTGCTGAAGACACCATAATTGTAGGCCATATATATTGGGTAATGATGAGTCTGAGTACAGAGAGGAAATTAAGAATCTGGTGGCATAGTGCGAAGACAATAACCTATCCCTCAACGTCAGCAAGATGAAGGAATTGGTTGTTGACTTCAGAAGGAGTAGCGGACCACACAACCCCATCTACATCGGTGGTGCGCAGGTGGAACAGGTCAAAAGCTTTAAGTTCCTCGGGGTGAATATCACAAATGACCTGACTTGGTTTAACCAAGCAGAGTCCACTACCAAGAAGGCCCACCAGCACCTTTACTTCCTGAGAAAGCTGAATAAATTTGGCCTGTCCCCTAAAACCCTCACTAATTCTTATAGTTGCACTATAGAAAGCATTCTTCTAGGGTGCATCACAACCTGGTATGGAAGTTGTCCTGTCCAAGACCGGAAGAAGCTGCCGAAGATCGTGAACATAGCCCAGCACATCACACAAACCAATCTTCCATCCTTGGACTCATTTTACACCGCATACTGTTGGAGCAGTGCTGCCAAGATAATCGAGGAAATGACCCACACAGCCAACACACTGACTGTCCCTCTTCCCTCCGGGAGAAGGTTCAGGAGCTTAAAGATTTGTACGGCCAGATTTGGGAACAGCTACTTTCCAACTGTGATAAGACTGCTGAATGGATCCTGACCCAGATCTGGGCCATATCTTCCAAATATCTGGACCTGACTTGCACTACCTTTTCTATCTTCTAATTATGATTTATAATTTAATTTTTTATTATATTTGCTTTGATTTGTACTTCAGGGAGCACGAAGTGTAGAATCAAATATCGCTGTGATGATTGTACACTTTAGCATCAATTGTTTGCTGACAATAAAGTAAAGTAAATGAACCCAATGTCTTGGCCTCCACAGCCACTCATGGCAACAAATTCCACAGATTTACCGCCCTCTGACTAAAGTAATTGCTCCGCATCTCTGTTCTAAATGGATGTCCTTCAATCCTGAAGTCATGCCCTCTTGTCCTGGACTCTCTTACCATGGGAAATAACTTTGCCATATCTAATCTGTTCAGGCATTCAGAATGTTTCTATGAGATCCCCCCTCATTCTCCTGATCTCCAGGAATACAGCCCAAGAGCTGCCAGACGTTCCTCACACGGTAACCCTTTCATTCCTGGAATCATTCTCGTGAATGTTCTCTGAACCCTCTCCAATGTCAGTATATCCTTTCTAAAATAAGGAGCCCAAAACTGCACACAATACTCCAAGTGTGGTCTCACAAGTGCCATATACAGCCTCAACATCACATCCCTGCTCTTATATTCTACACCTCTAGAAATGAATGACAACATTGCATTTACCTTCTTCAGCACCAACTCAAACTGCAGGTTAACCTTTAGGGTATCCTGCACAAGGGCTCCCAAGTCCCTTTGCATCTCTGCATTTTGAATTCTCTCCCCATCTACAAGTTTGAGTTGTTGGATTAATAGATGACAGTCTCTGGATCAGAATAAGGATTATTATCATTACCTGAAACCATAAAACATTGCAGCAGAATTGGGCCACTTGGCCCATCGACTGCTCCACCATTCCATCATGTCTAATTTATTCTCCCTCTCAACCCCGTTCTCCTGCCTTCTCCCCATAACCTTTATGCCTTGACTAACTAAGAACGTATCAAACTCTGCTTTAAATATACTCAAAGACTTGGCCTCCACAGCCATCCATGTCAATGAATTCCGCGATTCACCACCCTCTAGCTAAAGAAATTCCTTCTCAATTCTGTTCTAAAAGGAGGTACCCTCTGCACTATCCAGAGGGGTATATTGGTTGCTGAGAGAAATGGACACAGGAGAATGCTGCACTGATTGCTTACTTCCCTTACTTTTCCTGGGGGTCACCCATCTACTGTCTGAAGCTCCACTCTGGCTGTGACTGCCTCAGCAAATGACTCATCTATAAAGTTTTCAGCCTCCTGGACGGTCATGAGTTCTATCTCTAGTCCCTTGGCCTTGTCAGTTAGGAGCTAAAGTTGTGTGCATTTCCTGCAGATCTAGTCATCATGGAGACTGTTATATAACCTGAAACCACACATTTCATAGGAGGAGCATTCTACTGCCTGAATTACCACCCTGTCTGCACTTTTTATGCCTCTAACTTCTTAAACTCTAGTCTGTGTTTGTTCTCATAGAAGCCTGCTGAGCCAATGGCTGACCACTCAGATTGGCAGCTCTGTTTAAGCCCCACTTTATTTTCTTGGCCTTTGCTAATCAACCCTAGTTATTATTAACCAAAGAAATCTCTCACTCTGCAGACATGACCCAGCAAGCCCCACTCTCTTTTTAAAACTGATGCATAAAGCCCACAAGAAACTGTCTCCAACTCATTCCACAAACTATCTCATGATATTTTGTAAATCGCATATATCAGTATGGCAGTGGAATAAAGGGAATTACAGAGGCATGAGAGAGGAGCTTGCCCAGGTGGATTGGAGGAGGATACTGGCGGGGATGACGGCAGAGCAGAGATGGCTGAAGTTTCTGGGAATAGTTCACAAGGCACAGGATAGATATGTCCCACAGAAGAAGTTCTCAAATGGCAGGGCTCATCAACCATGATGACAAGGAAGTTAAGGACTGCATAAAAGCCAAGGAAAGGGCATATAAGGTAGCAAAAGTGAGTGGGAAGTTGGATGATTGGGAAGCTTTTAAAATCCAACAAAAGGCAACTAAAAAAGCTATAAGAAGGGAAAAGATGAAATATGAGAACAAACTAGCCAATAATATAAAGCAGGTTACTAAAAGTTTTTCAGTTACGTAAAGAGTAAAACAGAGCTGAGAGTTGATAATAGACCACTGGAAAATAATCCTGGTGAACTAGTAATGGGGGGACAAAGAAATGGCAGATGAACTTAATGGGTAATTTGCATCTGTCTTCACTGTGGAAAACACTAGTAGAGTGCCAGATGTGATGAGTGTCAGGTAGTGCCATTGCTATTGTGATGGAATCTGAAGTTTTATTCATTATGGACTGTGCCTTTAAGAACCGCGTCTGTGAGAGCGAGAGATGAGTGAGGGAGAGAGGGAGAGAGAGAGAGAGAGAGAGAGAGAGAGAGAGAGAGAGAGAGATGAGTGAGGACAGAAGACTGGCTGCAGGGCAAGCAGCTTGTTAGAGACAGAGAGAGAGGGGAGGAGCTACATGATGGACAGCTGGTGTTCAGCATAATGGTATTGCTTCTTTCACAGGACACAGACACACGAAGGCTGGTGGCGGAAATTCCCCTGAACTTTTAAGTACCCACAAAGGGTGGGGCTGAGGATCGATTAAGAGGAATCGATGCGTGACGATTACTGCATGAAAACAGTGACCCTGTGGAATCTACCGGTGTGTCTAACCTTGTCTGGGTTGCTTGATTGTCACTTGAAGACAGCGCTTTTAAGTTGGTCACGTTTGGCTGACTTGGAAGATTTGGAGGACATTGAGAAGGATCGATGACACCTGCTTATTCAGATGTAAAATATCTCTCTCTCACTTCAATCCCGTGCATCTGATCTGAACTTTTCTTACATACCATTGTAAGACTAACTCTTGCCACCTGCGCTTGAATCAGTCTGGGAACTTTATTTGCACCTATATGTGCATAACACCATTAACTCTTGATTTACCTGGTTTAAGTTACTATAGTACATAGTAACTAATAAAGTAGTGTTTTGTTAGCAGCAAAACCAGACTCCAGGTGTGTTCTGTTGCTGCTGATACTTTTACAGGGTTGCATGTACGTGACACTATTACAAAGGAAAAAGTGCTAGGCAAACTCAAGGTCTTAAGGTAGATAAGTCACCTGGATGGATGGACTACATCCCAGAGCCCCGAGAGAGGTTGCTGAAGAGATAATGGATGCATTGGTCTTGATATTTCAAGAATCACTAGATTCAGGCATTGTCCCAGAGGACTGGAAGATTGCACATGTCACTCCACTCACTAGAAGGGAGGAAGGCAAAAGAAAGGAAATTATAGGTCAATTAGTTAAGTGGTTGGGAAAGTATTGGAGTCTATTATTAAGGATGAGGTTTCGGGGTACTTGGAGATTAATGATAAAATAAGTCAAAGTCAGTATGTTTCTGTAAAGGGAAATCTTACCTGACAAATCCGTTAGAGTTCTTCAAGGAAGTAACAAGCAGGGTGGACAAAGGAGAGGCAGTGAATGTCACTTACTTGACTTTCAGAAGGAGTTTGATAAAGTACCACAGATGAGGCTGCTTACCAAGATGAAATCCCATGGTGTTACAGGAAAGATACTGGCATGAACAGAGGAATGGATGACAGGCAGGAGGCAGTGAATGGGAATGAAAGGTTGGCTGCCAGTGGCTAGTGGTATTCTTCAGGCATCAGCTTTGGGACCGCTACTTTTCACATTGTTTGTCAGTGATTTGGATAATGGAATTGATGGCTTTGTGGCAAAGTTGGCGATGATACAAAAACAGCGGAGGCATAGGTAATGCTGAGGAAGCAATGCGATTGAAGAAGCACTTAGATAAATTGGTAGAATGGGCAAAAAAGTGGCAGATGTAATACAGTGTTGGGAAATGTATGATAATGCATTTTGATAAAAGCAACAATATGCAAACTATTATCTCAATGGGGAGAAGGTTCAAATTTCAGAGGTGTAGAGAGACTCAGGAGTCCTCATGCAAGTCTTCCAGAAGGTTAATTTACAGGTTGAGTCTGTGGTAAAGAAGGTAAATACAATGCTGGTATTTATTTCAAAGGGAATAGAATATAAAAGTAAGGAAATAATACTTTGCCTTTATAAGACACTAGTCAGGCTGCACTTGGAGTATTGTCAACAGTTTTGGGCTCCATATCTCAGCAAGGATGTGTTGTCATTGGAGAGAGTCCACAGGAGGTTCATGAGGATGATTCTGGGAATTAACATCTGAGGAGTGTTTGGCAGCTTTGGGCCTGTACTCACTGGAATTTCGAAGTGTGTGGAGAGATCACATTGAAACATACCGAATGTTGAAAGGACAAGTTAAGGTGGATGTGGAGAGGATGTTTCCGATGGTGGGGGTATACAGAATGTTGTCATGTGAATGATGTCACCAGAGAAAATCACTGGCAGATATAAACAGTTTCACAAAACAAGGTACGGCAAGACGCTTTCAGTCGAAAGGTTCACCTGGCCCAATGAGGGGCTCGCTATTTTATATACCAAACATCAAAGGACAACTCCATATTTACAATGTATGGACAATGCCTTCCTTGAAACTACATACAACCTTCACACCTCCCCACCACAGACATCCAAATGAATTCTAATCAGCATTGTCTGCTCTGGGATTCACTGCCTTTAGGAACCCATTGTTCAGAGCTGCACTCCAAATTAAATGAACAATACATTTTCAGATGTGAAGACTGGTTGCCAAAGTCAATTGCTAAATGTATATGTCCTAAACCCAGAAATCTCTCGAACACAGAACAAGAAGGAACAGCCTCAAAATTGAGAGGCGACCTTTTAGCACAGAGGTAAGAAGGAAGATGTTTAGCCTGAGAGTAGTGAACCTTTGGAATGCTCTGCCACAGATGGCGGTGGAGGCCAAGTCTGTGAGTATATTTAAGGTGTAAGTTTCCTGATCGGTCAGGCCATCAAAGAACCCGGTGAGGAGCTGGGCATATGGGGTTTTGTGGGATCTGGGATCAGCCATCATGGAATAGCAGAACAGAGATGATGGGCTGAATATCCTAATTCTGCCCTTGTGTTTTATGGTCTTATATACCAAATAGCTTGATGTTTTGTGACTGTGTGAGGCATAAAAATTATTATAGTTAAAATAAATATATAGTGCAAAAGAGAAGTAGTGAGGTCATGTTCATACACCATTCAGAAATCTGATGGTGGAGGGGAAGGGGCTGTTCCTAGAACATTGAGTGTGGGTCTTCAGGCTCCTGTACTTCCTTGCAATGGTAGTAATGAAGAGAGGGCATGTTCTAGATCGTGAGGGTCCTCAATGATAGATGCAACCTTCTTGAGGCACTGCCTTTTGAAGATGTGATTGGTCGTGGAGATGGTTGTGCCCATGATGGAGCTGGTTGAATCTATAGCCCTCTACAGTCTCCTTCAATCCCGTGCACTGAGCCTCTATACCAGGGTGATGCATCCAGCCAAAATGCTCTCCACTGCGCATGTGTAGGAATTTGCTGGAGTCCTTAATTATGCATCAAATCTCCTCAAGCTCCTATTAAAGACTACATTAAAGCAGCTCTAATAATCATGCTACAGAAAGAATTCGAAGGCTGATAGGCTGTATCCAGTCATTTGGAGCAGTTTTAAGAATTTTAAAACGATGACATAAAAATACTAACTATGAAGACAAAAGTCCTTCTGTATCTTAAGGCTGATGTACACCATCCCATCCCTGTCCAATGTCCGTGTTCCCAAGAGTTCACTGGCTGACACATTTGATTCCTATCAGGCTACACTTTCAGTCCAACATCCTGGCTCACTGAATGGTTCAGTAACCACGGGAATCGTACTCCCAATTCTTCAGGATTTACACTGTGTTCTAATTCTTACAGCACATTAAACCTTTCATTTCAAGTAAAAGAAACCGAACACTGACAAGCTGTACCCACAATCAAATCAGTGAACTAGAACCAAATTAGAAAGCCAGAATTTAGTAGCCCAAAACATTTTTCAAAATGGCTTCTAAGGATTAGCAACACACACAAAATGCTGGAGGAACTCAGCAGGTCAGGCAGCATCAATGGAAAAGAGTAAACAGTCAACATTTTGGGCCGAGACTTTTCAGTAAGACTGAGAGGGAAGGGGGGAGATGCCTGAATTAAATGGTGGGGGGGGGAGGGGAAAGAGGCTACCTGGAAGGTGATATGTGAAGCCAATTGAGTGGGAAAGGTCAAGGGCTGGAGAAGAAAGAATATGATAGGAGAGGAGAGTGAATAATAGGAGAAAGGGAAGGAGGAGAGGACCCAGGGAAAAGTAATAGGCAGGTGAGCAGAAGTGAAAGGTCAGAGAGGGAATAGAGAAGGGGTGGGGGGGGGATTTTGTTCAACAGAAGGAGAAATTGATATTCATACTATCAGGTTGAAGGCTACCCAGACAGAATATAAAGTGTTGCTTCTCCACCCTGAGGATGGCTTCATCTTGGCACAAGACAAAGCCATGGATTGACACATAGGAACAGGATTGGGAATTGGAATTAAAATTGCTGGCCACCAGGAAGTCCAGCTTGTGGCAGATGGAGTGGAGGTGCTCGATGAAGCAGTCCCCCATCTACAACGGGTCTTATCAATGTAGAGGAGCCTGCAAAGGGAGCACCAGATGCAATAGACAACCCCAGTAGATTCACAGGTGAAGTGTTGCTTCACCTTGAAGA
Source organism: Hemitrygon akajei (assembly GCF_048418815.1). Lineage (NCBI taxonomy): Eukaryota > Metazoa > Chordata > Chondrichthyes > Myliobatiformes > Dasyatidae > Hemitrygon > Hemitrygon akajei. The sequence continues at coordinate 73,517,023 of NC_133142.1, read as the reverse complement.
ACAGCTTGGGATCCTGAACAGAGGTGGGGGAGGTGGTGTATGGACAGGTGTAGTATCTAGGCTCTTTGCAGGGATTAGTGCCAGGAAGGAGATTAGTGGGAAGTGATGAATAGACAAGGGAATTGCAGAGGAAGCAATCCACGTGGAAAACGAGGGAGGGGTGTTAAGATATGTTCAGTGGTAAATTCCCTTTGAAGATAGCGAAAGTTACTACCCTTAGATAGCAAGGGAGGGAGAAAAAAAAGGAATGTTTTGCAAGATACACAAAATGCTGGAGATACTCAGCAAGTCAGGCAGAATCTATGGAGTGGAATAAATAGTTGACACTTCTGCCAAGACCCTTTACAGTCCTGATGAAACGTCTCAGCCTGAAACGTTGACTGTTTATTCCTTTCCATAGATCCTCCCAAACTCTGTGTGTGTTGCTGAAGATATTCAGCATCTGCAGAATCTCCTGTATTTATAAAAAAGGAATGTTGTCGTGTTTTGAATGGAAGGAATTCCTCACAGGATGGAACAGTACAAAAGGAAGTCCAAACTGCATCTACTTCTTTGTACCAAATAAGACTAGAGCTGCTGAAGGAACCCAAATTGAGGAATCAATAGGGTGTCAACTTCCACAGTATTGCCATTGTAACTGCTGACATCAGGTTAGGCATAAGAGAACAAGGTGAGTAACTGGGGCTCACACAATGGGGTCTTCTGCTTTCTAGTTTCCCTGCTTCCGAGTTGAAAACAATCTATTTCGATTCAATATCTTCATGGTGATATGATAGCTAAGTTACTGGACTTGCCTTCAGAGTGCTGAGGTTTTGATTAGGCATCGTGTGTTTGAATACCACCACATCAGTGAGAGAATTTAAGGTAAAATGATAAAATAAATCTACAATTTTTTAAAAAAATGACAATGTCAGTGATGGGTATCACGAAACAAGTAAATTGTTTTAGAAACCTGTCTAGTTTACCGGATGCTCTTCAGGGAAGAAAATATGCCACTTTTATTCAATCTAGATCATGTATGACCTGACATCCAACAATGAGTTGACTCATTGCCATGTTTTCAGTTCAGGAAGAGTTAGGGATGGGCAATAAATCCTCCACATAATGTGAACACATAAATTCAAAAGAAATGCAAACTTCTTTTTCTGTTGACATTTGGTTGAGGCATACCCATGGATAAAATTCTCCATGTGGCTTTGGTGTTGGAGTTTCAGAACAGGGCCTGTTATTGGAGGAACAGCTGTTGCAGATGCAAAATAGAAAAGAAAATGATAGCAGGTGTAGAACATTCATCCCTTTTTGAATGCAATCCTAGCTTTCACCTCCAACTCAATACCATCTTCCACTCTCTGCCCATAGCCCTTGACATCTATCTTTTCCCCTCTTTAATTTACTTGTTGCCTTGGCTTGACAACTCTCACTGGTAGCAAATTCTTTAGGTTCACCTCCCTCTGAGTGAAGACAATTGCTCTCCACCTCAATATCTAAACCTGTATCTGGAGATAATGACTGATAGTTAGCGAGTCTTGGGTTGTACTACCCAAAGCAGGCCCTTTGGCCCAACTATGTCCATGTCCATCTTCTTGAATCAGAATCAGTTTTATCATCACTGACATATGTGGTGAAATGAGTTGCTTTGCAGCAGCAGTACAGTATAATAGATAAAAATTACTACGTTACAATAAGAATCCACGAATTGGCCAACATTAGGTCAATATTCTTCTATACCTTACTTTTTTTAGTGTCTGTCTAAATGCCTCTTAAATGTCATAAGAGTATACAACTATGAGAGATAGGAGCAGAATGTGGCTGTTCAGCCCACCAAGTCTGCTCAGTCTTTCCATCATGGCTGATTACCATCTTTCTCAACCCCTTCTCCCCACTCACTACACAGAGAGGGGTAGAGAGGGAAAGATGTCCTTAGTGGTGGGGTCCTGTTGAAGGTGGCGGAAGTTGTGAAGAAGTATGGTCACTGTCTTGCCTTCTTTATAGCTGCATCAATATGTTGAGATCAGGTTTGAGCCTCAGAACTTGAAGCTGCTCACTCTCTCCACTTCTGATCCCTCTGTGAGGATTGGTATGTGTTCCTTCATCTTACCCTTCTGGAAGTCCACAATCAACTTTTCTGTCTTACTGACATTGAGTGCAAGGTTGTTGCTGCAACACCACTCCACTAGTTGGGATATCTTGCTCCTGTACGTCTCTATCTGAGATTCTACCAACAATGGCTGTATCATCAGCAAATTTGTAGATGGTATTTGAGCTATGCCTAGTCACACAGTCATGGGTATAGAGAGAGTAGAGCAGTGGGCTAAGCACACACTCCTGAGGTGCAGCAGTGTTGATCATCAGCAAGGAGGAGATATTATCACCAGTCCACATAGATTGTGATCTTCCGGTTAGTAAGTCGAGGATCCAATTGCAAAGGGAGGTTCAGAGGCTCAGGTTCTGTAACTTCTGAATCAAGATTGTGGGAACAATGGTGTTAAATGCTGAGCTATAGTCAATGAAGAACATCCTGACCTAGGTGTTCGTGTTGTCCAGGTGGTCTAAGCCCATGTGAAGAGCCATTAAGATTATATCATGCATTGACCCATTGTGGCGATTGGCAAATTACAATGGGTTCAGGTCCTTGCTGAGGCAGGAGTTCAGTCTAGTCACGACCAACCTCCCAAAGCATTTCATCACTGTAGATGTGTGTCCTTAAAGCAGCTCACATTCTTCTTCTTAGGCACTGGTATAATTGTTGCCTTTTTGAAGCAAGTGGGAACTTTACTCCTGCCAGTTGGTTGGCACAAGTTTTTAGAGCCTTACCGGGTTCTCTGTTGGAGTCTTCCTTCTCTCCCAGTGGAGCTTCTGTAGCTGTTTCTGTAGTGCTGGAATTTTATGGGACGAGGTTGCAAATTCCATGCCCATCCCTCTTTCTTTGGCAGCTGGTATTGGTGGAAATGACCATGAGGACATGTCATCAATAAATTGATATGCTGCTGCTTGAGACTTCTGAGTCTTGCAGCATGTAAGAAGGTAGCATCGACCTTGGAGTATGTTTGATAATCTAGTTTCCATGTCTGTCAAGGTGAGTAGTATTGCACAGGAGAAAGGAACTTTACCTATTTCGAAAATCAATCTCTCCCAAACCAGCTGGACTCACTGGAGCAGAAATGAGGGAGCTTTATGGTTGACTATGTTTCAGCAACCAGCTCTTTGGATGCACACATATAAACACACACACTGAGACCATCAATTAGTACTGATTATTGTGCAGTCTAACCCTCTGTTGTGTATTCAATATTTCAGAAATATTTGAGTAATATTAGACATGTTGTTTGTTTAAGCATTCTTTGTTTGCTTACGTAATTCATTATTGGTTATATGTAAGAATGGTACACGTTATTACACGTCGTATGTGAGAGCCTCGCTAAAAAAAGAAAAAAAAAAAGTAGGCAAATATCCCTGGTCATGTATTTTCTTTTGATTAGTTTCTGGAATTACAAAACAGAATCCCCCACCACTAGTTTAACCCAGCATTTTACATTTCAACATGATTGAAGGTTGAAAGTTATTTAGTTAGTTAAGCCAGTCACCCCTACAGGCCTAGGCCTCCAAAAACAGCTTGCCAGAGTCCACTGTCCTAGGCCGCTCTGGCGGTAGCCCTAGATGTTAGATTGATTGACCTTGTGACTCCATGGACTATTGGCTTTCACCATTCAACTTTATAAGTCTTCTCCGTGAAGATCCTTCCTCTCCCACGGATAACGTCTTGGAGCTTATGTTGGCGTTTCTGTAGCACTGAGATTTTATGGTGTGGGGTTGCAAGTCCCACACCAAGCCCTCCTTCTTATAAAGCCAGGCCTGGACCTGTCTATGGCAGATTTGAAGACTGAATTTATAAAGATGTTGTTGTGATAGGAGGGGCTACTGCACAGGACTGAAAGAAGCTGCAGAGGGTTGTAGCTTTAGTCGGCTTCATCTTGGGTACTAGCCTACAAAGTACCCAGGACATCTTCAAGGAGCCGTGTCTCAGAAAGGCAGCGTCCATTATTAAGGACCTCCAGCACCCAGGGCATGGCCTTTTCTCACTGTTACCATCAGGTAGGAGGTAGAGAAGCCTGAAGGCACACACTCAGCGATTCAGGAACAGCTTCTTCCCCTCTGCCATCCAATTCCTAAATGGACATTGAACCCGTGAACACTACCTCACTTTTTTAATATACGGTATTTCTGCTTTTGCATGTTTTTTAATCTATTCAATATGCGAGGGGTGATTGATAAATTTGTGGCCTAAGGTAGAAGGAGATGAGTTATTAACTTCAAACTTTCTGCGTAATCATGCAAAGAGTTGAACTGCATGTGCATGTAACGAGAGCTGTATAACTCATCTCCTTCTACCTTGGGCCACAAACTTATCAATCACCCCTCATATGTATACTGTAATTGTTTTACTTATTTATTTATTATTATTTTTATTTTAGTTATTATATTTTTCTCTTCTAGATTATGTATTGCATTGAACTGCTGCTGCTAAGTTAACAAATTTCATGTCACGTGCCGGTGATAATAAACCTGATTCTGATTCTGATTTGAGGACATTAATTACACTGTAAGGTTGAATAGGCTAGAATTTTATTCCCTGGAGTGTAGGGGAATGAGGAGAGATTTGGTAGAAGTATACAAAATTATGAGGGGTATAGGTTATAAGGGTTAATGTACACAGGCTTTTCCCACTAAGGTTGGATGAAACTAGAACTAGAGGTCATTCTTAAAGGTGAAAAGTGGAATATTTAAGGGGAACTTGAGGGGAATTTCTTCACTCAGAGGGAGCTGCCAGTGGAGGTGCTGGATGCGGTTTTGATTGCAACACTTAAGAGAAATTTGGATAAGTACGTGGATGGGCGAGGCACATAGGGCTACTAGGGTCCAGGAGAAGATCGATGGGATTAGGCAGAGTAACAGTTCCATGTGGACAAGATGAACTGAAGAAACTATTTTGTGCTGTGGTAAACTCTGAACATCCTCTACATAGCACCATCCAGAGACAGAGAAGCAGTTTCAGCGACAGGTTACTATCGATGCAATGCTCCTCAGACAGGATGAAGAGGTCAATACTCCCCAATGCCATTAGGCTTTACAATTCTACCGCCAGGACTTAAGAACTTTTTAAAGCTATTATTAATGCTTTTTGAGATGGTGATTTAGATGCATATCATATTTTTTTTTTACTGAGTTAAGTATTGTATGTAATTAGTTTTGCTACAACAAGTGTATGGGACATTGGAAAAAAAGTTGAATTTCCCCATGGGGATGAATAAAGTATTTATCTATCTATCTATCTATCTATCTATCTATCTATCTATCTATCTATCTATCTATTCTATGATTCTATTTAGATTCAAACCACTGTTACACAGATAAAGATAACGCAAGATTATTTGGAGCAGGTTGAGTAAGGAGGTAGCAGAGAGTGAGAAGTCTCTGAATACACTCTATGACTAAATATGGAGATGTCATGAACTTAGCCACTCAATCAGAACTAGTGATGGTCAGGAATCCCCAACAGACACTGGTTTTGCATTGCTGATTAAAACATAGCTGTTGTAATTTCATATGCCACCTGTTTACCTATCAAAGCATCCTCCTGCATTTGTGATATCACGATTTCGACCACAGTATGGATTTCACTGATGAGCACATACAGCTTCTGTATATTCTACACATGAGCTCCAGCTGAGATAGAATCGAGAGAGAGAAACCATAAAACTTGGTAGGATGACATGGTGCATACGTTAACTCTCAGTTTTCCAGCAACAAAATTACATGGGATTATTTAACAAACAGTAGATTCTATCTTCCAGATGGATGGCCATCAGAGAAAGGAGTGGCCCACAAAAAGCACGAGTAACTCAGGCCGAATCAGTGGAGGGAAATGGACAATTGACAGTTAGAGTTGAGACCGTGCATCCAGACTGGGAAACTGAAGAAATGATTGTCCAGTTCCCTCTACTGATGCTGACTGACATGCTGAATTCCTCCAGCTTTTTCGTGTGTTGTTCCAGATTCCAGCATCTGCAGTTTCTTGAGTCTTTATCAGAGGATAAAGGTTGTCTAACTATGCTGGTTCCTGTTGTGGACCCAGGTTATATTTAAATAGAGCCCTGGATTCTCTATGTACATCCATACAGCTCCTAGATTTTGGCTGGTAGTGTCACAGGCAGGCCTCACAGATCGGTTGATTCTTAAAAAGCATTCATTTACCACATAAGAAAAGTAAAACAGCTTTTAATCTTCAACAAATAATGATTGTCTGAAATGAATCATTTTGGACCCTAATAGCATCTGCAGAAGCTGAGATGTCATCTGTTTTAATTCAAAACAGGACAGATCCAAGATCCAAGGAGAAGAAACTGGGTATGATTGGGCAGAGATATTCCAATAAACAGATAAAACTATTGAACAGATATAAAATGTATCTGAAACAGCCAAAAAGATTATCTTTATCAC